>NW_028270170.1:47919668-48219668 GCF_037043375.1 Chiloscyllium plagiosum | reverse complement strand
CCGAGAGAGGGAGAGAGATGATAGTCAGAGTGAGTGAGGCACACCGAGAGAGAGAGAGAGACAGAGATGATAGTCAGAGTGAGTGAGGCACACCGAGAGAGAGAGAAAGAGACAGAGATGATAGTCTGAGTGAGTGAGGCACACCGAGAGAGAGAGAGATGATAGTCAGAGTGAGTGAGGCACACCGAGAGAGGGAGAGAGATGATAGTCAGAGTGAGTGAGGCACACCAAGAGAGAGACAGACATGATAGTCAGAGTGAGTGAGGCACACCGAGAGAGAGAGAGACAGAGATGATTGTCAGAGTGAGTGAGGCACACCGAGAGAGAGAGACAGAGATGATAGTCAGAGTGAGTGAGGCACACCGAGAGAGAGAGAGAGAGACAGAGATGATAATCAGAGTGAGTGAGGCACACCGAGAGAGAGAGAGAGACAGTGATGATAGTCAGAGTGAGTGAGGCACATCGAGAGAGAGAGAGAGACAGAGATGATAGTCAGAGTGAGTGAGGCACACCGAGAGAGAGAGAGAGAGAGACAGAGATGGTAGTCAGAGTGAGTGAGGCACACTGAGAGAGAGAGAGAGAGAGAGATGATGGTCAGAGTGAGTGAGGCACACCGAGAGAGGGATAGAGATGATCGTCAGAGTGAGTGAGGCACACTGAGAGAGAGACAGAGATGATAGTCAGAGTGAGCGAGGCACACCGAGAGAGAGAGAGAGAGACAGAGATGATAGTCAGAGTGAGTGAGGCACATCGAGAGAGAGAGAGAGAGAGACAGAGATGATAGTCAGAGTGAGTGAGACACACCGAGAGAGAAAGAGACAGAGATGATAGTCAGAGTGAGTGAGGCACACCGAGAGAGAGACAGAGATGATAGTCAGAGTGAGTGAGGCACACCGAGAGAGAGAGAGAGAGAGAGACAGAGATGATAGTCAGAGTGAGTGATGTAGACCGAGAGAGAGAGAGAGATGATAGTCAGAGTGAGTGAGGCACACCGAGACAGAGTGATGATAGTCAGAGTGAGTGAGGCACACCGAGAGAGAGTGAGACAGAGATGATAGTCAGAGTGAGTGAGGCACATCGAGAGAGAGAGACAGAGATGATAGTCAGAGTGAGTGAGGCACACCGAGAGAGAGAGAGAGAGACAGAGATGGTAGTCAGAGTGAGTGAGGCACACTGAGAGAGAGAGAGAGAGAGAGAGAGAGAGAGAGATGATGGTCAGAGTGAGTGAGGCACACCGAGAGAGGGATAGAGATGATCGTCAGAGTGAGTGAGGCACACTGAAAGAGAGACAGAGATGATAGTCAGAGTGAGCGAGGCACACCGAGAGAGAGAGAGAGAGAGACAGAGATGATAGTCAGAGTGAGTGAGGCACACCGAGAGAGAGAGACAGAGATGATAGTCAGAGTGAGTGAGGCACACCGAGAGAGAGAGAGAGAGACAGAGATGATAGTCAGAGTGAGTGAGACACACCGAGAGAGAAAGAGACAGAGATGATAGTCAGAGTGAGTGAGGCACACCGAGAGAGAGACAGAGATGATAGTGAGAGTGAGTGAGGCACACCGAGAGAGAGAGAGAGAGAGACAGAGATGATAGTCAGAGTGAGTGATGTAGACCGAGAGTGAGAGAGAGAGATGATAGTCAGAGTGAGTGAGGCACCCCGAGAGAGAGAGATGATAGTCAGAGTGAGTGAGGCACACCGAGAGAGAGTGATGATAGTCAGAGTGAGTGAGACACACCGAGAGAGAGAGAGACAGAGATGATAGTCAGAGTGAGTGAGGCACATCGAGAGAGAGAGAGAGAGACAGAGATGATAGTCAGAGTGAGTGAGGCACACCGAGAGAGAGAGAGACAGAGATGATAGTCAGAGTGAGTGAGGCACACCGAGAGAGAGAGATACAGAGATGATAGTCAGAGTGAGTGAGGCACACCGAGAGAGAGAGAGACAGAGATGATAGTCAGAGTGAGTGAGGCACACCGAGAGAGAGAGAGCGAGACAGAGATGATAGTCAGAGTGAGTGAGGCACACCGAGAGAGGGAGAGAGATGATAGTCAGAGTGAGTGAGGCACACCGAGAGAGAGAGAGAGAGAGACAGAGATGATAGTCAGAGTGAGTGAGGCACACCGAGAGAGAGAGAGAGACAGAGATGATAGTCAGAGTGAGTGAGGCAAACCGAGAGAGAGAGAGAGAGTCAGAGATGATAGTCAGAGTGAGTGAGACACACCGAGAGAGAGAGAGACAGAGATGATAGTCAGAGTGAGTGAGGCACACCGAGAGAGAGGGAGAGAGACAGTGATGATAACCAAAGTGAGTGAGGCACACCGAGAGAGAGAAGGACGGGGATGATAGTCAGAGTGAGTGAGGCACACCGAGAGAGAGAGAGACAGAGATGATAGTCAGAGTGAGTGAGGCACACCGAGAGAGAGAGGGACAGAGATCATAGTCAGAGTGAGTGAGGCACACCGAGAGAGAGAGAGAGACAGAGATGATAGTCAGAGTGAGTGAGGCACACCGAGAGAGGGAGAGATGATAGTCAGAGTGAGTGAGGCACACCGAGAGAGAGAGAGACAGAGATGATAGTCAGAGTGAGTGAGGCACACCGAGAGTGAGAGAGAGACAGAGATGATAGTCAGAGTGAGTGAGGTACACAGAGAGAGACAGAGATGATAGTCAGAGTGAGTGAGGCACACCGAGAGAGAGAGATGTTAGTCAGAGTGAGTGAGGCACACCGAGAGAGAGACAGAGATGATAGTCAGAGTGAGTGAGGCACACCGAGAGAGAGAGACAGAGATGATAGTCAGAGTGAGTGAGGCACACCGAGTGAGAGAGAGAGATGATAGTCAGAGTGAGTGAGGCACACCGAGAGAGAGGGAGAGAGATGATCGTCAGAGTGAGTGAGACACACCGAGTGAGAGAGAGAGACAGATGATAGTCAGAGTGAGTGAGGCACACCGAGAGAGAGAGAGAGACAGAGATGATAGTCAGAGTGAGTGAGGGACATAGAGAGAGAGAGAGAGAGACAGAGATGATAGTCAGAGTGAGTGAGGCGCACCGAGAGAGAGAGAGACAGAGATGATAGTCAGAGTGAGTGAGGCACACTGAGAGAGAGAGAGACAGAGATGATAGTCAGAGTGAGTGAGGCACACCGAGAGTGAGAGACAGAGATGATAGTGAGAGTGAGTGAGGCACACCGAGAGAGAGAGAGAGACAGAGATGATAGTCAGAGTGAGTGAGGCACACCGAGAGAGAGAGAGAGAGAGAGAGAGAGAGATGATAGTCAGAGTGAGTGAGGCACACCGAGAGAGGGAGAGAGATGATCGTCAGAGTGAGTGGGGCACACCGAGAGAGAGACAGAGATGATAGTCAGAGTGATTGAGGCACACCGAGAGAGAGAGAGACAGAGATGATAGTCAGAGTGAGTGAGGCACACCGAGAGAGAGAGACAGAGATGATAGTCAGAGTGAGTGAGACACACCGAGTGAGAGAGAGAGACAGATGATAGTCAGAGTGAGTGAGGCACACCGAGAGAGAGAGAGAGACAGAGATGATAGTCAGAGTGAGTGAGGAACATCGAGAGAGAGAGAGAGAGACAGAGATGATAGTCAGAGTGAGTGAGGCACACCGAGTGAGAGAGAGAGATGATAGTCAGAGTGAGTGAGGCACACCGAGAGAGAGGGAGAGAGATGATCGTCAGAGTGAGTGAGACACACCGAGAGAGAGAGAGAGACAGATGATAGTCAGAGTGAGTGAGGCACACCGAGAGAGAGAGAGAGATAGAGATGATAGTCAGAGTGAGTGAGGGACATCGAGAGAGAGAGAGAGAGACAGAGATGATAGTCAGAGTGAGTGAGGCGCACAGAGAGAGAGAGAGACAGAGATGATAGTCAGAGTGAGTGAGGCACACTGAGAGAGAGAGAGACAGAGATGATAGTCAGAGTGAGTGAGGCACACCGAGAGTGAGAGACAGAGATGATAGTGAGAGTGAGTGAGGCACACCGAGAGAGAGAGAGAGACAGAGATGATAGTCAGAGTGAGTGAGGCACACCGAGAGAGAGAGAGAGAGAGAGAGAGAGAGATGATAGTCAGAGTGAGTGAGGCACACCGAGAGAGGGAGAGAGATGATCGTCAGAGTGAGTGGGGCACACCGAGAGAGAGACAGAGATGATAGTCAGAGTGATTGAGGCACACCGAGAGAGAGAGAGACAGAGATGATAGTCAGAGTGAGTGAGGCACACCGAGAGAGAGAGACAGAGATGATAGTCAGAGTGAGTGAGACACACCGAGTGAGAGAGAGAGACAGATGATAGTCAGAGTGAGTGAGGCACACCGAGAGAGAGAGAGAGACAGAGATGATAGTCAGAGTGAGTGAGGAACATCGAGAGAGAGAGAGAGAGACAGAGATGATAGTCAGAGTGAGTGAGGCACACCGAGTGAGAGAGAGAGATGATAGTCAGAGTGAGTGAGGCACACCGAGAGAGAGGGAGAGAGATGATCGTCAGAGTGAGTGAGACACACCGAGAGAGAGAGAGAGACAGATAATAGTCAGAGTGAGTGAGGCACACCGAGAGAGAGAGAGAGATAGAGATGATAGTCAGAGTGAGTGAGGGACCTCGAGAGAGAGAGAGAGAGAGACAGAGATGATAGTCAGAGTGAGTGAGGCGCACCGAGAGAGAGAGAGACAGAGATGATAGTCAGAGTGAGTGAGGCACACTGAGAGAGAGAGAGACAGAGATGATAGTCAGAGTGAGTGAGGCAAACCGAGAGAGAGAGATAGAGTCAGAGAGGATAGTCAGAGTGAGTGAGACACACCGAGAGAGAGAGAGACAGAGATGATAGTCAGAGTGAGTGAGGCACACCGAGAGAGAGGGAGAGAGACAGTGATGATAACCAAAGTGAGTGAGGCACACCGAGAGAGAGAAGGACGGGGATGATAGTCAGAGTGAGTGAGGCACACCGAGAGAGAGAGAGACAGAGATGATAGTCAGAGTGAGTGAGGCACACCGAGAGAGAGAGGGACAGAGATCATAGTCAGAGTGAGTGAGGCACACCGAGAGAGAGAGAGAGACAGAGATGATAGTCAGAGTGAGTGAGGCACACCGAGAGAGGGAGAGATGATAGTCAGAGTGAGTGAGGCACACCGAGAGAGAGAGAGACAGAGGTGATAGTCAGAGTGAGTGAGGCACACCGAGAGTGAGAGAGAGACAGAGATGATAGTCAGAGTGAGTGAGGTACACAGAGAGAGACAGAGATGATAGTCAGAGTGAGTGAGGCACACCGAGAGAGGGAGAGAGATGATAGTCAGAGTGAGTGAGGCACACCGAGAGAGAGACAGAGATGATTGTCAGAGTGAGTGAGGCACACCGAGAGAGAGAGAGACAGAGATGATAGTCAGAGTGAGTGAGGCACACCGAGAGAGAGACAGAGAGAGATGATAGTCAGAGTGAGTGAGGCACACCGAGAGAGAGAGAGAGATGATAGTCAGAGTGAGTGAGGCACACCGAGAGAGGGAGAGAGATGATAGTCAGAGTGAGTGAGGCACACCAAGAGAGAGACAGACATGATAGTCAGAGTGAGTGAGGCACACCGAGAGAGAGAGAGACAGAGATGATTGTCAGAGTGAGTGAGGCACACCGAGAGAGAGAGACAGAGATGATAGTCAGAGTGAGTGAGGCACACCGAGAGAGAGAGAGAGAGACAGAGATGATAATCAGAGTGAGTGAGGCACACCGAGAGAGAGAGAGAGACAGTGATGATAGTCAGAGTGAGTGAGGCACATCGAGAGAGAGAGAGAGACAGAGATGATAGTCAGAGTGAGTGAGGCACACCGAGAGAGAGAGAGAGAGAGACAGAGATGGTAGTCAGAGTGAGTGAGGCACACTGAGAGAGAGAGAGAGAGAGAGATGATGGTCAGAGTGAGTGAGGCACACCGAGAGAGGGATAGAGATGATCGTCAGAGTGAGTGAGGCACACTGAGAGAGAGACAGAGATGATAGTCAGAGTGAGCGAGGCACACCGAGAGAGAGAGAGAGAGACAGAGATGATAGTCAGAGTGAGTGAGGCACATCGAGAGAGAGAGAGAGAGAGACAGAGATGATAGTCAGAGTGAGTGAGACACACCGAGAGAGAAAGAGACAGAGATGATAGTCAGAGTGAGTGAGGCACACCGAGAGAGAGACAGAGATGATAGTCAGAGTGAGTGAGGCACACCGAGAGAGAGAGAGAGAGAGAGACAGAGATGATAGTCAGAGTGAGTGATGTAGACCGAGAGAGAGAGAGAGATGATAGTCAGAGTGAGTGAGGCACACCGAGACAGAGTGATGATAGTCAGAGTGAGTGAGGCACACCGAGAGAGAGTGAGACAGAGATGATAGTCAGAGTGAGTGAGGCACATCGAGAGAGAGAGACAGAGATGATAGTCAGAGTGAGTGAGGCACACCGAGAGAGAGAGAGAGAGACAGAGATGGTAGTCAGAGTGAGTGAGGCACACTGAGAGAGAGAGAGAGAGAGAGAGAGAGAGAGAGATGATGGTCAGAGTGAGTGAGGCACACCGAGAGAGGGATAGAGATGATCGTCAGAGTGAGTGAGGCACACTGAAAGAGAGACAGAGATGATAGTCAGAGTGAGCGAGGCACACCGAGAGAGAGAGAGAGAGAGACAGAGATGATAGTCAGAGTGAGTGAGGCACACCGAGAGAGAGAGACAGAGATGATAGTCAGAGTGAGTGAGGCACACCGAGAGAGAGAGAGAGAGACAGAGATGATAGTCAGAGTGAGTGAGACACACCGAGAGAGAAAGAGACAGAGATGATAGTCAGAGTGAGTGAGGCACACCGAGAGAGAGAGAGAGAGAGACAGAGATGATAGTCAGAGTGAGTGATGTAGACCGAGAGTGAGAGAGAGAGATGATAGTCAGAGTGAGTGAGGCACACCGAGAGAGAGAGATGATAGTCAGAGTGAGTGAGGCACACCGAGAGAGAGTGATGATAGTCAGAGTGAGTGAGACACACCGAGAGAGAGAGAGACAGAGATGATAGTCAGAGTGAGTGAGGCACATCGAGAGAGAGAGAGAGAGACAGAGATGATAGTCAGAGTGAGTGAGGCACACCGAGAGAGAGAGAGACAGAGATGATAGTCAGAGTGAGTGAGGCACACCGAGAGAGAGAGATACAGAGATGATAGTCAGAGTGAGTGAGGCACACCGAGAGAGAGAGAGACAGAGATGATAGTCAGAGTGAGTGAGGCACACCGAGAGAGAGAGAGCGAGACAGAGATGATAGTCAGAGTGAGTGAGGCACACCGAGAGAGGGAGAGAGATGATAGTCAGAGTGAGTGAGGCACACCGAGAGAGAGAGAGAGAGAGACAGAGATGATAGTCAGAGTGAGTGAGGCACACCGAGAGAGAGAGAGAGACAGAGATGATAGTCAGAGTGAGTGAGGCAAACCGAGAGAGAGAGAGAGAGTCAGAGATGATAGTCAGAGTGAGTGAGACACACCGAGAGAGAGAGAGACAGAGATGATAGTCAGAGTGAGTGAGGCACACCGAGAGAGAGGGAGAGAGACAGTGATGATAACCAAAGTGAGTGAGGCACACCGAGAGAGAGAAGGACGGGGATGATAGTCAGAGTGAGTGAGGCACACCGAGAGAGAGAGAGACAGAGATGATAGTCAGAGTGAGTGAGGCACACCGAGAGAGAGAGGGACAGAGATCATAGTCAGAGTGAGTGAGGCACACCGAGAGAGAGAGAGAGACAGAGATGATAGTCAGAGTGAGTGAGGCACACCGAGAGAGGGAGAGATGATAGTCAGAGTGAGTGAGGCACACCGAGAGAGAGAGAGACAGAGATGATAGTCAGAGTGAGTGAGGCACACCGAGAGTGAGAGAGAGACAGAGATGATAGTCAGAGTGAGTGAGGTACACAGAGAGAGACAGAGATGATAGTCAGAGTGAGTGAGGCACACCGAGAGAGAGAGATGTTAGTCAGAGTGAGTGAGGCACACCGAGAGAGAGACAGAGATGATAGTCAGAGTGAGTGAGGCACACCGAGAGAGAGAGACAGAGATGATAGTCAGAGTGAGTGAGGCACACCGAGTGAGAGAGAGAGATGATAGTCAGAGTGAGTGAGGCACACCGAGAGAGAGGGAGAGAGATGATCGTCAGAGTGAGTGAGACACACCGAGTGAGAGAGAGAGACAGATGATAGTCAGAGTGAGTGAGGCACACCGAGAGAGAGAGAGAGACAGAGATGATAGTCAGAGTGAGTGAGGGACATAGAGAGAGAGAGAGAGAGACAGAGATGATAGTCAGAGTGAGTGAGGCGCACCGAGAGAGAGAGAGACAGAGATGATAGTCAGAGTGAGTGAGGCACACTGAGAGAGAGAGAGACAGAGATGATAGTCAGAGTGAGTGAGGCACACCGAGAGTGAGAGACAGAGATGATAGTGAGAGTGAGTGAGGCACACCGAGAGAGAGAGAGAGACAGAGATGATAGTCAGAGTGAGTGAGGCACACCGAGAGAGAGAGAGAGAGAGAGAGAGAGAGATGATAGTCAGAGTGAGTGAGGCACACCGAGAGAGGGAGAGAGATGATCGTCAGAGTGAGTGGGGCACACCGAGAGAGAGACAGAGATGATAGTCAGAGTGATTGAGGCACACCGAGAGAGAGAGAGACAGAGATGATAGTCAGAGTGAGTGAGGCACACCGAGAGAGAGAGACAGAGATGATAGTCAGAGTGAGTGAGACACACCGAGTGAGAGAGAGAGACAGATGATAGTCAGAGTGAGTGAGGCACACCGAGAGAGAGAGAGAGACAGAGATGATAGTCAGAGTGAGTGAGGAACATCGAGAGAGAGAGAGAGAGACAGAGATGATAGTCAGAGTGAGTGAGGCACACCGAGTGAGAGAGAGAGATGATAGTCAGAGTGAGTGAGGCACACCGAGAGAGAGGGAGAGAGATGATCGTCAGAGTGAGTGAGACACACCGAGAGAGAGAGAGAGACAGATGATAGTCAGAGTGAGTGAGGCACACCGAGAGAGAGAGAGAGATAGAGATGATAGTCAGAGTGAGTGAGGGACATCGAGAGAGAGAGAGAGAGACAGAGATGATAGTCAGAGTGAGTGAGGCGCACCGAGAGAGAGAGAGACAGAGATGATAGTCAGAGTGAGTGAGGCACACTGAGAGAGAGAGAGACAGAGATGATAGTCAGAGTGAGTGAGGCACACCGAGAGTGAGAGACAGAGATGATAGTGAGAGTGAGTGAGGCACACCGAGAGAGAGAGAGAGACAGAGATGATAGTCAGAGTGAGTGAGGCACACCGAGAGAGAGAGAGAGAGAGAGATGATAGTCAGAGTGAGTGAGGCACACCGAGAGAGGGAGAGAGATGATCGTCAGAGTGAGTGGGGCACACCGAGAGAGAGACAGAGATGATAGTCAGAGTGATTGAGGCACACCGAGAGAGAGAGAGACAGAGATGATAGTCAGAGTGAGTGAGGCACACCGAGAGAGAGAGACAGAGATGATAGTCAGAGTGAGTGAGACACACCGAGTGAGAGAGAGAGACAGATGATAGTCAGAGTGAGTGAGGCACACCGAGAGAGAGAGAGAGACAGAGATGATAGTCAGAGTGAGTGAGGAACATCGAGAGAGAGAGAGAGAGACAGAGATGATAGTCAGAGTGAGTGAGGCACACCGAGTGAGAGAGAGAGATGATAGTCAGAGTGAGTGAGGCACACCGAGAGAGAGGGAGAGAGATGATCGTCAGAGTGAGTGAGACACACCGAGAGAGAGAGAGAGACAGATGATAGTCAGAGTGAGTGAGGCACACCGAGAGAGAGAGAGAGATAGAGATGATAGTCAGAGTGAGTGAGGGACATCGAGAGAGAGAGAGAGAGACAGAGATGATAGTCAGAGTGAGTGAGGCGCACCGAGAGAGAGAGAGACAGAGATGATAGTCAGAGTGAGTGAGGCACACTGAGAGAGAGAGAGACAGAGATGATAGTCAGAGTGAGTGAGGCAAACCGAGAGAGAGAGATAGAGTCAGAGAGGATAGTCAGAGTGAGTGAGACACACCGAGAGAGAGAGAGACAGAGATGATAGTCAGAGTGAGTGAGGCACACCGAGAGAGAGGGAGAGAGACAGTGATGATAACCAAAGTGAGTGAGGCACACCGAGAGAGAGAAGGACGGGGATGATAGTCAGAGTGAGTGAGGCACACCGAGAGAGAGAGAGACAGAGATGATAGTCAGAGTGAGTGAGGCACACCGAGAGAGAGAGGGACAGAGATCATAGTCAGAGTGAGTGAGGCACACCGAGAGAGAGAGAGAGACAGAGATGATAGTCAGAGTGAGTGAGGCACACCGAGAGAGGGAGAGATGATAGTCAGAGTGAGTGAGGCACACCGAGAGAGAGAGAGACAGAGGTGATAGTCAGAGTGAGTGAGGCACACCGAGAGTGAGAGAGAGACAGAGATGATAGTCAGAGTGAGTGAGGTACACAGAGAGAGACAGAGATGATAGTCAGAGTGAGTGAGGCACACCGAGAGAGGGAGAGAGATGATAGTCAGAGTGAGTGAGGCACACCGAGAGAGAGACAGAGATGATAGTCAGAGTGAGTGAGGCACACCGAGAGAGAGAGACAGAGATGATAGTCAGAGTGAGTGAGGCACACCGAGAGAGAGAGACAGAGGTGATAGTCAGAGTGAATGAGACACACCGAGTGAGAGAGAGAGACAGATGATAGTCAGAGTGAGTGAGGCACACCGAGAGAGAGAGAGAGACAGAGATGATAGTCAGAGTGAGTGAGGGACATCGAGAGAGAGAGAGAGACAGAGATGATAGTCAGAGTGAGTGAGGCACACCGAGTGAGAGAGAGAGATGATAGAGTGAGTGAGGCACACCGAGAGAGAGGGAGAGAGATGATCGTCAGAGTGAGTGAGACACACCGAGTGAGAGAGAGAGACAGATGATAGTCAGAGTGAGTGAGGCACACCGAGAGAGAGAGAGAGACAGAGATGATAGTCAGAGTGAGTGAGGGACATAGAGAGAGAGAGAGAGAGACAGAGATGATAGTCAGAGTGAGTGAGGCGCACCGAGAGAGAGAGAGACAGAGATGATAGTCAGAGTGAGTGAGGCACACCGAGAGAGAGGGAGAGAGATGATCGTCAGAGTGAGTGAGACACACCGAGTGAGAGAGAGAGACAGATGATAGTCAGAGTGAGTGAGGCACACCGAGAGAGAGAGAGAGACAGAGATGATAGTCAGAGTGAGTGAGGGACATAGAGAGAGAGAGAGAGAGACAGAGATGATAGTCAGAGTGAGTGAGGCGCACCGAGAGAGAGAGAGACAGAGATGATAGTCAGAGTGAGTGAGGCACACTGAGAGAGAGAGAGACAGAGATGATAGTCAGAGTGAGTGAGGCACACCGAGAGTGAGAGACAGAGATGATAGTGAGAGTGAGTGAGGCACACCGAGAGAGAGAGAGAGACAGAGATGATAGTCAGAGTGAGTGAGGCACACCGAGAGAGAGAGAGAGAGAGAGAGAGAGATGATAGTCAGAGTGAGTGAGGCACACCGAGAGAGGGAGAGAGATGATCGTCAGAGTGAGTGAGGCACACCGAGAGAGAGACAGAGATGATAGTCAGAGTGAGTGAGGCACACCGAGAGAGAGAGAGACAGAGATGATAGTCAGAGTGAGTGAGGCACACCGAGAGAGAGAGACAGAGATGATAGTCAGAGTGAGTGAGACACACCGAGTGAGAGAGAGAGACAGATGATAGTCAGAGTGAGTGAGGCACACCGAGAGAGAGAGAGAGACAGAGATGATAGTCAGAGTGAGTGAGGAACATCGAGAGAGAGAGAGAGAGACAGAGATGATAGTCAGAGTGAGTGAGGCACACCGAGTGAGAGAGAGAGATGATAGTCAGAGTGAGTGAGGCACACCGAGAGAGAGGGAGAGAGATGATCGTCAGAGTGAGTGAGACACACCGAGTGAGAGAGAGAGACAGATGATAGTCAGAGTGAGTGAGGCACACCGAGAGAGAGAGAGAGATAGAGATGATAGTCAGAGTGAGTGAGGGACATCGAGAGAGAGAGAGAGAGACAGAGATGATAGTCAGAGTGAGTGAGGCGCACCGAGAGAGAGAGAGACAGAGATGATAGTCAGAGTGAGTGAGGCACACCGAGAGAGAGAGAGAGACAGAGATGATAGTCAGAGTGAGTGAGGCAAACCGAGAGAGAGAGAGAGAGTCAGAGATGATAGTCAGAGTGAGTGAGACACACCGAGAGAGAGGCAGACAGAGATGATAGTCAGAGTGAGTGAGGCACACCGAGAGAGAGGGAGAGAGACAGTGATGATAACCAAAGTGAGTGAGGCACACCGAGAGAGAGAAGGACGGGGATGATAGTCAGAGTGAGTGAGGCACACCGAGAGAGAGAGAGACAGAGATGATAGTCAGAGTGAGTGAGGCACACCGAGAGAGAGAGGGACAGAGATCATAGTCAGAGTGAGTGAGGCACACCGAGAGAGAGAGAGAGACAGAGATGATAGTCAGAGTGAGTGAGGCACACCGAGAGAGGGAGAGATGATAGTCAGAGTGAGTGAGGCACACCGAGAGAGAGAGAGACAGAGGTGATAGTCAGAGTGAGTGAGGCACACCGAGAGTGAGAGAGAGACAGAGATGATAGTCAGAGTGAGTGAGGTACACAGAGAGAGACAGAGATGATAGTCAGAGTGAGTGAGGCACACCGAGAGAGAGAGAGAGATGTTAGTCAGAGTGAGTGAGGCACACCGAGAGAGGGAGAGAGATGATAGTCAGAGTGAGTGAGGCACACCGAGAGGGAGACAGAGATGATAGTCAGAGTGAGTGAGGCACACCGAGAGAGAGAGACAGAGATGATAGTCAGAGTGAGTGAGGCACACCGAGAGAGAGAGACAGAGGTGATAGTCAGAGTGAATGAGACACACCGAGTGAGAGAGAGAGACAGATGATAGTCAGAGTGAGTGAGGCACACCGAGAGAGAGAGAGAGACAGAGATGATAGTCAGAGTGAGTGAGGGACATCGAGAGAGAGAGAGAGACAGAGATGATATTCAGAGTGAGTGAGGCACACCGAGTCAGAGAGAGAGATGATAGTCAGAGTGAGTGAGGCACACCGAGAGAGAGGGAGAGAGATGATCGTCAGAGTGAGTGAGACACACCGAGTGAGAGAGAGAGACAGATGATAGTCAGAGTGAGTGAGGCACACCGAGAGAGAGAGAGAGACAGAGATGATAGTCAGAGTGAGTGAGGGACATAGAGAGAGAGAGAGAGAGACAGAGATGATAGTCAGAGTGAGTGAGGCGCACCGAGAGAGAGAGAGACAGAGATGATAGTCAGAGTGAGTGAGGCACACCGAGAGTGAGAGACAGAGATGATAGTGAGAGTGAGTGAGGCACACCGAGAGAGAGAGAGAGACAGAGATGATAGTCAGAGTGAGTGAGGCACACCGAGAGAGAGAGAGAGAGAGAGAGAGAGATGATAGTCAGAGTGAGTGAGGCACACCGAGAGAGGGAGAGAGATGATCGTCAGAGTGAGTGAGGCACACCGAGAGAGAGACAGAGATGATAGTCAGAGTGAGTGAGGCACACCGAGAGAGAGAGAGACAGAGATGATAGTCAGAGTGAGTGAGGCACACCGAGAGAGAGAGACAGAGATGATAGTCAGAGTGAGTGAGGCACACCGAGAGAGAGAGAGAGAGAGAGACAGAGATGATAGTCAGAGTGAGTGAGACACACCGAGAGAGAAAGAGACAGAGATGATAGTCAGAGTGAGTGAGGCACACCGAGAGAGAGAGACAGAGATGATAGTCAGAGTGAGTGAGGCACACCGAGAGAGAGAGAGAGAGACAGAGATGATAGTCAGAGTGAGTGATGTAGACCGAGAGAGAGAGAGAGAGATGATAGTCAGAGTGAGTGAGGCACACCGAGAGAGAGAGATGATAGTCAGAGTGAGTGAGGCACACCGAGAGAGAGTGATGATAGTCAGAGTGAGTGAGGCACACCGAGAGAGAGAGAGACAGAGATGATAGTCAGAGTGAGTGAGGCACATCTAGAGAGAGAGAGAGAGACAGTGATGATAGTCAGAGTGAGTGAGGCACACCGAGAGAGAGAGATGATAGTCAGAGTGAGTGAGGCACACCGAGAGAGAGTGATGATAGTCAGAGTGAGTGAGGCACACCGAGAGAGAGAGAGACAGAGATGATAGTCAGAGTGAGTGAGGCACACCGAGAGAGAGAGATACAGAGATGATAGTCAGAGTGAGTGAGGCACACCGAGAGAGAGAGAGACAGAGATGATAGTCAGAGTGAGTGAGGCACACCGAGAGAGAGAGAGACAGAGATGATAGTCAGAGTGAGTGAGGCACACCGAGAGAGAGAGACAGTGATGATAGTCAGAGTGAGTGAGGGACACCGAAAGAGAGAGAGAGACAGAGATGATAGTCAGAGTGAGTGAGGCACACCGAGAGAGAGAGAGAGAGAGACAGATTATAGTCAGAGAGAGTGAGGCACATCGAGAGAGCGGGAGACAGAGATGATACTCAGAGTGAGTGAGGCACACCGAGAGAGAGAGAGAGAGAGACAGAGATGATAGTCAGAGTGAGTGAGGCACACAGAGAGAGAGAGAGAGAGAGACAGAGATGATAGTCAGAATGAGTGAGGCACACCGAGAGAGAGAGACAGAGATGATAGTCAGAGTGAGTGAGGCACACCGAGAGAGAGAGACAGAGATGATAGTCAGAGTGAGTGAGGCACACCGAGAGAGAGAGAGAGA
Organism: Chiloscyllium plagiosum; assembly: GCF_037043375.1. NCBI lineage: Eukaryota > Metazoa > Chordata > Chondrichthyes > Orectolobiformes > Hemiscylliidae > Chiloscyllium > Chiloscyllium plagiosum. The sequence continues at coordinate 48,204,867 of NW_028270170.1, read as the reverse complement.
GAGACAGAGATGATAGTCAGAGTGAGTGTGGCACACCGAGAGAGAGAGACTCAGAGATGATCGTCAGAGTGAGTGAGGCACACCGAGAGAGAGAGACTCAGAGATGATAGTCAGAGTGAATCAGGCAGAGAGAGAGATACAGAGAGGACAGGTAGAATGAGTCAGGCACACTGAGTGGGACTGAGAGAAAGAGTGAGAGATACAGAGATGATAGTCAGAGTGAGTGAGGCACATAGAGAGAAAGAGAGAGACACAGTGAAGAGAGGGAGGTAGAGTAAGAGCCAGAGGATGCGCACACAGCAAATTGTCTCTTGTTTTTTCCCTCCACTCCAAACTCTGCCTGCCTCCTTTTCTCCCTCTACACCATCCCATTACCTCTTTACTCTTTGCCTAGCCTCTGATAGTTCCCTCTCCCTTAGTCCTGCCCCTATTGTTGCCCCATCTCTCTCTCTCTTTCTGTCTGCCTCTCTATCACAGCGGTGTGTTCCAACAGCTGTGGGAATAGTTCTCATCCTGCTGAATGAACCAATCTCCATGTCTGAGCCTGACAGCAATGCTCAATCATTCAGGCCATCGTGTCAGTTATGTACATATATAATCCCCACAGTGTGAAAACAGGCCATTTGGCCCAACAATTCCACAATGACCCTCTGAAGAGTAACCCAACCAGACCTATTCCTCTATTCTATTTACCCCTGACAAATGCATCTAGTGCTTCCAAATAAACCTGTTGGTCTATAACCTGGTGTTGTGTTATTTTTAACTTTGTACACCTAAGCTACACATCCCTGAACACTATGGGCAATGTAGTACGGCCAATTCATCTAACCTGCATATCTGTGGACTGCAGGAGGAAACCGGAGCACCCAGAGGAAACCCTCGTGGACACAGAGAGAGTCTGTAAGCTCCACACAGACAGTTGCCCAAGGCTGGAATCGAACCCGGGTCCCTGGCGCTGTGAGGCTACATGGCTAACCACTGAGCCACCATGCCATCCCTGTTGTTATAGAGATTAAGGTGGTTTGGGGCAATGTGAATATGTGCCGGTGTTCATTAGTCTGGTGTGTGTCAAACTATGTATCTTTGTTCACATGTACATCTGTTTATTGAAAGATATATATGGCGAATGGGTTTTTTTACACATGACTGTGTGTGCAGATGTGTGTCTGTGTGCGCTGTGTATATGTAAACCACATGTATGTGGTTTACATCTTCGTCTGCATGTGGGTACATGCAGGTCATTCTGCAATAACCTCTGTAACCTCGTGCTATATAAAAAAAACTCATTCAGCAGAAAGCTTGTGTTGTCCAGCAATGCCATAATTCGCCATTCACGTTATGGCCAATTCACGCTGATGGAACACACATTATAGCAGAACAACTTGTATCTTGATTACATGTGTCTGTGGTTCTGTGCATTTATCTGCATACATGTGTGAGTGCACATGTCTAAATGTTTATGTTTGTGTGTGTATCTATGTTTATGTGAGTATCTATATGTTTGTGTGTGCATGCGTGTGTACGGGTGTATATATATATATATGTTTAGGTGTGTATCTATATGTTTGTGTGTATACATCTATATGTTTTGTGTGTGTATCTATATGTTTATGTTTGTGAGTGTGTGTATCTATGTGGGCAGCTGTATACATGTGACTATGTGAATGTGTGTGGGGCCTGTGAGTGTATGTGTATGTGTGTAAATATCTATATGTTTATGTGTGTTGTATCTCTGTATGGCTATATGTTAATGTGTGTGCATATCTATATGTTTGTGTGTGCATTTGTGTGGGTGTATCGCTGTATGTCTGTGTATATATATGCCTGTGTGTGCATGTAGAGAGAGATGTGTTATGTGTGCATATATGTTTATGTGTGTATATTTATATGATTAAGCGTGAGTATCTATATATTTATATATGTATCTATATGTTTATGTGTGTATATATGTCAATGTGTATGTCTATATGTTTATGTGTGTGTATGTGTTTATGTGTGTGTCTATATGTTTGTGTATGTGTGTGTGTATATGTATCTATATGTTTATGTGTGAGTATCTATATGTCTATGTGTGTGTATCTATATGTTTATGTGTGAGTATCTATATGTCTATGTGTGTATCTATATGTCTATGTGTGTGTGTATCTAAATGTTTATGTGTATCTATATGTCTATGTGTGTGTATCTATATGTTTATGTGTGAGTATCTATATGTCTATGTGTGTATCTATATGTCTATGTGTGTGTGTATCTATATGTTTATGTGTATCTATATGTCTATGTGTGTGTATCTATATGTCTATATGTGTGTGTATCTATATGTTTATGTGTGAGTATCTATATGTCTATGTGTGTGTGTATCTATATGTCTATGTGTGAGTATCTATATGTCTCTGTGTGCGAGTGCAGGAGGGCCCTGGTCTTACAAGCCCCATTTTGAACCAAGGCACTGGAAAGGCATCATTTTTAAATTTGTCCTTTACCTCATCGGAGCCAGACCTGAAGATGAGAAGGTCAAATGGAATGGCAGCCACAATGTCGATGAGGAACCAGCCTTTGAAGTAGTGGATGGCGATCTTGGCTGGGTGACTCACCACCTCATCGTTCTCGTTGACATAGGTGGTGCGGAAGTTGATGATGATGTCGATGATGAACATGATGTCGACAATCAGGTCCACAATGGCCAGTGGGTTGCATGAGTAGCCACATTCCAGACGCTTCTCCTCTTCCTGATCATTAAGCAGGAAGGCAGCAGAGTAAGGAGTGAAGATGGCAGTGTGTATGACCAACAGAAGAATGAGCCAGTCCCAGACTGCCTTGAAGGGGCTATAGTGCAGAATTGTCCACTTGTGAATACGAGGGGCCTGCAGCTTATACTCTGGAAGCACATCAGCTCCAAGCGAGAGGACCTATGGGCAGAGAAGAAATAATGACAAGTGATTATTAACCCATGTCAGGCCACAGAGTCCCCTGTTTCCAACCTTGGCATGTGCTGAATGGGCAGACCTTGCCCAGCTGGTCGCTGTGATTAGTGTTAGTCAGGGATCAGTAGGAACTCCAATTCTTCAGAAGTTAATGAGTTCAAGCCTCGTTTCAGAGATGTTTGGAAACCAGGCTAACACTTCAAGGCAGTACTGAGGGACTGTCAGAGGCACTGACTTTGATTCTAACGCAGAGAGAAAAAGCCCATGGTGCTATGTTGAATAAGAGGAAGGGCTCTCATCAGGTGTTATCTCCTAAGCAATATCTTTAAATCAGATAATCTGAGCATGAGAAGCTGAGGGGGACTGGACAGTGGACATGCACAGACAATAAAGAACAATAGACAGAAAAATGATTGCTTCGATTTTAAGGATGAGAATCACTGCAGGTTATATTTTACACACCTCTGTTTTACTCGGTGCTCCCTGGGCAATTGTCAACTCTGTTTAGCTGTAATCCTGAAGGTCACGTCCCATACCCTCTCACCTTTCCATCAAACTGGCTCTGATATGATTTGTCTTTTAGTGTCATGATTGGGTGACAGGTTGGGAACCCAGATTCCTCCTGGGTTACAGATAGCTGTGCTCAGGAGATTTTCCTGAGACCCCAGAATATTCTGGAAAGGTTGGCTACCTATACTGCCCATGGTTTATCCAAACCTCTCCTCTCAGCGTTACACCTGCAGGGTGTTTAAGGAGTTCTGACCAGTGAATACACAAAAATTATGGACCTACGTCTGGACTCTGAATCTTCTCAGCACTTAATCAAAGCAGCAACATAGGAACAGGAAAAGGCCATTTCATGTGTTGTGTCTATTTTCTTTATGCATTCGCTGGCTCCGCCTGCATCTATTGCCCATCCCAGCGGGTAGTTAAGAGTCAACCACATTGCTGTGGGTCTGGAGTCACATGCAGGCTAGACCAGGTAAGAAAAGCAATTTCCTTCCCTAAAGCCCATTAGTGAACCAGGTGGGGTTTTACTCAACAGTTTTATGGTCACCATTCCAATCCTAATTCCAGACTTTTATCGGATTTACATTCCACCACCTGTCATGGCAGGATTCAAACCAGGATCCCCAGGACATTGCCTGGCTCTCTGGATTAACAGTCTAGTGATAATACCACTAAACCATCGTCTCTCCTCCGTCTATCCACTTTAGCTCCACATTCCTTAAACTCCCTTGTGCAACAAAGATCCATCAAACATTGTTTTTGTGAGCTGCCTTCTTGAACCGCAGTAGTCCATGTGCTGTGGGTCGATCCACAGTGCCCTTAAGGAGGGAATTCCAGGATTTTGTCCCAGCGACAGTGAAAGAACGACAATATATTTCCAAGTCAGGATGGTGAGTGGCTTGGGTGGGGGAGGAGCTTGCAGTGGGTGGTGTTCCCATGTATCTGCTGCCCTTGTCCTTCGAGATGATAGTGGTCATGTGTTTGGAAGGTGCTCTTGGTGAGTTCTTGCAGTGCATCTTGTGGATGGTACACACTGTTACTGGTGGTGGTGGTGGTGGAGGGAGTGAAATGTTGTGGATATGGTGCCAATCAAACCAGTTGCTTTGTCCTGGATGGTGGCAGCTACAACCTAAAAGAATGTGAAGTTGACATGAAAAATACAAAAGCAGGATATGACTTAAACAGAGAATGTCTGTGAAATTCCAAGATGCATAGGGATCTAGGTATTCTTGTACATGAGTGTGTATGCACGCAATCAAGAAGGATTATGTAGTGCTATCTTCTCTTAACAGAGAAAATGAACATAAAATTAAGAATATTATGCTTTCAGTTAGGTGAGATCATATCTCGAACACTGTGTGTAATTTTGGGGCCATCCTTACTTGAGAAAGGATGTAAATACATTGCATGGGGTTCAGAGGACATTAACTCTGATATCTGGAATGTGCTATTGTGAGGAAAGACTGAGCAGACTGAGAATGGTTCCACTGAAGCTCAGAGGACACAGGGGTGACGAGACTGAAGTGTATAAGATCCTGAAAAGGGTCTTCAACAAGCAGGACAGGGAAAGGATGTTTCCTCTTGTGGGTCACTCCAAAACTAGGGCCTTCTCGGTCAGAGGGGAAAAGTGTCCTTTTCTCTCAGAGTGACGATGCAAATCTCTACCTCGGGAAGCAGAGGGAGCAGGATCCCTGAGTATTTGTAATGCTGAAGTAGATCGACTCTGTCAGGTAGGAAGATCCCAAGTTATTGGGGGAATGTTATTCAAACAAATTAGATCAGCCACAATCACACTGAGTGTTGGGGCAGTCTCAAGGAGCCCAATGGACTACACCTGCTCCTCATTTGTAAGTTCATCAAAGTGTACCATCATTTTGCAAAGGATTAGCTACTTATTAAAGTAGAACAAATTAAAAGTTTAATGACGAGGTTTAAAATAAAGAAAGAAAGAAAGAAAATTTACAGCCCAGGAACAGGCCCTTCAGCCCTCCAAGCCTGAGCCGATCCAAATCCACTGTCTAAACCTGTCGCCCAATTTCTAAGCATCTGTATCCCTCTGCTCCCCACCTCCCCATGCATCTGTCCAGACACATCTTAAATGAATCTCCCGTTCCTGCCTCTACCACCTCTGCTGGCAACATGTTCCAGATGCCCACCACCCTCTGTGTGAAGTACTTGCCGCGTATATCCCCTTTAAACTTTCCACCTCTCACCTTGAAAGCGTGTCTCGTTATTGAATCCTTCACCCTGGGAAAAAGCTTGTCTCTATCCACCCTGACTATACCCTTCATGATGTTGTAAACCTCAATCAGGTCCCTCCTCAATCTCCTTTTTTAGTGAAAACAATCCTAACCTACTCAACCTCTCTTCATAGCTAGCACCTTCCATACCAGGCCAACATCCTCATAAACCTTCTCTGCACCCTCTCCAAAGCATCCACATCCTTTGGGTAACATGGTGACCAGAACTGTACACAGTATTCTAAATGTGGCCGAACCAATGTCTTGTACAATTTTAACATGACCTGCCAGCTCTTATACTCAATACCCCGTCCAATGAAGGCAAGCATACTATATGCCTTCTTGACCACTCTATCCACCTGTGCAGCCACCTTCAGGGTACAATGGACCTGCACTCCCAGATCTCTCTGCTCATCAACTTCTCCCAAATCTTTTCCGTTTACTGTATAATTCGCTCTAGAATTAGATTTCCCAAAATGCATCACCTCACATTTGTCTGTATTGAACTCCATCTGCCACTTTTCTGCCCAACTCTCCAGTCTATCTATAGTCTCATGTATTCTCTGACAGTCCCCTATGCTTTCTGCCACTCCACCAGTCTTCATGTCATCTGCAAACTTGCTGATCATACCAACAGTATCCTCTTCCAGATCTGGAGATGCTGGCGTTGGACTGGGGTGTACAAAGTTAAAACTCACACAACACCAGGTTATAGTCCAACAGGTTTAATTGGAAGCACACTAGCTTTCGGAGCGACGCTCCTTCATCAGGTGATAGTCATCAGGTCACTACCACCTGATGAAGAAGCGACGCTCCGAAAGCTAGTGTGCTTCCAATTAAACCTGTTGGACTATAACCTGGTGTTGTGTGAGTTTTAACTCTTCCAGATCATTTATGTATATTACAAACAACAGTGGCCCCAACACTGACCCCTGTGGAACACCTTTGGTCACCTTTTTCCAGTTCGAGAAACTCCCTTCAACTACTACTCTCTGTCTCCTGTTGCTCAACCAGTTCTTTATCCACCGAGCTAGAACACCCTGCACACCATGTGACTTCACTTTATCCATTAGCTTACCGTGGGGAACCTTATCAAACGTCTTAGTTGCCTCATTGCACTGGGATAACATACATTTTTTGCAGTAACAAAAACGAAATAATTATGACTTCTTCCCCTGGGACAGGACCTTAGAATGATCTCTATTTTTCAATTTATTGTGCCAACTAAGTCTGGCCATGAGTTGTGTTGTCTCGCCATGAGTTAAGGTATCAAATGTCTAGGATCCTGGGCTCCCGCTCTGCAGTCTCCCCTTTGAGTCAGCCATATTTTAGAAAGAGAGGGCTATTTTCCGATATTCCTTGCCTCCCCCCTCTCAGCTTTCTCCCCACAGTGAGGGAGGGATAGGAGCCCAGCCACAGGAGAGAGATAGGGAGCGGGAACCTTGGCTGATTTTACTTCCCTCGGTTCCTGGGTCAGGGAAAGGTTGAGTAAAGAGATGGCATTGAGCACAAAATGTTACAGCAGGAAAGTTAACTGCAGCTTCAGGCTTGAGATGAGCAGCGCAGCAGCAGAACAGCTTCAACACAGTCAGACAGCACAGAAAGAGGCCTTTCGGTCCAACCAGTCCATGCTGACCATAATCCCAAACTAAACTAGTCCCAGCTGCCTGCACTTGGCCCATGTCCCTCCAAATCTTTCCTATTCATGTATTTATCCAAATGTCACTTAAACATTGTAACTGTATCCACTTCCTCACCACACACAAACCACCCTCTGGGTAAAAAAACTGTCCCTCATGACTTTTAAACTCTTTCTCCTTTCATCTTAAAAAATGCCCCTTAGTCTTGAAGTTCCCCCCCCCCATGCTAGAGGAAAGAGACCTGCCATTAACTCTGTTTATACCCCTCAGGATTTTATAAATCTCTACAAGGTCACCCCTCAGCCTCCTAAGCTCCAGGGATCAAGGTCCAAGTTTCTCTGTCTAATTCAAATCTTCCAGTCCCAGCAACATCCTGGGAAATCTCTTCTGAACCCTCTCTAGGTTAATAACAACCTTCCTATAATGGGGTGACCAGAACTGGACACTGTATTCCAGGTGAGACCTCACCAACGTCCTGTCCAACCTCAATAGATAGGGTGAAGCTGTCTCCCTAAACACCTTGTCAAGACAAGTCATTAACAAATGATCATAAACATCAAATCACATTTAAATACCCTTCAACGACCCTCAACAGAGAGAAAATGTTGTCCAAGAATCCCCTCAGTGTGGAAATAGGCCAACCCAACCAACAAGTCCAAACTGACCCTCCAAAGAACATCTCACCCAGACCCACCCCATCCCTGCATTTCCTGTGGCTAATGCCCCTAACCTACACAGCCCTGAACACCATGGGCAATTTAGTATGGCTAATCCACCTAACCTGCACATCCTTACTCTGTGGGAGGAAACCAGAACACTCAGAGGAAACCCACAAGGATACAGGGAAAATGTGCAAACTCCACATAGACAGTTGCCTGAGGGTAGAGTTGAACCTGGGCAGCTTGGTGCTGTGAGGCAGCAGTGCTAGCCAGTGCATCACTGAGCCATCTAGTCATCTCAAACATCACTTAGCAGCATGAACAGTCGCCACTAGATCTCATAGAAATCTATGATATTGGAACAAAGTAACTGCAGAAAGTATGGTCCTAATGGTTGGGGAGGCCAGAACCAGGGATCATTGTCTAAAGATAGGCCATTTCTGACTGAGCTGAGGAGAAATGTCTTCACCCAGAGGGCTGTGGAATTCTCTGCAGCTGAAGCCAAAACATTGAATGTTTTTGAAGAAGGAATTAGATATTAGGGCTAAATGGCTCAAAGGGTATGGAGAGAAAGCAGAACAGGGTACAGGGTTGGACAATCAGCCATGATCACACTGCATGGTGGAACAGGCACGAAGGGCCGAGTGGCCTACAGCTACTCCTATTTTCTATGTTTCTGTGTTGGGACAGCCCCAAACAGAGAGAGGAGGTTGCGACAGTGTTCAGCACCACAGAAAGTGGGAGTGAGGGGGAGGGGGGGATGAGAGGGTGGTGGTGGTGATGTTTGTGTCTGTGCCTGTGTGTGTGTCGTGTTGGGAGGGTGGAAGGTGGGGATGGTGAGGGGGAGGGGGATTGATGATGGGGTGTGTGTGTGTATGGCGTGTTGGGGGGGTGGAAGGTGGGGATGGTGAGGGGGAGGGGGATTGATGATGGGTGTGTGTGTGTCGTGTTGTGGGGGTGGAAGGTGGGGATGGTGAGGGGGAGGGGGATTGATGATGGTGTGTGTGTGTGTGTCGTGTTGGGAGGGTGGAAGGTGGGGATGGTGAGGGGGAGGGGGATTGATGATGGGGTGTGTGTGTGTATGGCGTGTTGGGGGGGTGGAAGGTGGGGATGGTGAGGGGGAGGGGGATTGATGATGGGATTTTGTGTGTGTGTATGGCATGTTGTGGGGGTGGAAGGTGGGGATGGTGAGGGGGAGGGGGATTGATGATGGGATATGTGTGTGTGTATGTCATGTTGGGGGGTGGAAGGTGGGGATGGTGAGGGGGAGGGGGATTGATGATGGGATTTTGTGTGTGTGTCGTGTTGGGGGGGTGGAAGGTGGGGATGGTGAGGGGGAGGGGGATTGATGATGGGGTGTGTGTGTATATGGCGTGTTGGGGGCTGGAAGGTGGGGATGGTGAGGGGGAGGGGGATTGATGATGGGGTGTGTGTGTGTATGGCGTGTTGGGGGGGTGGAAGGTGGGGATGGTGAGGGGGAGGGGGATTGATGATGGGTGTGTGTGTGTGTGTATGGCGTGTTGGGGGAGTGGAAGGTGAGGATGGTGAGGGGAGGGGGATTGATGATGGGGTGTGTGTGTGTATGTCGTGTTGGGGGGTGGAAGGTGGGGATGGTGAGGGGGAGGGGGATTGATGATGCGGTGTGTGTGTCGTGTTGTGAGGGTGGAAGGTGGGGATGGTGAGGGGGAGGGGGATTGATGATGGGTGTGTGTGTGTGTGTGTATGGCGTGTTGGGGGGGTGGAAGGTGGGGATGGTGAGGGGGAGGGGGATTGATGATGGGTGTGTGTGTGTCGTGTTGTGGGGGTGGAAGGTGGGGATGGTGAGGGGGAGGGGGATTGATGATGGGGTGTGTGTGTGTGTCATGTTGTGGGGGTGGAAGGTGGGGATGGTGAGGGGGAGGGGGATTGATGATGGGGGTGTGTGTGTGTGTATGGCGTGTGGGGGGAGTGGAAGGTGGGGATGGTGAGGGGGAGGGGGATTAATGATGGTGTGTGTGTATGTATGGCGTGTTGGGGGGTGGAAGTTGGGGATGGTGAGGGGGAGGGGGATTAGTGATGGTGTGTGTGTGTATGGTGTGTTGGGGGGGGTGGAAGTTGGGGATGGTGAGGGGGAGGGGGATTGATGATGGTGTGTGTGTGTATGGCGTGTTGGGGGGCTGGAAGTTGGGGATGGTGAGGGGGAGGGGGATTGATGATGGGGTGTGTGTGTGTATGGCGTGTTGGGGGGTGGCAGGTGGGGATGGTGAGGGGGAGGGGGGATTGATGATGGGGTGTGTGTGTGTGTGTCGTGTTGGGGGGGTGGAAGGTGGGGATGGTGAGGGGGAGGGGGCAAAGTGAGGGGGTGGTTTTCAGAACCGGTCTCAGCTCCTGCTCCCTTTACTTGTCCCTGACTGGTCCTTACTGAGCGACAGTTGTAGGTGATTTCGGGGACCCTGCGATTGGGGAATCGGATGGTCTAGTGGTGAATGCTACAGGCCAGGAGTGATCCCATAACCCAGGACTGGGCCAGGTGACTATGTTCAGAGTAAAGATCATGGTGTTAGTGAAGACTGCTGAATGAAGATAAAGGCGAAATAAGGTTCACAGCCAATTTTGTCAGGTATTTACAAGGCACTGATTAAGCCGAACTGGCCAGTTGGTGCGCAGGGCTGTTACTGAGGGTTGAGATAAATGTGTTTCTAGTGCATCCACATCAGCAGAACCATCAACAACAGAAATGAGGACCTTCTGTAGAAATGTGTCATTCCAGTGATTAGGAGGCTGCAGTCGAGTGACATTCAGAGACGAGATCCCTGAAGAAACAGGAATTTGAAGGATCAGAGCTTTGATGATACCTGTGGCTGACATTGAGGTCAGTTGTGCTGGGTGGGCTGTCCAGTCATTCTGTTAGCTCTCAGCCAAGGTTGGCTCAGTGATTAGCACTGCTGCCTCGTAGTGCCAGCAACCCGGGTTCGATTTCAGTCTTGGATACCTCTGTGTGTGGAGTTTGCACGTTCTCCCTGTGTCTGTGTCGGTTTCCTCCCACAGTCCAAAGATTTGCAGGTTAGGTGGAATGCAGGGTTACAGAGGGGTCTGGGTGGAATGTTGTTCAGCAGGCCAGTATGGATATAATGGGCTGAATGGCCTCCTTCCGTACTGTACAGATTTTATGATGATCTCTGTTATGTTTGCTGTTTAACGTACAGTTTATCGTTTATAATGACCACAATTTGCCTGTTAATCCATATTTATAATGATTGGACTGTTAAACGTATAAAAAATAAAATCTTGATAAGTGGCTTCGCTGTGTAAGTAAATTCAGTAAATTTGGGTTCTTTTGGTTTCCACATCTCTACAGGAATCACAACATTTCATAGACAAGAGAATGTTTCTGCCTGTTACCAGAGAGAATCATGTACAATTCACCCAGCCTGTTGTCAGTTGTTCAAGAATTAATGAAAAATCTGATTTAACAAAAACTAAATGAGGCAGCGAGATAGCTCAGGGAAGGCTGATTTCATTATCAGGCAAGTGATACATTTTCCAAACTAAATTGCAAAGCTCACCCTGTTCCCTTTCAATTAACAGCTGCTTAACTGATTATTTTACACTCTTCAGACAACATTTTGTGGTCACACAACTGAATAATTCCTCTGTGTTACTTTCTGCACATCCTTCACTCAAGAGGATTGGCTCCTGCTGGGTCTGGGGTACACTGGCAGTGCCTGCTGGGTAGCTTTGACCTCACACCTTAAATCTATGTCCACTGGCCATTGACCCCTCTGACTAAAAGGAAAAGTGTTTTCCAATCCACCCTATCTACACCCCTCATGATCTTAAACACCTCTGTCAGGTTCCCTCCGAATCTCACTGCTCCAAGGAAAACAATTCCTTCCTGTACAATTTTTCTTTGTAGCTCAGACCCTCCCTCTAGCTCAGGCAGCAAACCGGTGGGGCAGCTCAGCCCCCTCCTTATCCAGACAGGATGCTGCCTATGATGTGGGGCCCAGACATGCACATGGTACTCCAGTGTGGCCTATCGAGTGTTGATTGGTTGGACCACAGATGGCATGGGCGTGCAGTGGAATCTTAGCTGATTCATGTTTCTGATGCAGTACTGAGGGAGTGCTGCACTGTTGGAGGGGCCATGTTTCTGATGCAGTACTGAGGGAGTGCTGCACTGTTGGGGGCCCCATGTTTCTGATGCAGTGCTGAGGGAGTGCTGCACTGTTGGAGGTGCCATGTTCCTAATGCAGTGCTGAGGGAGTGCTGCACTGTTGGAGGGGTCATGTTTCTGATGCAGTGCTGAGGGAGTGCTGCACTGCTCGGGGCCCCATGTTTCTGATGCAGTGCTGAGGGAGTGCTGCACTGCTGGAGGTGCCATGTTCCTAATGCAGTGCTGAGGGAGTGCTGCACTGCTGGTGGGAGCATGTTTCTGATGCAGTGCTGAGGGAGTGCTGCACTGTTGGTGGGGGCATGTTTCTGATGCAGTGCTGAGGGAGTGCTGCACTGCTGGTGGGAGCATGTTTCTGATGCAGTGCTGAGGGAGTGCTGCACTGCTGGTGGGAGCATGTTTCTGATGCAGTGCTGAGGGTGTGCTGCACTGCTGGTGGGAGCATGTTTCTGATGCAGTGCTGAGGGAGTGCTGCACTGCTGGTGGGAGCATGTTTCTGATGCAGTGCTGAGGGAGTGCTGCACTGCTGGTGGGGGCATGTTTCTGATGCAGTGCTGAGGGAGTGCTGCACTGCTGGTGGGGGCATGTTTCTGATGCAGTGCTGAGGGAGTGCTGCACTGCTGGTGGGGGCATGTTTCTGATGCGGTACTGAGGGAGTGCTGCACTGCTGGTGGGGATATGTTTCTAATGCAGTACTGAGGGAGTGCTGCACTGCTGGGAGCCACATGTTTCTGATGCAGTGCTGAGGGAGTGCTGCACTGCTGGTGGGGATATGTTTCTAATGCAGTACTGAGGGAGTGCTGCACTGCTGGGAGCCACATGTTTCTGATGCAGTGCTGAGGGAGTGCTGCACTGCTGGTGGGGGCATGTTTCTAATGCAGTACTGAGGGAGTGCTGCACTGCTGGTGGGGATATGTTTCTAATGCAGTACTGAGGGAGTGCTGCACTGCTGGTGGGGGCATGTTTCTAATGCAGTACTGAGGGAGTGCTGCACTGCTGGTGGGGACATGTTTCTGATACAGTCCTGAGGGAGTGCTGCACTGCTGGTGGGGATATGTTTCTAATGCAGTACTGAGGGAGTGCTGCATTGCTGGTGGGGATATGTTTCTAATGCAGTACTGAGGGAGTGCTGCACTGCTGGGGGCCCCACGTTTCTGATGCAGTGCTGAGGGTGTGCTGCACTGCTGGGGGCCCCATGTTTCTGATGCAGTGCTGAGGGTGTGCTGCACTGCTGGGGGCCCCATGTTTCTGATGCAGTGCTGAGGGTGTGCTGCACTGCTGGGGGCCCCATGTTTCTGATGCAGTGCTGAGGGTGTGCTGCACTGCTGGGGCCCCCATGTTTCTGATGCAGTGCTGAGGGAGTGCTGCACTGCTGGTGGGGGCATGTTTCTAATGCAGTGCTGAGGGAGTGCTGCACTGCTGGTGGGGGCATGTTTCTAATGCAGTACTGAGGGAGTGCTGCACTGCTGGTGGGGGCATGTTTCTGATGCAGTACTGAGGGAGTGCTGCACTGCTGGTGGGGGCATGTTTCTAATGCAGTACTGAGGGAGTGCTGCACTGCTGGTGGGGGCATGTTTCTGATGCAGTGCTGAGGGAGTGCTGCACTGCTGGTGGGAGCATGTTTCTGATGCAGTGCTGAGGGAGTGCTGCACTGCTGCTGGGGGCCCCATGTTTCTGATGCAGTGCTGAGGGAGTGCTGCACTGCTGGTGGGAGCATGTTTCTGATGCAGTGCTGAGGGAGTGCTGCACTGCTGGTAGATGTACACAATCCTATGCATTATCTGTATGTCTGGCATTGGTGAACAAGTAGAAACCTGGACATTACAAGTGATCATAGAGGATGATAAGATAGCTACTCTCCATGGAGTGCGGAGAGACTGAGGGGTGATCTTACAGAGGTCTGTAGATAGCCATATGAGTGAAAAGAGTAAAGATTCCATCACACCACCTTATTGGCAATATTTGCATTACAGAGAAACATCTCCTTTCCTGGGCCGGGGTTATTTTGCCTGGAGGATGAGATGCGAGTGTCAAAAGTGAGAGGCGTTAGGAATAGCGTGATGCCCAATCAGCAGAGACCACGGCAAGAGGCCGGGAGTGGACCTCGTGGGCGGGAGTTGGGGAGGGGGGAGCGGGGGGTGGTGTTAGCAGGACTCAAAGGAATGCTCTCCATAGCCAGTGCAGTGTTTGGTCCTGGCCTTCGACAATGTGGCTCTACAGGCACTGAAATTAGGCTCGTCTAAAACTGAGGCCAGGAAATAGAAACCGAAGCGCAGGTACAATTCTGGATCCTGAACTGGGAGATCAGCACAGCTGTCCTCCCCAGTACACTGGTCAACATTTATCCTTCAATCATTGTCTCAGTATGTTGGTTTTTAAAAAATTTACCCTGAGATGTAGGAGACAGTAGCTAGGCCTAACTCCCTAACTCACCTTCCGGAGATGGTGGGGAGCTGCCTTCTTGAACCACATCAATGCCCAGAGTTGCCCAGAGAGCTGGCACTCCCTCAGGCATTAGACTGAAGTGAGGGCCTGGATTACACGCCAAATCTAAGAGGCCAGGCTTGAACACACACCGCTGCCTCAGAGGAACAGACGCTACCACTGAACTACAACTGATGCTTCTTACTCCAGTGAGAAAATAAAAATACCAGGCAGCACAAGCAGGAAGACAAGGAATGGTCATGGACTGCTTTTCTAGGGTAATGAAACTAACTTGTGAATGACAGTGTTCAACCCACATGAAAATCCATCTGAAATGCTGCCATTCAATATCAATAGCGGACACATATAAAGGTCAAATATTTGGTGAAGACTTTAGGGTTAGAATTGACAGGCAAGAGGGAAATGAAAACTGCAGCAAGAGTTATTTATTGATAGCAGCACAGGGATTTTTAATTCATACAACGGTTTTAAGAAGAAACGGAACCTTTTGTACAAACTGGAGAGAACAAAGTCACTAGTCAGGAAGGTGGGGAATTCCTTTGGTCTATTTAAGGGTTTCTACAGTAATTTGTACAAAGCAGCAGAGAGTCATAGAGATGTAGAGCATGGAAACAGACCCTTCGGTCCAACCCATCCATGCCCACCAGATATCCCAATCCAATCTAGTCCCACCTGCCAGCACCCGGCCCATATCCCTCCAAACCCTTCCTATTCATAAACTCATCCAGATGCCTCTTAAATGTTGCAATTGTACCAGCCTCCACCACTTCCTCTGGCAGCTCATTCCTTCCACGTACCACCCTCTGTGTGAAAAAGTTGCCCCTTAGGTCTCTTTTATATCTTTCCCCTCTCACCCTAAACCTATGCCCTCTAGTTCTGGACTCCCTCACCCCAGAGAAAATAGTTTGCCTATTTATCCTATCCATGCCCCTCATAATTTTGTAAACCTCTATAAGGTCACCCCTCAGCCTCCGACACTCCAGGGAAAACAGCCCAAGCCTGTTCAGCCTCTCCCTGTAGCTCAGATCCTCCAACCCTGGCAACATCCTTGTAAATCTTTTCTGAAGCCTTTCATGTTTCACAACATCTTTCCGATAGGAAGGAGACTAGAATTGCACGCAATATTCCAACAGTGGCCAAACCAATATCCTGTACAGCCGCAACATGACCTCCCAACTCCTGTACTCAATACTGTGACCAATAAAGGAAAGCATACCAAACGCCATCTTCACTATCATATCTACCTGCAACTCCACTTTCAAGGAGCTATGAACCTGCACTCCAAGGTCTCTTTGTTCAGCAACACTCCCTAGGACCTTACCATTAAGTGTATACGTCCTGCTAAGATTTGCTTTCCCAAAATGCACACCTCGCATTTGTCTGATTTAAACTCCATCTGCCACGTCTTAGCCCATTGGCCCATCTGGTCAAGATCCTGTTGTAATCTGAGGTAACCCTCTTCGCTGTCCACTACACCTCCAATTTTGGTGTCATCTGCAAACTTACTAACTGTACCTCTTATGCTCGCATCCAAATCATTTATATAAATGACGAAAAATAGTGGATGCAGCACCGATCCTTGTGGCACTCCACTGGCCTCCAGTCTGAAAAACAATCCTCCACCACCACCCTCTGTCTTCTACCTTTGAGCCAGTTCTGTATCCAAATGGCTAGTTCTCCCTATATTGCAAGAGATCTAACCTTGCTAATCAGTCTCCCATGGGAAACCTTGTGGAATGCCTTACTGAAGTCCATATAGATCACATCTACCGCTCTGCCCTCATCAATCCTCTTTGTTACTTCTTCAAAAACCTCAATCAAGGTTTGTGAGACATGATTTCCCACACACAAAGCCATGTTGACTATTTCTTTTATCCCAAATCAGTCCTTGCCTTTCCAAATACATGTACATCCTGTCCCTCAGGATTCCCTCCAACAATTTGCCCACCATTGAGGTCAGGCTCACTGGTCTATAATTCCCTGGCTTGTCCTTACCACCCTTCTTAAACAGTGGCACCGTGTTTGCCAACCTCCAGTCTTCTGGCACCTCACCTGTGACTATCGATGATGCAAATATCTCAGCAAGGGGCCCAGCAATCACTTCTCTAGCTTCCCACAGTGTTCGGTGATTTATCCACTTTTATGCATTTCAAGATATCCTGCACTTCTCCCTCTGTATTATGGACATTTTTCAAGATGTCACCATCTATTTCCATACATTCTATATCTTCCCTAACTTTTCCACAGTAAATACTGACGCATAATACTCGTTTAGTATCTCCCCCATTTTCTGTGGCTCCACACAAAGGTCACCTTGCTGATCTTTGAGGGGCCCTATTCTCTCCCTAGTTACCCTCTTGTCCTTAATATATTTGTAAAAACCCTTTAGATTCCCCTTAATTCTATTTGCCAAAGCTATCTCATGTCCCCGTTTTGACCTCCTGATTTCCCTCTTAAGTATACTCCTACTGCCTTTACTCTTCTAAGGATTCACTCGATCTATCCTGTCTGTACCTGACATATGCTTCCTTCTCTTTTTTAACCAAACCCTCAATTTCTTTAGTCATCCAGCATTCCCTATACCTACCAGCCTTCCCTTTCACCCTGACAGGAATATACTTTCTCTGGATTCTTGTTCTCTCATTTCTGAATGCTTCCCATTTTCCAGCCGTCCCTTTATCTGCGAACATCTGCCCCCAATCAGCTTTTGAAAGTTCTTGCCTAATACAGTCAAAATTGGTCTTTCTCCAATTTAGAACTTCAACTTTTAGATCTGGTCTATCCTTTTCCATCACTATTTTAAACCTAATAGAATTATGGTCGCTGGCCCCAAAGTGCTCCCCCACTGACACCTCAGTCACCTGCCCTGCCTTATTTCCCAAGAGTAGGTCAAGTTTTGCACCTTCTATAGTAGGTACATCCACATACTGAATCAGAAAATTTTCTTGTACACACTTGACAAATTCCTTTCTATCTAAACCTTTCACACTATGGCAGTCCCAGTCGATGTGTGGAAAGTTAAAATCCCCTATCATAACCACCCTATTATTCTTTCAAATAGCTGAGATCTCCTTGCAAGTTTGTTTCTCAATTTCCCTCTGACTATTAGGGGGTCGATAATACAATCCCAATAAGGTGATCATCTCTTTCTTATTTCTCAGTTTCACCCAAATAACTTTCCTGGATGTATTTCCAGGAATATCCTCCCTCAGCACAGCTGTAATGCTATCCCTTATCAAAAATGCCACTCCCCCTCCTCTCTTGCCTCCCTTTCTATCCTTCCTGTAGCATTTGTATCCTGGAACATTAAGCTGCCAGTCCTGCCCATCCCTGAGCCATGTTTCTGTAACTGCTATGATATCCCAGTCCCATGTTCCTAACCATGCCCTGAGTTCATCTGCCTTCCCTGTTAGGCCCCTTGCATTGAAATAAATGCAGTTTAATTTATTAGTCCTACCTTGTCCCTGCCTGCCCTGACTGTTTGACTCACTTCTGTTCTCAACTGTACCAGTCTCAGATCGACCTCTTTCCTCACTATCTCCCTGGGTCCCAGACGCCCCCACCTTACTAGTTTAAATCCTCCCGCGCAGTTCTAGCAAATCTCCCTGCCAGGATATTAGTCCCCTTCCAATTTAGATGCAATCCATCCTTCTTGTACAGGTCACTTCTACCCCAAAAGAGCTTCCAATGATCCAAAAATGTGAATCCTTCTCCCATACACCAGCTCCTCAGCCATACATTCATCTACTCTATCCTCCTATTCCTGCCCTCACCAGCTCGTAGCACCGGGAGTAATCCAAGTATTACTGCTCTCGCGGACCTCGCTTTTATTTCGAGAGTAAGTAATATTTGCAGAGGTAATGAGAAAACAGCTGGAACCTTTGACATTGCACCACTTGCTGTGATGACGAATGCTCTGTCTCATCCAGTTAAAGTTAACATCTTCCACACCACGTAATGAACATCGAATGTAAATCAGACATGAAGAATATTTGAATACAGGAAATAATAATATGATTGAATTTAATTTTGGTTCAGATTTCCAGCATCTGCTTTCTTTTCTATGATTGAATTTAACGTTAGGTTTGTAAAGCAGAGCACTAATTCAGCTGGGTATTTTGAGACTGACTTTAATGGGATGAGACAGAAATTAATGACAGAACACCAGTTATCCCTGAAGGCCTTCGGCTATAGGAGTGACTGTCGTAAATCAATAATATCAAACCTTAGCCAGAAGTGCCGAGTGAGTGATCTACCTCGGCCTCCTCCAGTGGACCCCAGCATTACAGACAGTCTTCAGCCAATTAGATTCACTCCACATGAGATCAAAAAATGGTTGGAGGCCCTGGACGCTGCAAAGGCTATGGGCCCTGACAACATTCTGACAAGAGCACTGAAGACTTGTGCTCCAGAACTTGCTGCTCCCCTCGCCAAGCTGTTCCAGTACAGTTCCAACACTGGCATTTACCCAACAATGTGGGAAAAACCCAGCCAATTCCCACCCCATCAGTCTACTCTCCATCAGGAAAGTGACAGAAGGGGTCATCAGCAGTGCTACCAAGCAGCACCTGCTCAGCAATAACCTGCTCAGTGACGCCCAGTTTGGGATCCCCCAGGGTCACTCAGCTCCTGACCTCATTCCAGCCTTGGGTCAAACATGGACAAAACAGCTGAGTTCCAGAGGGGTGGGGAAAGTGACAGTGCTTGACATCAAGGCTGCATTGGACTGAGTGTAGCATCTAGGAGCCCTGGCAAAACTGGAATCAATGGGTATCAGGGGGCTAATTCTCTGGTAGTTAGAATCATACCTGACACATGAGAAGATGGTTGTGGTGGTTGGAGGTCAGTTATCTGAGCTTAGATTAGATTAGATTACATTACAGTGTGGAAACAGGCCCTTCGGCCCAACAAGTCCACACCGACCCGCTGAAGCGTAACCCACCCATACCCCTACATTTACCCCTTACCTAACACTACGGGCAATTTAGCATGGCCAATTCACCTGACCTGCACATCTTTTGGATTGTGGGAGGAAACCGGAGCACCCGGAGAAAACCCACGCAGACACGGGGAGAACGTGCAAACTCCACACAGTCAGTCGCCTGAGGCGGGAATTGAACCTGGGTCTCTGGCGCTGTGAGGCAGCAGTGCTAACCACTGTGTCACCTAGGACATCTCTGAAGGAGTTCCTCAGGGTAGTGTCCTAGGCCCAACCATCTTCAGCTGCTTCATCAATGGCCTTGCCTCCGTCATAAGGTCAAAAGTGGAGATGTTCGTCGATGATTGCACAATGGTCAGCACTATTCACAACTCCTCAGGTACTGAAGCAGTCCATATTCAAATGACACAAATCTGGACAATATCCAGGCTTGGGCTGAAATGTGGAAGGTAACATTCCCGCCACACAAATGCCAGGCTGAGACTATCACCAATAAGAGACAATCTAACCACTGCCCCTTGACATTCAATGGTGTTACCAATACTAAATACCCCACTGTCAACACCTTGTGGATTACCATTGACCAGAAGCATAAATGGACTCACCATATAAACACAATGGCTACAAAAGCAGATCCAAAGACTAGGAATACTGAAGCGAGTAACTCACCTCCTGACTCCCCAAAGCTTGTCCACCATCTCCAAGACACAAGTCAGGAATGTGATGGAATACTCCCCACGTTTGTGGTTGGGTGCAGCTCTAACAACACTCAAGAAGCTCAACACCATCCAGGACAAAGCAACTCACTTGATTGGCAATACATCTACAAACATTCAATCCCTCCACCACTGATACTCAGTAGCAGCAGTGTGTACCATCTATGAGGTGCAGAAATACACCAAAGATCCTCAGACAGCCCCTTCCAAACCTATGACCACTTCCATCTAGAAGGACAAGGGCAGGAAATACTTGATAACACCACTCCCTGCAAGTTAGACCATAAGACCATAAGACATAGGAGTGGAAGTAAGGCCATTCGGCCCATCGAGTCCACTCCGCCATTCAATCATGGCTGATGCGCATTTCAGCTCCACTTACCAGCGTTCTCCCCGTAGCCCTTAATTCCTCGAGACAACAAGAATCTATCAATCTCGGCCTTGAAGACATTTAGCGTCCCGGCTTCCACTGCACTCCGTGGCAATGAATTCCACAGGCCCACCACTCTCTGGCTGAAGAAATGTCTCTGCATTTCTGTTCTGAAATGACCCCCTCTAATTCTAAGGCTGTGTCCACGGGTCCTAGTCTCCTCGTTTAACTGAAACAATTTCCTAGCATCCACCTTTTCCAAGCCATGTATTATTTTGTACGTCTCTATTAAGTCTCCCCTTAATCTTCTAAACTCCAACGAATACAATCCCAGTATCCTCAGCCGTTCCTCATATGTTAGACCTGTCATTCCAGGGATCATCCGTGTGAATCTCCGCTGGACATGTTCCAGTGCCAGTATGTCCTTCCTGAGGTGTGGGGACCAAAACTGGACACAGTACTCCAAATGGGGCCTAACCAGAGCTTTATAAAGTCTTAGTAGTACATCTCTGCTTTTATATTCCAACCCTCTTGAGTTAAGAGACAACATTGCATTCGCTTTCTTAATCACGGACTCAACCTGCATGTTTACCTTTAGAGAATCCTCGACTAGCACTCCCAGATCCCTTTGTGCTTTGGCTTTATTAATTTTCTCACCATTTAGAAAGTAGTCTATGCTTTTATTCTTTTTGCCAAAGTGCAAGACCTCGCACTTGCTCACGTTAAATTCCATCAGCCATTTCCTGGACCACTCTCCCAATCTGTCAAGATCCTTCTATAGCCTCCCCACTTCCTCAGTACTACCTGCCTGTCCACCTAACTTCGTATCATCGGCAAACTTCGCTAGAATGCCCCCGGTTCCCTCATCCAAATCGTTAATATATAATGCGAACAGCTGTGGCCCCAGCACCGAACCCTGCGGGACACCGCTCGTCACCGGCTGCCATTCTGAAAAAGAACCTTTTATCCCAACTCTCTGCCTTCTGTTAGACAGCCAATCCTCAATCCATCCCAGCAGCTCACCTCGAACACCATGGGCCCTCACCTTGCTCAGCAGCCTCCCGTGTGGCACCTTATCAAAGGCCTTTTGAAAGTCTAGATAGACCACATCCACTGGGTTTCCCTGGTCTAACCTACTTGTTACCTCTTCAAAAAATTCCAACAGGTTTGTCAGGCATGACCTCCCTTTACTAAATCCATGTTGACTTGTTCTATTCAGACTCTGCTCTTCCAAGAATTTAGAAACCTCATCCTTAATGATGGATTCTAGAATTTTACCAACAACCGAGGTTAAGCTGATCGGCCTATAATTTTCCATCTTTTGCCTTGATCCGTTCTTGAACAAGGGGGTTACAACAGCCATCTTCCAATCATCCGGGACCTTTCCTGACTCCAGTGACTCTTGAAAGATCTCAACCAATGCCTCTGCTATTTCCTCAGCCACCTCTCTCAGAACTCTAGGGTGTATCCCATCGGGGCCAGGAGATTTATCAATTTTAAGACTTTTTAACTTTTCTAGCACTATCTCTTTCGTAATGGCGTAGAGTTCTCCTCTAAGCCACTCACCATCCTGATTTGGAAATATATTACCGTTCCTACACTGTTGCTGGGACAAAATCCTGGAATTCCCTCTCTAAGGGCATTGTGGGTCAATCTACAGCACATGGACTGCGGCGGTTCAAGAAGGTGGCTCACCCCCACCTTCTCAAAGGGCAACTAGGGACGGGTAATAAATGCTGGCCCAGCCAGCGATGCACGCATCGCATTGAAATTATTTAAAAAAAAACCTGCTGCAGTCACCTGAGCCATCTTCCACTTCACCTGGTGGTCAAAGATGGACTGTGTCTGAAGGGACACCATTTGGTAAGCCGGGGGAGGGGGTGCTTACCTCGCCCTCGTCTTGACGGCCATCGTTGTGTGTGTGTGTGTGGCTGCATCAAGTTGTGCATAAATCCTTGGTACACAAACACCAAGAGTCACTATGTGCAGTCTAATAACAGCAGGGAAGAAGCTGTTCCTGAACCTGTCGGTGTGCGTCCGCAAGCTTCTGTATCTCCTTCCTGAAGGAAGAAGATGGAGGGAAGTGTTACTGGGGTGGGAGGGGTCTTTGATAATGTTGGCAGCGTTTCTGCAGCAACTCGCTGTGTAAATGGAGTCCATGGATGGGAAGTTGGCATCTGTGCTGGTCTGGGCTGTGCACACCACCTCGGTAGTTTCCTGGGCAGAGCAGTTGCCAGTTAAGCACCTGGACAGTATGCTTTCAATTGTGCATCTGTAGAAGTTGGTGAGAGTCCTTATGGACATGGCAAATTTCCTGAGCTGCCTGAGGAAGAAGAGGCATTGTTGTACCTTCTTGACTGTCGCAACGACATGGGAAGATCAGGACAGGTCATAGAGTCATAGAGATATACAGCATGGAAACAGATCCTTCGGTCCAACCCGTCCAACCCGACCAGATATCCCAACCCTGAGGAAGTAGGGCGCTCTCCCGCCTTTCTATGGACCTCCCATCCATGGACTCCATTTATATGTTTCGTTGTTACAGAAAGGCTGCCAACATCATCAAAGACCCCTCCCAACCCGGTAACACTTCCCTCCATCTTCTTCCTTCAGGCAGGAGATACAGAAGCTTGAACCTCAGTTCCGTTGATGTAGATGGGGGCGTGTTCTCATCCTTTCTTGCTAAAGTCAATGATCAGTTGTTTAATTTTGCCAACGTTGGGAGAGAGAGTGTTCTCATTGCACCACCTCATTAAACCCTCAATCTCCCAACTGTTTTTTGACTTGTCGTTGTTCGACATCCGGCCTACTACGGTGGTGTCATCAGCGAACTTATGGCATTCGTTCAGAATTTGGCAACACAGTCGTGGGTGAGCGGAGAGTACGGTAGAGGGCTGAGAACATATTCTTGGGGGGGCTCCAGTGTTGAGTGTTATTGTGGAGGAGGTGTAGTTACCTATCTTCCGTGTGTCGGAAAGCTAAGGATCCAGTTACAGAGGGTGGAGCTGAGACCAAGGTCTCGGAGGTTTGAGATCAGTCTGGAGGGGATAATACTGTTGAAGACAGAGCTGTAGTTAGTGAGCAGGAATCTGAAGTAGGTGTCCTTGTCCAGATGCTCCAGAGATGAATGCAGGACTAGGTATATGGCATCCGCTGTGAACTTGTTATGCTGGTTGACAAGTTGTAGGAGATCAAGGTAGGCTGGGAGTCCGGAGTTGATATTGGCCATGACCAGCTTCTCAAAGCACTTCATGATTAATGAGGTCAGAGCCCCTGGGTGGCAGTCATTAAGGCACAGGGCATGTACTTCCTTAGGTATGGAGATGATGTACTTATCCAAATGTCTTTTAAATGTTATAGCTGTACCCACATCCACCACTTGGGGCAGCACTGTGGCTCAGTGGTTAGCACTGCTGCCTCACAGCACCAGAGACCCAGGTTCGATTCCCGCCTCAGGCGACTGACTGTGTGGAGTTTGCACATTCTCCCTGTGTCTGCGTGGGTTTCCTCCGGGTGCTCCGGTTTTCTCCCACAGTCCAAAGATGTGCAGATTAGGTGAATTGGCCATGCTAAATTGCCCGTAGTATTAGGTACATTAGTCAGAGGGAAATGGGTCTGGGTGGGTTACTCTTTGGAGGGTCAGTGTGGACTTGTTGGGCCGAAGGGCCTGTTTCCACACTGTAGGGAATCCAATCTAATCAAATTTCCTCAGAAAGTTAATGTTAAACACTCTCTGTGTAAATAAATTGCCCCTTGTGTCTTTTTAAAATCTTTCTGCTCTCACCTTAAAAATGTGCCCCCTGGTCTTGAAATCCCCCACCCACGGGAAAAGACACCCCCCATTAACCCTATCTATACCCTTCATTGTTTTATAAACTTCTCTCAGGTCACTGCTTATCGTCCTATGCTCCTCCAGCCTATCTAGCCTTCCTTTAAAACTCAAACTTTTCATACCTGTGTTGTAATTTTACTCTGATTCTATGAAGTGTATCTCCATTCTGTTTTTAAAAATGAGGTAGGTAAGCCAGGGAATTATAAGCCTGTGCTCAAATGTTTGTTGTGGTGGAATTAAAGAGATCAATCATTGAGGTTCGAGTGAGTGAATGAGCTTTGAGAGAAATGCAGGCTGATTAGAGAGAGCCCAACTGGATTATTAAAGGGCAAATCACATCTTAACAAATTCAGTCCAATCATTTGAGGAAGCAGCTGGAGTTCAGCACAGAATGGTTGCCATGAATGTTGTTTATATAAACTTCCAGAAGGCATTCACATCAAAAACCCATAGCTGAAGGTGGAGCAGATATTGATAGTGATTAACACAGTGATAGGCCCCCAGTGTATAGACTGCTACAGCAAAGACCCAAAAGGGACACTCACCCCAACCCACATAAAAACCAAACGGGACAGAACTACAGCGCCTCACAGCAGTCACACTGATGCTACCCAGCATGGTAACAAAACATCTGTGCAATAACCCTGCAGCTCAGTGAGCTAACCGACTACCTCACCCACAAACAATGATGACTCCGAACAACTCAGTAAGGCTCTGTGCACAGTCGCTTCTAAACCTTTGATCTCTATCAGTGGTAAAGATAAAGGCAGGTGGATACATGGGAACACCATCAAATACAGGCGCCCCTCCGTGACACACAATATCCTGCGTTGGAACTTTAACATCATTCTTTCACTGTTGCATGGTCAAAAGCCTGGTTAACATGAGGGTGGATTGCACTCAGTGTGGGTGCACTCAGGGTGGGTACACTCAGTGTGGGGGCACTCAATGTGGGGCACTCAGTGTGGGGGCACTCATTGTGGGTGCACTCAGTGTGGGTACACTCAGTGTGGGTACACTCAGTGTGGAGGCACTCAGTGTGGGTACACTCAGTGTGGGGGCACTCAATGTGGGTGCACTCAGTGTGGGTACACTCAGTGTGGGGGCACTCATTGTGGGTGCACTCAGTGTGGGGGCACTCAATGTGGTGCATTCAGTGTGGGTACACTCATTGAGGGGGCACTCAGTGTGGGGGCACTCAGTGTAGGGACATTCAGTGTGGATACACTCAGTGTGTGTACACTCAGTGTGGGTACACTCAATGTGAGTGCGCTCAGTGTGGGTACACTCAGTGTGGGTGCACTCAGTGTAGGTACACTCTGTGGGGACACTCATTCTGGGTGCACTCAATGTGGGTACACTCAGCGTGGGTGCACTCAGTGTGTGTACACTCAGTGTGGGGGCACCTCAGTGTGGGGGCACTCAGTGTGGGTGACTCAGTGTGGGTGCACTCAGGGTCAGGGCACTCAGTGTGGGGGCACCTCAGTGTGGGGGCACTCAGTGTGGGTACACTCAGTGTGGGGGCACTCATTGTGGGGGCACTCAGTGTGGGTACACTCAGTGTGGGGGCACTCAGTGTGGGGGCACTCATTGTGGGTACACTCAGTGTGGGGGCACTCATTGTGGGTACACTCAGTGTGGGAGCACTCATTGTGGGTGCATTCAGTGTGGGGGCACTCATTGTGGGTACACTCAGTGTGGGGGCACTCGGTGTGGGTGCATTCAGTGTGAGGGCACTCAGTGTGAGTGCACTCTGTGTGGGTATACTCAGTGTGTGTAGACTCAGTGTGGGTACACTCATTGTGGGGGCACTCAGTGTGGGGGCACTCAATGTGGGTGCACTCAGTGTGGGTACACTCATTGTGGGGGCACTCAGTGTGGGGGCACTCAATGTAGGGACACTCAGTGTGGGGGCACTCAGTGTGGGAGCACTCAGTGTGGGTACACTCAGTGTGGGTGCACTCAGTGTAGGTACACTCTGTGGGGACACTCATTCTGGGTGCACTCAATGTGGGTACACTCAGCGTGGGTGCACTCAGTGTGTGTACACTCAATGTAGGGGCACCTCAGTGTGTGGGCACTAAGTGTGGGTGGACTCAGTGTGGGTCCACTCAGTGTGTGTACACTCAGTGTGGGGGCACTCAGTGTGGGTACACTCAATGTGAGTACACACATTGTGAGGGCACTCAGTGTGGGTACACTCAGTGTGGGTGCACTCAGTGTGGGTGCACTCAGTGTGGGTGCACTCAGTGTGGGGGCACTCAGTATAGGGACACTCAGTGTGGGTATACTCATTGTGGGGGCATTCAGCGTGGGTGCGCTCAGTGTGGGTGCACTTAGTGTGGGGGCATTCAGTGTGGGGGCACTCAGTATGGGGGCACTCAGTGTGTGTACACTCATTGTGGGGGCATTCAGTGTGGGTGCACTCAGTGTGGGTACACTCATTGTGGGGGCACTCAGTGTGGGTGCACTCAGTGTGGGAACACTCATTGTGGGGGCACTCAGTGTGGGGGCACTCAGTATGGGGGCACTCAGTGTGTGTACACTCAGTGTGGGGGCACTCAGTGTGTGTACACTCAGTGTGTGTACACTCAGTATGGGTGCACTCAGTGTCAGGGCACTCAGTGTGGGGGCACTCAGTGTGTGTACACTCAGTATGGGTGCACTCAGTGTGTGTACACTCAGTATGGGTGCACTCAGTGTCAGGGCACTCAGTGTGGGGGCACTCAGTGTGTGAGCACTCAGTATGGGTGCTCTCAGTGTCAGGGCACTCAGTGTGGGGGCACTCAGTGTGTGGGCACTCAGTATGGGTGCACTCAGTGTCAGGGCACTCAGTGTGGGGGCACCTCAGTGTGGGGGCACTCAGTGTGGGGGCATCTCAGTGTGGGGGCACTAAGTGTGGGTACAATCAGTGTGGGTACACTCAGTGTGTGTACACTCAGTGTGGGGGCACCTCAGTGTGGGGGCACTCAGTATGAGTACACACCTTGTGGGGGCACTCAGTGTGGGTGCACTCAGTGTGGGCACACTCAGTGTATGTACACTCAGTGTGGGTACACTCAGTGTGTGTACACTCAGTGTGGATACACTCAGTGTGGGTTCACTCAGTGTCAGGGCACTCAGTGTGGGTGCATTCAGTGTGGGGGCACTCAGTGTGGGTGCACTCAGTGTGTGTACACTCAGTGTGGGTACACTCAGTGTGGGTGCATTCAGTGTGGGGGCACTCAGTGTGGGTGCACTCAATGTGGGTACACTCAGTGTCGGTACACTCAGTGTGGGGACACTCAGTGTGGGTACACTCAGTGTGGGTGCACTCAGTGTCAGGGCACTCAGTGTGGGGGCACCTCAGTGTGGGGGCACTCAGTGTGGGGGCACCTCAGTGTGGGGGCACTAAGTGTGGGTGCACTCAGTGTGGGTACACTCAGTGTGTGTACACTCAGTGTGGGGGCACCTCAGTGTGGGGGCACTCAGTATGAGTACACACCTTGTGGGGGCACTCAGTGTGGGTGCACTCAGTGTGGGCGCACTCAGTGTGGGTGCACTCAGTGTGGGCACACTCAGTGTGGGTACACTCAGTGTGTGTACACTCTGTGTGGGTACACTCAGTGTGTGTACACTCAGTGTGGGGGCACCTCAGTGTGGGGGCACTCAGTATGAGTACACACCTTGTGGGGGCACTCAGTGTGGGTGCACTCAGTGTGGGTGCACTCAGTGTGGGCACACTCAGTGTGGGTACACTCAGTGTGGGTGCATTCAGTGTGGGGGCACTCAGTGTGGGTGCACTCAGTGTGTGTACACTCAGTGTGGGTACACTCAGTGTGGGTGCATTCAGTGTGGGGGCACTCAGTGTGGGTGCACTCAATGTGGGTACACTCAGTGTCGGTACACTCAGTGTGGGGACACTCAGTGTGGGTACACTCAGTGTGGGTTCACTCAGTGTCAGGGCACTCAGTGTGGGTGCATTCAGTATGGGGATACTCAGTGTGGGGGCACTTAGTGTGGGTACAGTCATTGTGTGTACACTCAGTGTGGGTACAGTCAGTGGGGGGGGCACTCAGTGTCAGGGCACTCAGTGTGTACACTCAGTGTGGGGGCACTCAGTATGAGTACACACCTTGTGGGGGCACTCAGTGTGGGTGCACTCAGTGTGGGTGCACTCAGTGTGGGCACACTCAGTGTATGTACACTCAGTGTGGGTACACTCAGTGTGTGTACACTCAGTGTGGGTACACTCTGTGTGTACACTCTGTGTGTACACTCAGTGTGGGTACACTCAGTGTGGGTGCATTCAGTGTGGGGGCACTCAGTGTGGGTGCACTCAATGTGGGTACACTCAGTGTCGGTACACTCAGTGTGGGGACACTCAGTGTGGGTACACTCAGTGTGGGTTCACTCAGTGTCAGGGCACTCAGTGTGGGTGCATTCAGTGTGGGGATACTCAGTGTGGGGGCACTTAGTGTGGGTACAGTCAGTGTGTGTACACTCAGTGTGGGGACACTCAGTGTGGGTACAGTCAGTGGGGGGGCACTCAGTGTCAGGGCACTCAGTGTGTACACTCAGTGTGGGGGCACTCAGTATGAGTACACACCTTGTGGGGGCACTCAGTGTGGGTGCACTCAGTGTGGGTGCACTCAGTGTGGGCACACTCAGTGTATGTACACTCAGTGTGGGTACACTCAGTGTGTGTACACTCAGTGTGGGTACACTCTGTGTGTACACTCTGTGTGTACACTCAGTGTGGGTACACTCAGTGTGGGTGCATTCAGTGTGGGGGCACTCAGTGTGGGTGCACTCAATGTGGGTACACTCAGTGTCGGTACACTCAGTGTGGGGACACTCAGTGTGGGTACACTCAGTGTGGGTTCACTCAGTGTCAGGGCACTCAGTGTGGGTGCATTCAGTGTGGGGATACTCAGTGTGGGGGCACTTAGTGTGGGTACAGTCAGTGTGTGTACACTCAGTGTGGGGGCACTCAGTGTGGGTACAGTCAGTGTGGGGGCACTCAGTGTGGGTACAGTCAGTGTGGGGATACTCAGTGTGGGGGCACTCAGTGTGGGTACAGTCATTGTGTGTACACTCAGTGTGGGGGCACTCAGTGTGGGGACACTCAGTGTGGGTACAGTCAGTGTGGGGACACTCAGTGTGGGGGCACTCAGTGTGGGTACAGTCAGTGTTGGTACAGTCAGTGTGTGTACACTCAGTGTGGGGGCGCTCAGTGTGGGTACAGTCAGTGTGGGTACACTCAGTGTGGGGGCACTCAGTGTGGGTACAGTCAGTGTGCGGACATTCAGTGTGGGGACACTCAGTGTGGGTACACTCAGTGTGGGTACAGTCAGTGTGTGTACACTCTGTGTGGGGGCACTCAGTGTGGGTACACTCAGTGTGGGTGCACTCAGTGTGGGTGCACTCAGTGTGGGTACACTCAGTGTGGGTACACTCAGTGTGGGGACACTCAGTGTGGGTACAGTCAGCGTGGGTGCATTCAGTGTGGGAGTACCTCAGTGTGGGTGCACTCAATGTGGGTACACTCAGTGTGGGTACACTTAGTGTGGGGGCACTCAGTATGGGTGCACTCAGTGTGGGTACACTCAGTGTGGGGGCACTCAGTGTGGGTGCACTCAGTGTGGGTACACTCAATGTGGGAGCACTCAGTGTGGGGACACTCAGTGTGGGTACACTCAGTGTGGGTACAGTCAGTGTGTGTACACTCTGTGTGGGGGCACTCAGTGTGGGTACACTCAGTGTGGGTGCACTCAGTGTGGGTGCACTCAGTGTGGGGACACTCAGTGTGGGTACACTCAGTGTGGGTACAGTCAGCGTGGGTGCATTCAGTGTGGGAGTACCTCAGTGTGGGTGCACTCAATGTGGGTACACTCAGTGTGGGTACACTTAGTGTGGGGGCACTCAGTATGGGTGCACTCAGTGTGGGTACACTCAGTGTGGGGGCACTCAGTGTGGGTGCACTCAGTGTGGGTACACTCAATGTGGGAGCACTCAGTGTGGGTGCACTCAGTGTGGGTACACTCAGTGTGGGGGCACTCAGTGTGGGTACACTCAGTGTGGGGGCATTCAGTGTGGGGGCACTCAGTGTGGGTACACTCAGTGTGGGTACAGTCAGTGTGGGAGCACTCAGTGTGGGTACACTCAGTGTGTGCACACTCAGTGTGGGTACAGTCAGTGTGGGTACAGTCAGTGTGGGTACACTCAGTGTGGGGGCATTCAGTGTGGGGGCACTCAGTGTGGGTACACTCAGTGTGGGTACACTCAGTGTGGGGACACTCCGTGTGGGTACAGTCAGTGTGGGAGCACTCAGTGTGGGTACACTCAGTTTGAGTACACTCAGTGTGTGCACACTCAGTGTGGGTACAGTCAGTGTGGGTACACTCAGTGTGGGTACACACAGTGTGGGTACACGCAGTGTTGGGACACTCAGTGTGGGTACACTCAGTGTGGGGACACTCAGTGTGGGTACACTCAGTGTGGGTACAGTCAGCGTGGGAGCACTCAGTGTGGGTACACTCAGTGTGGGGACAGTCAGTGTGGGGACAGTCAGTGTGGGGGCACTCAGTGTGGGTACAGTCAGTGTGGGTACACACAGTGTGGGTACACTCAGTGTGGGTACAGTCAGTGTGGGTACAGTCAGTGTGGGTACACTCAGTGTGGGGGCTCTCAGTGTGGGTACACTCAGTGTGGGTACACTCAGTGTGGGGATAGTCAGTGTGGGCTGCATGGTTCCGGGTGATGGCTCATCATTACTCACTCAAAGGCAAGATGGATGGGTAACAAATACAAAGCTGTGAACATACACACAAAGTATTCATCCTCTCCTGCTCTGTCTGCCATTCAATACTACCATGGCTGATCTCAGTCTGGCCCAAGGTCCACAAGCCTACCCCTCTGCATGCCTCTTTGTTGGAGAAATATCTCTCTATTTTGGCCTTAAGAGTATACAACACCCTACCTGCTCTGTCCTCTGGCCCTGCCTGCTCTGTCCTCTGGCCCTACCTGCTCTGTCCTCTGGTCCTACCTGCTCTGTCCTCTGGCCCTGCCTGCTCTGTCCTCTGGCCCGACCTGCTCTGTCCTCTGGTCCTGCCTGCTCTGTCCTCTGGCCCGACCTGCTCTGTCCTCTGGCCCTGCTGCTCTGTCCTCTGGCCCTGCTGCTCTGTCCTTTGGTCCTACCTGCTCTGTCCTCTGGCCCTGCCTGCTCTGTCCTCTGGTCCTGCCTGCTCTGTCCTCTGGCCCTACCTGCTCTGTCCTCTGGCCCTATCTGCTCTGTCCTCTGGCCCTACCTGCTCTGTCCTCTGGCCCTACCTTCTCTGTCCTCTGGCCCTGCCTGCTCTGTCCTCTGGCCCTACCTGCTCTGTCCTCTGGCCCTATCTGCTCTGTTCTCTGGCCTTGCCTTCTCTGTCCTCTGGCCCTGCCTGCTCTGTCCTCTGTTCCTGCCTGATTTATCCACATGCCACAACTTTATTAAAAACAAGATTGCTGGTGACACAACATTGTAGAAGTAGCGCTATAGCATAAAATTACAAAGAGATTTGGACAGAATAAGGAGCTGGTTTGAGTCTGACCGATGGTTGGGTGTCTGAACTAAAGAATAAGAAAGTTAGGAAGCCCTTAAATGGAAGTTCTTAACAGTTCAGGGGTTCCTGATCACCTTGTATGCAAGCACAAATAGACTTAAACAACCTAATAGGAAGTTACTCTTCCTGATTCGAAATGTCGAATACTACAGGCTGTTTTGTTTGACCATGACTGAAATACAACACTGAGCACTGTTAGCATTGGAAGGAATGCAGAGTGACTGCAGCTCCAGGATTAGAGCGTGAGGAGAGAATCCATAAATGAGGCATGCTTTCCCTGGAGACTGGACAGAGATCTGCTTAAGACTTGAAAACAACAAATGCTGGAGATCACAGTGGGTCAGATATCATCCATAGAGAGAGAGAGAGAGAGAGAGAAAGTTAACGTCCAGAGTTCAGCTGTGATAAAGAGTCATCTAGACTCAGTGCTAGCTTGCTCTCTGTCCATGGACGCTGTGATCTTTGATCTCTACCACTGGCAAGGATAAAGGCAGGTGGATACATAGGAACACCATCAAATACAGGCATCCCTCTGAGACACACAATGTCCTGCTT
The DNA here is from genome assembly GCF_037043375.1 of Chiloscyllium plagiosum. Classification (NCBI taxonomy): domain Eukaryota; kingdom Metazoa; phylum Chordata; class Chondrichthyes; order Orectolobiformes; family Hemiscylliidae; genus Chiloscyllium; species Chiloscyllium plagiosum. The sequence goes on along the minus strand of NW_028270170.1, from coordinate 48,172,301 downwards.
TGGAACCATAACATTATTCTTTCACTGTTGCATGGTCAAAAGCTGCCTGTGATCTCCAGCATTTGTTGTTTTCAGTGCAGATTCCAGCATCGGCAGTAACTTGCTCCTACACTCTGCTTGAGACTTGTAGGATTTTGAGAGGAATTGGGGCATCAGGAGAGTAGCATTTTCCCCGTGGAAAGGAAATCTGAGGCAGGTCGGCTTAAAATTGGAGTGAGGCATTTGGAAGAGGCATGAGGACAGACATCTTCATGCTGCTTTGTGCAAGGTGGAAGATGGTGGTTTCATAGAGCCATAGAGATCTACAGCACGGGAAATGGCCTTTCGGCCCATCATGTGCACACTGGTCAAAAACAGCCACATATCTATTCCAATTCCATTTTCTAGCACTTGGTCCATTGTCTTGTAACCTTGGCTTCACAAGTGCACATCTAAATATTTCTTTGATGTTCTGAGGGTTTGTGTCTCTCTCACCCTCACAGGCAGTGAGTTCTAGATTCCCAGCACCTTCTGTTTGAAAAAATATGTCCTCACATCTCCTCCAAACCTCCTGACCTTTCCCTTAAAGCTATGCCCTTGGTCACTGATCCCTCCACCAAGGGGGAATGCTCCTTTCTGATTACCCTGTCTCTGCCCCTCATCCTTTTAAACATCGCCATCGTGTCCCCTCTCAATTTCCTCTGCTCTCATGAAAACAATCCCAGTCTGTTCAATCTCTCTTCATCACTGAAACTCTCCTGTCCAGGCAACATTCCGGTAAATCTCCTCTGCCTCCTCTCCAGGGCTAACACATCCCTCCCATAGTGTGGATTCCAGAACTGCACACAGTGTGGCCAAACTAATGTTTTATACAGTTCCAGCATCACCTTCCTGCTCTTAAACTATATGTCTCAATTAATAAAGGCAGGTATCCCATTTTCCTTCTGAACCATTTTATCTATCTGTCCCGCTGCCTTAAAGGTCCCTCTGATCGTTGTTTCTTCCCAGGGTCCTATTGCTCATCATATTGCCTTGTCTGCCCTGCCCAAGTGCATCACTTCACATTTAAACGGATTGAATTCCATTTACCACTGATCTCGATCAGCCTGTCCATATCCTCTTGGAGTCTAAGACTAACGCTAGGCTTCCTCACTAATTACCATCTTACCAATTTTTGTATCGCCTCTAAACTTACTGATCAACCCTCCTATGTTCAACTCTGAACCATTGATATAAACCACAAACAGAAAGGTCCCTGACTCTGACTCCTGTGGGACCCCCTTGACATAGGCTTCCAGTTGGAAAAACACCACTCAACCACCACCCTCTGCTTCCTGCCACTCAGCCAATTGTGGATCCAATTTGCCAAATTTCCCAGGATCCCATGGACTCTTACCTTTGCTGTCAATCTCCCACATGAGACCTCTTGAAAAGTCTTGTTGAAGTCCAAGTATATTATATCAAAGGGATCACCTTCATCTATACACCTGGTCACCGCTCTGAAAGATTCCAATGAACGGGTCAGATATAACCTCGCCTTAACCAAACCATGCTGACTGTTCTTGCTTAATCCCTGCTTCTCCAAATGCAGATTCATTCTGTCCCTCAGAATTGCCTCCAATAGTTTCCCCACCACCGAGGTTAGACTGACCGGCCTGTAATTTCCTGGTGTAATGACAATATCATTGGGATCATAATCGAGAATCCAATTGAGTGCATCGATGAGGGGGGGTGGGGGTGGGGGGCTCAATCCCCAGTGCTCCAGCTGGTGAAATTGACTTCAATTTTAAAGAAGCCAAAATTGAAAGTGAACCTAACCGCTCTCATGCAGCCGTTGGCTCACTGAGGGAAGGAAGCTCCCATCCTTACCTGGTCTGGTCTACATGTGACTCCAGACCCACAGCGATGTGGATTACTCTTAACAGGCTGCTGGGAAGGTCCGGAAGGCAAGTAAATGCTGACTCAGCCAATGACACCCACATCCCATGAATAAATTTTAACAAGTGCAAAGGCTGTTGGACCATTGTAACTCTCTCCCACAGAAAGGAGCAGATTACGGGGCTCTCTTGTTTGTAATTTTAAATCTGAGACCAATAGCTTGGGGGTCATGTATATAAGATGCACGGATGGTGCTTGGCCAACCAATCGTGAGAACGGTGGTGTTAGCTTGAGGGGTTTTTGCTCCTTGCTTCCAAAAGAAATAAACATCTCATGGCTACTATTTGGCATTTGGACAAATCCCCTTCAATAAATCCTCTCCGAGCTGTATTAAATATTCATTCCAGGCCACGTGGATCTCTCTGCACCCTGAATTCAATCTGCCCTGCTCACTTGTGATGCCTCATGACATGCAGCAGATGGTACAACACTCCTGGGGGTTTCAATTTGCACTTAATAGGCTTGCAAGTACATTTAAACAGACACTAGCTGTAAATCATGCACTGGCTGTGTAAAAATACACAACATTGCTGTGTAAATAGATTTCAGATCACTGATCCAGCCTCATCAACAAAGTCAAAAAGCATTGGTTTTGACTTTGCACTGACTCAGACCAAAAGCAAAAATATAGCAAAAGGTATTGGGCAGAATCCAACATCAGAGACACGGGGGAGGGGGGGGGATAAAGAGGCCTTGAGGTACAATTCCTTCGAATTATGATTGTCCTTTTGACTCTTTTATCCTTCAGACAAGACCCCAAGTCACTCCCCTTTTCCAATCTGTGGATTTATGAACATTTCTCCCTATGGCCTTCCAGCAGTTATGGAAGTACAGTGTTGAAATGACAGGTGTGTTGTTCCAGTACAGTGTTAAAATGACAGGTGTGTTGTTCCAGTACAGTGTTGAAATGACAGGTGTGTTGTTCCAGTACAGTGTTAAAATGACAGGTGTGTTGTTCCAGTACAGTGTTAAAATGACAGGTGTGTTGTTCCAGTACAGTGTTGAAATGACAGGTGTGTTGTTCCAGTACAGTGTTAAAATGACAGGTGTGTTGTTCCAGTACAGTGTTAAAATGACAGATGTGTTGTTCCAGTACAGTGTTGAAATGACAGGTGTGTCGTTCCAGTACAGTGTTAAAATGACAGGTGTGTTGTTCCAGTACAGTGTTAAAATGACAGATGTGTTGTTCCAGTACAGTGTTAAAATGACAGGAGTGTTGTTCCAGTACAATGTTAAAATGACAGGTGTGTTGTTTCAGTACAATGTTAAAATGACAGGTGTGTTGTTCCAGTACAGTGTTAAAATGACAGGAGTGTTGTTCCAGTACAGTGTTAAAATGACAGATGTGTTGTTCCAGTACAGTGTTAAAATGACAGGTGTGTTGTTTCAGTACAATGTTAAAATGACAGGTGTGTTGTTCCAGTACAATGTTAAAATGACAGGTGTGTTGTTCCAGTACAGTGTTAAAATGACAGGTGTGTTGTTTCAGTACAGTGTTAAAATGACAGGTGAGTTGTTTCAGTACAATGTTAAAATGACAGGTGTGTTGTTCCAGTACAGTGTTAAAATGACAGGAGTGTTGTTCCAATACAATGTTAAAATGACAGGTGTGTTGTTCCAGTACAATGTTAAAATGACAGGTGTGTTGTTCCAGTATAGTGTTAAAATGACAGGTGTGTTGTTCCAGTATAGTGTTAAAATGACAGGTGTGTTGTTTCAGTACAATGTTAAAATGACAGGAGTGTTGTTCCAATACAGTGTTAAAATGACAGGTGTGTTGTTCCAGTACAATGTTAAAATGACAGGTGTGTTGTTTCAGTACAATGTTAAAATGACAGGTGTGTTGTTCCAGTACAGTGTTAAAATGACAGGAGTGTTGTTCCAGTACAATGTTAAAATGACAGGTGTGTTGTTTCAGTACAATGTTAAAATGACAGGTGTGTTGTTTCAGTAGTGTTAAAATGACAGGTGTGTTGTTCCAGTATAGTGTTAAAATGACAGGTGTGTTGTTTCAGTACAATGTTAAAATGACAGGTGTGTTGTTCCAGTACAATGTTAAAATGACAGGAGTGTTGTTCCAATACAGTGTTAAAATGACAGGTGTGTTGTTCCAGTATAGTGTTAAAATGACAGGTGTGTTGTTCCAGTCCAGTGTTAAAATGACAGGTGTGTTGTTCCAGTACAATGTTAAAATGACAGGTGTGTTGTTCCAGTACAATGTTAAAATGACAGGTGTGTTGTTCCAGTACAATGTTAAAATGACAGGAGTGTTGTTCCAGTACAATGTTAAAATGACAGGTGTGTTGTTTCAGTACAGTGTTAAAATGACAGGAGTGTTGTTCCAGTACAATGTTAAAATGACAGGTGTGTTGTTCCAGTACAGTGTTAAAATGACAGGTGTGTTGTTCCAGTACAATGTTAAAATGACAGGAGTGTTGTTCCAGTACAATGTTAAAATGACAGGTGTGTTGTTCCAGTACAGTGTTAAAATGACAGGTGTGTTGTTCCAGTACAATGTTAAAATGACAGGAGTGTTGTTCCAGTACAATGTTAAAATGACAGGTGTGTTGTTTCAGTACAGTGTTAAAATGACAGGAGTGTTGTTCCAGTACAATGTTAAAATGACAGGTGTGTTGTTCCAGTACAGTGTTAAAATGACAGGTGTGTTGTTCCAGTACAATGTTAAAATGACAGGAGTGTTGTTCCAATACAATGTTAAAATGACAGGTGTGTTGTTCCAGTACAGTGTTAAAATGACAGGTGTGTTGTTCCAGTATAGTGTTAAAATGACAGGTGTGTTGTTCCAGTACAGTGTTAAAATGACAGGTGTGTTGTTCCAGTACAGTGTTAAAATGACAGGAGTGTTGTTCCAGTACAATGTTAAAATGACAGGTGTGTTGTTCCAGTACAGTGTTAAAATGACAGGTGTGTTGTTCCAGTACAATGTTAAAATGACAGGAGTGTTGTTCCAATACAATGTTAAAATGACAGGTGTGTTGTTTCAGTACAGTGTTAAAATGACAGGAGTGTTGTTCCAGTACAATGTTAAAATGACAGGTGTGTTGTTCCAGTACAATGTTAAAATGACAGGTGTGTTGTTCCAGTACAATGTTAAAATGACAGGTGTGTTGTTTCAGTACAATGTTAAAATGACAGGTGTGTTGTTCCAGTACAGTGTTAAAATGACAGGTGTGTTGTTCCAGTACAATGTTAAAATGACAGGTGTGTTGTTTCAGTACAATGTTAAAATGACAGGTGTGTTGTTCCAGTACAGTGTTAAAATGACAGGTGTGTTGTTTCAGTACAATGTTAAAATGACAGGTGTGTTGTTCCAGTACAATGTTAAAATGACAGGTGTGTTGTTCCAGTACAATGTTAAAATGACAGGTGTGTTGTTCCAGTACAATGTTAAAATGACAGGAGTGTTGTTCCAGTACAATGTTAAAATGACAGGTGTGTTGTTCCAGTACAATGTTAAAATGACAGGTGTGTTGTTCCAGTACAGTGTTAAAATGACAGGTGTGTTGTTTCAGTACAGTGTTAAAATGACAGGTGTGTTGTTCCAGTCCAGTGTTAAAATGACAGGTGTGTTGTTCCAGTACAATGTTAAAATGACAGGTGTGTTGTTCCAGTCCAGTGTTAAAATGACAGGTGTGTTGTTCCAGTACAATGTTAAAATGACAGGTGTGTTGTTCCAGTACAGTGTTAAAATGACAGGTGTGTTGTTCCAGTACAGTGTTAAAATGACAGGTGTGTTGTTTCAGTACAATGTTAAAATGACAGGTGTGTTGTTTCAGTACAATGTTAAAATGACAGGTGTGTTGTTCCAGTACAGTGTTAAAATGACAGGTGTGTTGTTCCAGTACAGTGTTAAAATGACAGGTGTGTTGTTTCAGTACAATGTTAAAATGACAGGTGTGTTGTTTCAGTACAATGTTAAAATGACAGGTGTGTTGTTCCAGTCCAGTGTTAAAATGACAGGTGTGTTGTTCCAGTACAATGTTAAAATGACAGGTGTGTTGTTCCAGTACAGTGTTAAAATGACAGGTGTGTTGTTTCAGTACAATGTTAAAATGACAGGTGTGTTGTTCCAGTACAGTGTTAAAATGACAGGTGTGTTGTTCCAGTACAGTGTTAAAATGACAGGTGTGTTGTTTCAGTACAATGTTAAAATGACAGGTGTGTTGTTTCAGTACAATGTTAAAATGACAGGTGTGTTGTTCCAGTCCAGTGTTAAAATGACAGGTGTGTTGTTCCAGTACAATGTTAAAATGACAGGTGTGTTGTTCCAGTACAGTGTTAAAATGACAGGTGTGTTGTTCCAGTACAGTGTTAAAATGACAGGTGTGTTGTTTCAGTACAATGTTAAAATGACAGGTGTGTTGTTCCAGTACAATGTTAAAATGACAGGTGTGTTGTTCCAGTACAATGTTAAAATGACAGGTGTGTTGTTCCAGTACAGTGTTAAAATGACAGGTGTGTTGTTCCAGTACAGTGTTAAAATGACAGGAGTGTTGTTCCAGTACAATGTTAAAATGACAGGTGTGTTGTTCCAGTACAGTGTTAAAATGACAGGTGTGTTGTTCCAGTACAGTGTTAAAATGACAGGAGTGTTGTTCCAGTACAGTGTTAAAATGACAGGTGTGTTGTTCCAGTACAGTGTTAAAATGACAGGTGTGTTGTTTCAGTACAATGTTAAAATGACAGGTGTGTTGTTCCAGTACAATGTTAAAATGACAGGTGTGTTGTTCCAGTACAATGTTAAAATGACAGGTGTGTTGTTCCAGTACAATGTTAAAATGACAGGAGTGTTGTTCCAGTACAATGTTAAAATGACAGGTGTGTTGTTCCAGTACAATGTTAAAATGACAGGTGTGTTGTTCCAGTACAATGTTAAAATGACAGGTGTGTTGTTCCAGTACAGTGTTAAAATGACAGGTGTGTTGTTTCAGTACAGTGTTAAAATGACAGGTGTGTTGTTCCAGTCCAGTGTTAAAATGACAGGTGTGTTGTTCCAGTACAGTGTTAAAATGACAGGTGTGTTGTTCCAGTCCAGTGTTAAAATGACAGGTGTGTGGTTCCAGTACAATGTTAAAATGACAGGTGTGTTGTTCCAATACAGTGTTAAAATGACAGGTGTGTGGTTCCAGTACAATGTTAAAATGACAGGTGTGTTGTTCCAGTACAGTGTTAAAATGACAGGTGTGTTGTTTCAGTACAATATAAAAATGACAGATGTATTGTTCCAGTACAATGTTAAAATGACAGGAGTGTTGTTCCAGTACAATGTTAAAATGACAGGAGTGTTGTTTCAGTACAATGTTAAAATGACAGGTGTGTTGTTTCAGTACAGTGTTAAAATGACAGGAGTGTTGTTCCAGTACAATGTTAAAATGACAGGTGTGTTGTTTCAGGACAGTGTTAAAATGACAGGTGTGTTGTTCCAGTACAGTGTTAAAATGACAGGTGTGTTGTTCCAGTCCAGTGTTAAAATGACAGGTGTGTGGTTCCAGTACAATGTTAAAATGACAGGTGTGTTGTTCCAGTACAATGTTAAAATGACAGGTGTGTGGTTCCAGTACAATGTTAAAATGACAGGTGTGTTGTTCCAGTACAGTGTTAAAAAGACAGGTGTGTTGTTCCAGTACAATGTTAAAATGACAGGTGTGTTGTTCCAGTACAGTGTTAAAATGACAGGTGTGTTGTTCCAGTCCAGTGTTAAAATGACAGGTGTGTGGTTCCAGTACAATGTTAAAATGACAGGTGTGTTGTTCCAGTACAATGTTAAAATGACAGGTGTGTGGTTCCAGTACAATGTTAAAATGACAGGTGTGTTGTTCCAGTACAGTGTTAAAATGACAGGTGTGTTGTTCCAGTACAATGTTAAAATGACAGGTGTGTTGTTCCAGTACAGTGTTAAAATGACAGGTGTGTTGTTTCAGTACAGTGTTAAAATGACAGGTGTGTTGTTCCATATACAATGTTAAAATGCCAGGTGTGTTGTTCCAGTACAGTGTTAAAATGACAGGTGTGTTGTTCCAATACAGTGTTAAAATGCCAGGTGTGTTGTTCCATATACAATGTTAAAATGCCAGGTGTGTTGTTCCAGTACAGTGTTAAAATGACAGGTGTGTTGTTCCAATACAGTGTTAAAATGACAGGTGTGTTGTTCCAGTACAGTGTTAAAATGACAGGTGTGTTGTTCCAGTCCAGTGTTAAAATGACAGGTGTGTGGTTCCAGTACAATGTTAAAATGACAGGTGTGTTGTTCCAGTCTAGTGTTAAAATGCCAGGTGTGTTGTTCCAGTACAATGTTAAAATGAAAGGTGTGTTGTTCCAGTCCAGTGTTAAAATGACAGGTGTGTTGTTCCATATACAATGTTAAAATGCCAGGTGTGTTGTTCCAGTACAGTGTTAAAATGACAGGTGTGTTGTTTCAGTACAGTGTTAAAATGACAGGTGTGTTGTTCCATATACAATGTTAAAATGCCAGGTGTGTTGTTCCAATACAGTGTTAAAATGACAGGTGTGTTGTTCCAATACAGTGTTAAAATGACAGGTGTGTTGTTCCAGTACAGTGTTAAAATGACAGGTGTGTGGTTCCAGTACAGTGTTAAAATGACAGGTGTGTTGTTCCAGTCCAGTGTTAAAATGACAGGTGTGTTGTTCCATATACAATGTTAAAATGCCAGGTGTGTTGTTCCAGTACAATGTTAAAATGACAGGTGTGTTGTTCCAGTCCAGTGTTAAAATGACAGGTGTGTGGTTCCAGTACAATGTTAAAATGACAGGTGAGTTGTTTCAGTACAATGTTAAAATGACAGGTGTGTTGTTCCAGTACAGTGTTAAAATGACAGGTGTGTGGTTCCAGTACAATGTTAAAATGACAGGTGAGTTGTTTCAGTACAATGTTAAAATGACAGGTGTGTTGTTCCAGTACAGTGTTAAAATGACAGGTGTGTTGTTCCAGTCCAGTGTTAAAATGACAGGTGTGTGGTTCCAGTACAATGTTAAAATGACAGGTGAGTTGTTTCAGTACAATGTTAAAATGACAGGTGTGTTGTTCCAGTCCAGTGTTAAAATGACAGGTGTGTTGTTCCAGTCCAGTGTTAAAATGACAGGTGTGTTGTTCCAGTACAGTGTTAAAATGACAGGAGTGTTGTTCCAGTCCAGTGTTAAAATGACAGGTGTGTTGTTCCAGTACAGTGTTAAAATGACAGGAGTGTTGTTCCAGTCCAGTGTTAAAATGACAGGTGTGTTGTTCCAGTCCAGTGTTAAAATGACAGGTGTGTTGTTCCAGTCCAGTGTTAAAATGACAGGTGTGTTGTTCCAGTATAGTGTTAAACTGACAGGTGTGTTGTTCCAATACAGTGTTAAAATGACAGGTGTGTGGTTCCAGTACAATGTTAAAATGACAGGTGTGTTGTTTCAGTACAGTGTTAAAATGACAGGTGTGTTGTTCCAATACAGTGTTAAAATGACAGGTGTGTTGTTCCAGAACAATGTTAAAATGACAGAAGTGTTGTTCCAGAACAATGTTAAAATGACAGGTGTGTTGTTCCAATACAGTGTTAAAATGACAGGTGTGTTGTTCCAGAACAATGTTAAAATGACAGAAGTGTTGTTCCAGAACAATGTTAAAATGACAGAAGTGTTGTTCCAGAACAATGTTAAAATGACAGGTGTGTTGTTCCAGTATAGTGTTAAACTGACAGGTGTGTTGTTCCAATACAGTGTTAAAATGACAGGTGTGTTGTTCCAGTATAGTGTTAAAATGACAGGTGTGTTGTTTCAGTACAGTGTTAAAATGACAGGTGTGTTGTTCCAGTCCAGTGTTAAAATGACAGGTGTGTTGTTCCAGTCCAGTGTTAAAATGACAGGTGTGTTGTTCCAGTATAGTGTTAAAATGACAGGTGTGTTGTTCCAGTACAGTGTTAAAATGACAGGTGTATTGTTCCAGTCCAGTGTTAAAATGACAGGTGTGTTGTTCCAGTACAGTGTTAAAATGACAGGAGTGTTGTTCCAGTCCAGTGTTAAAATGACAGGTGTGTTGTTCCAGTATAGTGTTAAAATGACAGGTGTGTGGTTCCAGTACAATGTTAAAATGACAGGTGTGTTGTTCCAGTACAGTGTTAAAATGACAGGTGTGTTGTTTCAGTACAATGTTAAAATGACAGAAGTGTTGTTCCAGTACAATGTTAAAATGACAGGTGTGTTGTTCCAATACAGTGTTAAAATGACAGGTGTGTTGTTCCAGAACAATGTTAAAATGACAGAAGTGTTGTTCCAGAACAATGTTAAAATGACAGGTGTGTTGTTCCAATACAGTGTTAAAATGACAGGTGTGTTGTTCCAGAACAATGTTAAAATGACAGGTGTGTTGTTTCAGTACAGTGTTAAAATGACAGGTGTGTTGTTCCAGTATAGTGTTAAAATGACAGGTGTGTTGTTCCAGTACAATGTTAAAATGACAGGTGTGTTGTTTCAGTACAATGTTAAAATGGCAGATGTATTGTTCCAGTACAATGTTAAAATGACAGGAGTGTTGTTCCAGTACAATGTTAAAATGACAGGTGTGTTGTTTCAGTACAATGTTAAAATGACAGGTGTGTTGTTTCAGTACAGTGTTAAAATGACAGGTGTGTTGTTCCAGTCCAGTGTTAAAATGACAGGTGTGTTGTTCCAGTCCAGTGTTAAAATGACAGGTGTGTTGTTCCAGTACAGTGTTAAAATGACAGGTGTGTTGTTCCAGTACAGTGTTAAAATGACAGGTGTGTTGTTCCAGTATAGTGTTAAAATGACAGGTGTGTTGTTCCAGTACAGTGTTAAAATGACAGGTGTGTTGTTCCAGTCCAGTGTTAAAATGACTGGTGTGTTGTTCCAGTATAGTGTTAAAATGACAGGTGTGTGGTTCCAGTACAATGTTAAAATGACAGGTATGTTGTTCCAATACAGTGTTAAAATGACAGGTGTGTTGTTTCAGTACAGTGTTAAAATGACAGGTGTGTTGTTCCAGTACAGTGTTAAAATGACAGGTGTGTGGTTCCAGTACAATGTTAAAATGACAGGTGTGTTGTTCCAGTACAGTGTTAAAATGACAGGTGTGTTGTTTCAGTACAGTGTTAAAATGACAGGTGTGTTGTTTCAGTACAGTGTTAAAATGACAGGTGTGTTGTTTCAGTACAGTGTTAAAATGACAGGTGTGTTGTTCCAGTCCAGTGTTAAAATGACAGGTGTGTTGTTCCAGTCCAGTGTTAAAATGACAGGTGTGTTGTTCCAGTATAGTGTTAAAATGACAGGTGTGTTGTTCCAGTACAGTGTTAAAATGACAGGTGTATTGTTCCAGACCAGTGTTAAAATGACAGGTGTGTTGTTCCAGTACAGTGTTAAAATGACAGGAGTGTTGTTCCAGTCCAGTGTTAAAATGACAGGTGTGTTGTTCCAGTATAGTGTTAAAATGACAGGTGTGTGGTTCCAGTACAATGTTAAAATGACAGGTGTGTTGTTCCAGTACAGTGTTAAAATGACAGGTGTGTTGTTTCAGTACAATGTTAAAATGACAGAAGTGTTGTTCCAGTACAATGTTAAAATGACAGGTGTGTTGTTCCAATACAGTGTTAAAATGACAGGTGTGTTGTTCCAGAACAATGTTAAAATGACAGAAGTGTTGTTCCAGAACAATGTTAAAATGACAGGTGTGTTGTTCCAATACAGTGTTAAAATGACAGGTGTGTTGTTCCAGAACAATGTTAAAATGACAGGTGTGTTGTTTCAGTACAGTGTTAAAATGACAGGTGTGTTGTTCCAGTATAGTGTTAAAATGACAGGTGTGTTGTTCCAGTACAATGTTAAAATGACAGGTGTGTTGTTTCAGTACAATGTTAAAATGGCAGATGTATTGTTCCAGTACAATGTTAAAATGACAGGAGTGTTGTTCCAGTACAATGTTAAAATGACAGGTGTGTTGTTTCAGTACAATGTTAAAATGACAGGTGTGTTGTTTCAGTACAGTGTTAAAATGACAGGTGTGTTGTTCCAGTCCAGTGTTAAAATGACAGGTGTGTTGTTCCAGTCCAGTGTTAAAATGACAGGTGTGTTGTTCCAGTCCAGTGTTAAAATGACAGGTGTGTTGTTCCAGTACAGTGTTAAAATGACAGGTGTGTGGTTCCAGTACAATGTTAAAATGACAGGTGTGTTGTTCCAGTACAGTGTTAAAATGACAGGTGTGTTGTTCCAGTACAGTGTTAAAATGACAGGTGTGTGGTTCCAGTACAGTGTTAAAATGACAGGTGTGTTGTTTCAGTACAGTGTTAAAATGACAGGTGTGTTGTTCCAGTATAGTGTTAAAATGACAGGTGTGTTGTTCCAGTACAATGTTAAAATGACAGGTGTGTTGTTTCAGTACAGTGTTAAAATGACAGGTGTGTTGTTTCAGTACAATGTTAAAATGGCAGATGTATTGTTCCAGTACAATGTTAAAATGACAGGAGTGTTGTTCCAGTACAATGTTAAAATGACAGGTGTGTTGTTTCAGTTCAATGTTAAAATGGCAGATGTATTGTTCCAGTACAATGTTAAAATGACAGGAGTGTTGTTCCAGTACAATGTTAAAATGACAGGTGTGTTGTTCCAGTATAGTGTTAAAATGACAGGTGTGTTGTTCCAGTACAATGTTAAAATGACAGGTGTGTTGTTTCAGTACAATGTTAAAATGACAGGAGTGTTGTTCCAGTACAATGTTAAAATGACAGGTGTGTTGTTTCAGTACAATGTTAAAATGACAGGTGTGTTGTTTCAGTACAGTGTTAAAATGACAGGTGTGTTGTTCCAGTCCAGTGTTAAAATGACAGGTGTGTTGTTCCAGTCCAGTGTTAAAATGACAGGTGTGTTGTTCCAGTCCAGTGTTAAAATGACAGGTGTGTGGTTCCAGTACAATGTTAAAATGACAGGTGTGTTGTTCCAGTACAATGTTAAAATGACAGGTGTGTTGTTCCAGTCCAGTGTTAAAATGACAGGTGTGTTGTTCCAGTCCAGTGTTAAAATGACAGGTGTGTTGTTCCAGTACAGTGTTAAAATGACAGGTGTGTGGTTCCAGTACAATGTTAAAATGACAGGTGTGTTGTTCCAGTACAGTGTTAAAATGACAGGTGTGTTGTTCCAGTACAGTGTTAAAATGACAGGTGTGTTGTTCCAGTACAGTGTTAAAATGACAGGTGTGTGGTTCCAGTACAGTGTTAAAATGACAGGTGTGTTGTTCCAGTACAGTGTTAAAATGACAGGTGTGTTGTTCCAGTACAGTGTTAAAATGACAGGTGTGTGGTTCCAGTACAATGTTAAAATGACAGGTGTGTGGTTCCAGTACAGTGTTAAAATGACAGGTGTGTTGTTCCAGTACAGTGTTAAAATGACAGGTGTGTTGTTCCAGTACAGTGTTAAAATGACAGGTGTGTTGTTCCAGTACAGTGTTAAAATGACAGGTGTGTTGTTCCAGTACAGTGTTAAAATGACAGGTGTGTTGTTTCAGTACAGTGTTAAAATGACAGGTGTGTTGTTTCAGTACAGTGTTAAAATGACAGGTGTGTTGTTCCAGTACAGTGTTAAAATGACAGGTGTGTTGTTCCAGTAGAGTGTTAAAATGACAGGTGTGTTGTTCCAGTACAGTGTTAAAATGACAGATGTATTGTTCCAGTACAGTGTTAAAATGACAGGTGTGTTGTTCCAGTACAGTGTTAAAATGACAGGTGTGTTGTTCCAGTCCAGTGTTAAAATGACAGGTGTGTTGTTCCAGTCCAGTGTTAAAATGACAGGTGTGTTGTTTCAGTATAGTGTTAAAATGGCAGATGTATTGTTCCAGTACAGTGTTAAAATGACAGGTGTGTTGTTCCAGTACAGTGTTAAAATGACAGGTGTGTTGTTTCAGTACAGTGTTAAAATGACAGGTGTGTTGTTCCAGTACAATGTTAAAATGGCAGATGTATTGTTCCAGTACAGTGTTAAAATGACAGGTGTGTTGTTCCAGTACAGTGTTAAAATGGCAGGTGTGTTGTTTCAGTATAGTGTTAAAATGGCAGATGTATTGTTCCAGTACAGTGTTAAAATGACAGGTGTGTTGTTCCAGTACAGTGTTAAAATGACAGGTGTGTTGTTTCAGTACAGTGTTAAAATGACAGGTGTGTTGTTCCAGTACAATGTTAAAATGGCAGATGTATTGTTCCAGTACAGTGTTAAAATGACAGGTGTGTTGTTTCAGTATAGTGTTAAAATGGCAGATGTATTGTTCCAGTACAGTGTTAAAATGACAGGTGTGTTGTTCCAGTACAGTGTTAAAATGACAGGTGTGTTGTTTCAGTACAGTGTTAAAATGACAGGTGTGTTGTTCCAGTACAATGTTAAAATGGCAGATGTATTGTTCCAGTACAGTGTTAAAATGACAGGTGTGTTGTTCCAGTACAGTGTTAAAATGACAGGTGTGTTGTTTCAGTACAGTGTTAAAATGACAGGTGTGTTGTTTCAGTACAGTGTTAAAATGACAGGTGTGTTGTTCCAGTACAGTGTTAAAATGACAGGTGTGTTGTTCCAGTACAGTGTTAAAATGACAGGTGTGTTGTTCCAGTAGAGTGTTAAAATGACAGGTGTGTTGTTCCAGTACAGTGTTAAAATGACAGATGTATTGTTCCAGTACAGTGTTAAAATGACAGGTGTGTTGTTCCAGTACAGTGTTAAAATGACAGGTGTGTTGTTCCAGTCCAGTGTTAAAATGACAGGTGTGTTGTTCCAGTCCAGTGTTAAAATGACAGGTGTGTTGTTTCAGTATAGTGTTAAAATGGCAGATGTATTGTTCCAGTACAGTGTTAAAATGACAGGTGTGTTGTTCCAGTACAGTGTTAAAATGACAGGTGTGTTGTTTCAGTACAGTGTTAAAATGACAGGTGTGTTGTTCCAGTACAATGTTAAAATGGCAGATGTATTGTTCCAGTACAGTGTTAAAATGACAGGTGTGTTGTTCCAGTACAGTGTTAAAATGACAGGTGTGTTGTTTCAGTACAGTGTTAAAATGACAGGTGTGTTGTTCCAGTACAATGTTAAAATGGCAGATGTATTGTTCCAGTACAGTGTTAAAATGACAGGAGTGTTGTTCCAGTACAATGTTAAAATGACAGGTGTGTTGTTTCAGTACAATGTTAAAATGACAGGTGTGTTGTTCCAGTCCAGTGTTAAAATGACAGGTGTGTTGTTCCAGTCCAGTGTTAAAATGACAGGTGTGTTGTTCCAGTCCAGTGTTAAAATGACAGGAGTGTTGTTCCAGTCCAGTGTTAAAATGACAGGTGTGTTGTTCCAGTACAGTGTTAAAATGACAGGTGTGTTGTTCCAGTACAGTGTTAAAATGACAGGTGTGTGGTTCCAGTACAGTGTTAAAATGACAGGTGTGTTGTTCCAGTACAGTGTTAAAATGACAGGTGTGTTGTTCCAGTACAGTGTTAAAATGACAGGTGTGTTGTTCCAGTACAGTGTTAAAATGACAGGTGTGTTGTTCCAGTACAGTGTTAAAATGACAGGTGTGTTGTTCCAGTCCAGTGTTAAAATGACAGGTGTGTTGTTCCAGTACAATGTTAAAATGACAGGTGTGTTGTTCCAGTACAATGTTAAAATGACAGGTGTGTTGTTCCAGTACAGTGTTAAAATGACAGGTGTGTTGTTCCAGTACAATGTTAAAATGACAGGTGTGTTGTTCCAGTACAGTGTTAAAATGACAGGTGTGTTGTTTCAGTACAGTGTTAAAATGACAGGTGTGTTGTTCCAGTACATTGTTAAAATGACAGGTGTGTTGTTCCAGTACAGTGTTAAAATGACAGGTGTGTTGTTCCAGTACAATGTTAAAATGACAGGTGTGTTGTTCCAGTACAGTGTTAAAATGACAGGTGTGTTGTTTCAGTACAGTGTTAAAATGACAGGTGTGTTGTTTCAGTACAGTGTTAAAATGACAGGTGTGTTGTTCCAGTACAGTGTTAAAATGACAGGTGTGTGGTTCCAGTACAATGTTAAAATGATAGGTGTGTTGTTCCAGTACAGTGTTAAAATGACAGGTGTGTTGTTCCAGTACAGTGTTAAAATGACAGGTGTGTTGTTCCAGTACAGTGTTAAAATGACAGATGTATTGTTCCAGTACAGTGTTAAAATGACAGGTGTGTTGTTCCAGTACAGTGTTAAAATGACAGATGTATTGTTCCAGTACAGTGTTAAAATGACAGGTGTGTTGTTCCAGTACAGTGTTAAAATGACAGGTGTGTTGTTCCAGTACAGTGTTAAAATGACAGATGTATTGTTCCAGTACAGTGTTAAAATGACAGGTGTGTTGTTCCAGTACAATGTTAAAATGACAGGTGTGTTGTTCGAGTACAGTGTTAAAATGACAGGTGTGTTGTTCCAGTACAGTGTTAAAATGACAGGTGTGTTGTTCCAGTACAATGTTAAAATGACAGGTGTGTTGTTCCAGTACAGTGTTAAAATGACAGATGTATTGTTCCAGTACAGTGTTAAAATGACAGGTGTGTTGTTCCAGTACAATGTTAAAATGACAGGTGTGTTGTTCCAGTACAGTGTTAAAATGACAGATGTATTGTTCCAGTACAGTGTTAAAATGACAGGTGTGTTGTTCCAGTACAGTGTTAAAATGACAGATGTATTGTTCCAGTACAGTGTTAAAATGACAGGTGTGTTGTTCCAGTACAATGTTAAAATGACAGGTGTGTTGTTCCAGTACAGTGTTAAAATGACAGATGTATTGTTCCAGTACAGTGTTAAAATGACAGGTGTGTTGTTCCAGTACAATGTTAAAATGACAGGTGTGTTGTTCCAGTACAGTGTTAAAATGACAGGTGTGTTGTTCCAGTACAGTGTTAAAATGACAGATGTATTGTTCCAGTACAGTGTTAAAATGATAGGTGTGTTGTTCCAGTACAGTGTTAAAATGACAGGTGTGTTGTTCCAGTCCAGTGTTAAAATGACAGGTGTGTTGTTCCAGTACAGTGTTAAAATGACAGATGTATTGTTCCAGTACAGTGTTAAACTGACAGGTGTGTTGTTCCAGTACAGTGTTAAAATGACAGATGTATTGTTCCAGTCCAGTGTTAAAATGACAGGTGTGTTGTTCCAGTCCAGTGTTAAAATGACAGGTGTGTTGTTCCAGTCCAGTGTTAAAATGACAGGTGTGTTGTTCCAGTCCAGTGTTAAAATGACAGGTGTGTTGTTCCAGTCCAGTGTTAAAATGACAGGTGTGTTGTTCCAGTACAGTGTTAAAATGACAGGTGTGTTGTTCCAGTCCAGTGTTAAAATGACAGGTGTGTTGTTCCAGTCCAGTGTTAAAATGACAGGTGTGTTGTTTCAGTATAGTGTTAAAATGACAGGTGTGTTGTTCCAGTACAATGTTAAAATGGCAGATGTATTGTTCCAGTACAGTGTTAAAATGACAGGTGTGTTGTTCCAGTACAGTGTTAAAATGACAGGTGTGTTGTTCCAGTCCAGTGTTAAAATGACAGGTGTGTTGTTCCAGTATAGTGTTAAAATGACAGGTGTGTTGTTCCAGTCCAGTGTTAAAATGACAGGTGTGTTGTTCCAGTCCAGTGTTAAAATGACAGGTGTGTTGTTCCAGTCCAGTGTTAAAATGACAGGTGTGTTGTTCCAGTATAGTGTTAAAATGACAGGTGTGTTGTTCCAGTACAGTGTTAAAATGACAGGTGTGTTGTTTCAGTACAATGTTAAAATGGCAGATGTATTGTTCCAGTACAATGTTAAAATGACAGGTGTGTGGTTCCAGTACAATGTTAAAATGATAGGTGTGTTGTTCCAGTACAGTGTTAAAATGACAGGTGTGTTGTTCCAGTCCAGTGTTAAAATGACAGGTGTGTTGTTCCAGTACAATGTTAAAATGACAGGAGTGTTGTTCCAGTACAGTGTTAAAATGACAGGTGTGTTGTTCCAGTCCAGTGTTAAAATGCCAGGTGTGTTGTTCCAGTATAGTGTTAAAATGACAGGTGTGTTGTTCCAGTACAGTGTTAAAATGACAGGTGTGTTGTTCCAGTCCAGTGTTAAAATGACAGGAGTGTTGTTCCAGTACAGTGTTAAAATGACAGGTGTGTTGTTCCAGTCCAGTGTTAAAATGCCAGGTGTGTTGTTCCAGTATAGTGTTAAAATGACAGGAGTGTTGTTCCAGTACAGTGTTAAAATGACAGGTGTGTTGTTCCAGTCCAGTGTTAAAATGCCAGGTGTGTTGTTCCAGTATAGTGTTAAAATGACAGGTGTGTTGTTCCAGTACAGTGTTAAAATGACAGGTGTGTTGTTTCAGTACAATGTTAAAATGGCAGATGTATTGTTCCAGTACAATGTTAAAATGACAGGTGTGTGGTTCCAGTACAATGTTAAAATGATAGGTGTGTTGTTCCAGTACAGTGTTAAAATGACAGGTGTGTTGTTCCAGTACAGTGTTAAAATGACAGGTGTGTTGTTCCAGTACAGTGTTAAAATGACAGATGTATTGTTCCAGTACAGTGTTAAAATGACAGGTGTGTTGTTCCAGTCCAGTGTTAAAATGACAGGTGTGTTGTTCCAGTCCAGTGTTAAAATGACAGGAGTGTTGTTCCAGTACAATGTTAAAATGACAGGTGTGTTGTTCCAGTTCAGTGTTAAAATGACAGGTGTGTTGTTCCAGTATAGTGTTAAAATGATAGGTGTGTTGTTCCAGTACAGTGTTAAAATGACAGGTGTGTTGTTCTAATACAGTGTTAAAATGACAGGTGTGTGGTTCCAGTACAATGTTAAAATGACAGGTGTGTTGTTCCAGTACAGTGTTAAAATGACAGGTGTGTTGTTCCAGTACAGTGTTAAAATGACAGGTGTGTTGTTTCAGTACAGTGTTAAAATGACAGGTGTGTTGTTACGATAGAGTGTTAAAATGACAGGTGTGTGGTTCCAGTACAGTGTTAAAATGACAGGTGTGTTGTTCCAGTACAGTGTTAAAATGACAGATGCATTGTTCCAGTACAGTGTTAAAATGACAGGTGTGTTGTTCCAGTACAGTGTTAAAATGACAGGAGTGTTGTTCCAGTCCAGTGTTAAAATGACAGGTGTGTTGTTCCAGTATAGTGTTAAAATGACAGGTGTGTTGTTCCAGTACAGTGTTAAAATGACAGGTGTGTGGTTCCAGTACAATGTTAAAATGATAGGTGTGTTGTTCCAGTACAGTGTTAAAATGACAGGTGTGTTGTTTCAGTACAGTGTTAAAATGACAGGTGTGTTGTTCCAGTATAGTGTTAAAATGACAGGTGTGTTGTTCCAGTACAGTGTTAAAATGACAGGTGTGTGGTTCCAGTACAATGTTAAAATGATAGGTGTGTTGTTCCAGTACAGTGTTAAAATGACAGGTGTGTTGTTTCAGTACAGTGTTAAAATGACAGGTGTGTTGTTCCAGTATAGTGTTAAAATGACAGGTGTGTTGTTCCAGTACAATGTTAAAATGACAGGTGTGTTGTTTCAGTACAGTGTTAAAATGACAGGTGTGTTGTTCCAGTACAGTGTTAAAATGACAGGTGTGTTGTTCCAGTCCAGTGTTAAAATGACAGGTGTGTTGTTCCAGTACAGTGTTAAAATGACAGGTGTGTTGTTCCAGTCCAGTGTTAAAATGACAGGTGTGTGGTTCCAGTACAATGTTAAAATGACAGGTGTGTTGTTCCAGTACAGTGTTAAAATGACAGGTGTGTTGTTTCAGTACAGTGTTAAAATGACAGGTGTGTTGTTCCAGTACAGTGTTAAAATGACAGGTGTGTGGTTCCAGTACAATGTTAAAATGACAGGTGTGTTGTTCCAGTACAGTGTTAAAATGACAGGTGTGTTGTTTCAGTCCAGTGTTAAAATGACAGGTGTGTTGTTCCAGTATAGTGTTAAAATGACAGGTGTGTTGTTCCAGTACAATGTTAAAATGACAGGTGTGTTGTTTCAGTACAGTGTTAAAATGACAGGTGTGTTGTTTCAGTACAATGTTAAAATGGCAGATGTATTGTTCCAGTACAATGTTAAAATGACAGGAGTGTTGTTCCAGTACAATGTTAAAATGACAGGTGTGTTGTTTCAGTACAATGTTAAAATGACAGGTGTGTTGTTCCAGTACAATGTTAAAATGACAGGTGTGTTGTTCCAGTCCAGTGTTAAAATGACAGGTGTGTTGTTCCAGTCCAGTGTTAAAATGACAGGTGTGTTGTTCCAGTCCAGTGTTAAAATGACAGGTGTGTTGTTCCAGTCCAGTGTTAAAATGACAGGTGTGTTGTTCCAGTATAGTGTTAAAATGACAGGTGTGTTGTTCCAGTACAGTGTTAAAATGACAGGTGTGTGGTTCCAGTACAATGTTAAAATGACAGGTGTGTTGTTCCAATACAGTGTTAAAATGACAGGTGTGTTGTTCCAGTATAGTGTTAAAATGACAGGTGTGTTGTTCCAGTCCAGTGTTAAAATGACAGGTGTGTTGTTCCAGTATAGTGTTAAAATGACAGGTGTGTTGTTCCAGTACAGTGTTAAAATGACAGGTGTGTGGTTCCAGTACAATGTTAAAATGACAGGTGTGTTGTTCCAATACAGTGTTAAAATGACAGGTGTGTTGTTCCAGTATAGTGTTAAAATGACAGGTGTGTTGTTCCAGTACAATGTTAAAATGACAGGTGTGTTGTTTCAGTACAGTGTTAAAATGACAGGTGTGTTGTTTCAGTACAATGTTAAAATGGCAGATGTATTGTTCCAGTACAATGTTAAAATGACAGGAGTGTTGTTCCAGTACAATGTTAAAATGACAGGTGTGTTGTTTCAGTACAATGTTAAAATGACAGGAGTGTTGGTCCAGTACAATGTTAAAATGGCAGATGTATTGTTCCAGTACAATGTTAAAATGACAGGTGTGTTGTTCCAGTATAGTGTTAAAATGACAGGTGTGTTGTTCCAGTACAATGTTAAAATGACAGGTGTGTTGTTTCAGTACAGTGTTAAAATGACAGGTGTGTTGTTTCAGTACAATGTTAAAATGGCAGATGTATTGTTCCAGTACAATGTTAAAATGACAGGAGTGTTGTTCCAGTACAATGTTAAAATGACAGGTGTGTTGTTTCAGTACAATGTTAAAATGACAGGAGTGTTGGTCCAGTACAATGTTAAAATGACAGGTGTGTTGTTTCAGAACAGTGTTAAAATGACAGGTGTGTTGTTCCAGTACAGTGTTAAAATGACAGGAGTGTTGTTCCAGTCCAGTGTTAAAATGACAGGTGTGTTGTTCCAGTACAGTGTTAAAATGACAGGTGTGTTGTTCCAGTACAGTGTTAAAATGACAGGTGTGTTGTTCCAGTACAGTGTTAAAATGACAGGAGTGTTGTTCCAGTCCAGTGTTAAAATGACAGGTGTGTTGTTCCAGTACAGTGTTAAAATGACAGGTGTGTTGTTCCAGTACAGTGTTAAAATGACAGGTGTGTGGTTCCAGTACAATGTTAAAATGATAGGTGTGTTGTTCCAGTACAGTGTTAAAATGACAGGTGTGTTGTTCCAGTACAGTGTTAAAATGACAGGTGTGTTGTTCCAGTACAGTGTTAAAATGACAGGTGTGTGGTTCCAGTACAATGTTAAAATGATAGGTGTGTTGTTCCAGTACAGTGTTAAAATGACAGGTGTGTTGTTCCAGTACAGTGTTAAAATGACAGGTGTGTTGTTCCAGTACAGTGTTAAAATGACAGGTGTGTGGTTCCAGTACAATGTTAAAATGATAGGTGTGTTGTTCCAGTACAGTGTTAAAATGACAGGTGTGTTGTTCCAGTACAGTGTTAAAATGACAGGTGTGTTGTTCCAGTACAGTGTTAAAATGACAGGTGTGTTGTTCCAGTACAGTGTTAAAATGACAGATGTATTGTTCCAGTACAGTGTTAAAATGACAGGTGTGTTGTTCCAGTACAGTGTTAAAATGACAGGAGTGTTGTTCCAGTCCAGTGTTAAAATGACAGGTGTGTTGTTCCAGCATAGTGTTAAAATGACAGGTGTGTTGTTCCAGTACAGTGTTAAAATGACAGGTGTGTGGTTCCAGTACAATGTTAAAATGATAGGTGTGTTGTTCCAGTACAGTGTTAAAATGACAGGTGTGTTGTTCCATATACAATGTTAAAATGACAGGAGTGTTGTTCCAGTACAGTGTTAAAATGACAGGTGTGTTGTTCCAGTACAGTGTTAAAATGACAGGTGTGTTGTTCCAATACAGTGTTAAAATGACAGGAGTGTTGTTCCAGTACAGTGTTAAAATGACAGGTGTGTTGTTCCAGTACAGTGTTAAAATGACAGGTGTGTTGTTCCAGTATAGTGTTAAAATGACAGGTGTGTTGTTCCAGTACAATGTTAAAATGACAGGTGTGTTGTTTCAGTACAGTGTTAAAATGACAGGTGTGTTGTTTCAGTACAATGTTAAAATGGCAGATGTATTGTTCCAGTACAATGTTAAAATGACAGGAGTGTTGTTCCAGTACAATGTTAAAATGACAGGTGTGTTGTTTCAGTACAATGTTAAAATGACAGGAGTGTTGGTCCAGTACAATGTTAAAATGACAGGTGTGTTGTTTCAGAACAGTGTTAAAATGACAGGTGTGTTGTTCCAGTACAGTGTTAAAATGACAGGAGTGTTGTTCCAGTCCAGTGTTAAAATGACAGGTGTGTTGTTCCAGTACAGTGTTAAAATGACAGGTGTGTTGTTCCAGTACAGTGTTAAAATGACAGGTGTGTTGTTCCAGTACAGTGTTAAAATGACAGGAGTGTTGTTCCAGTCCAGTGTTAAAATGACAGGTGTGTTGTTCCAGTACAGTGTTAAAATGACAGGTGTGTTGTTCCAGTACAGTGTTAAAATGACAGGTGTGTGGTTCCAGTACAATGTTAAAATGATAGGTGTGTTGTTCCAGTACAGTGTTAAAATGACAGGTGTGTTGTTCCAGTACAGTGTTAAAATGACAGGTGTGTTGTTCCAGTACAGTGTTAAAATGACAGGTGTGTGGTTCCAGTACAATGTTAAAATGATAGGTGTGTTGTTCCAGTACAGTGTTAAAATGACAGGTGTGTTGTTCCAGTACAGTGTTAAAATGACAGGTGTGTTGTTCCAGTACAGTGTTAAAATGACAGGTGTGTGGTTCCAGTACAATGTTAAAATGATAGGTGTGTTGTTCCAGTACAGTGTTAAAATGACAGGTGTGTTGTTCCAGTACAGTGTTAAAATGACAGGTGTGTTGTTCCAGTACAGTGTTAAAATGACAGGTGTGTTGTTCCAGTACAGTGTTAAAATGACAGATGTATTGTTCCAGTACAGTGTTAAAATGACAGGTGTGTTGTTCCAGTACAGTGTTAAAATGACAGGAGTGTTGTTCCAGTCCAGTGTTAAAATGACAGGTGTGTTGTTCCAGCATAGTGTTAAAATGACAGGTGTGTTGTTCCAGTACAGTGTTAAAATGACAGGTGTGTGGTTCCAGTACAATGTTAAAATGATAGGTGTGTTGTTCCAGTACAGTGTTAAAATGACAGGTGTGTTGTTCCATATACAATGTTAAAATGACAGGAGTGTTGTTCCAGTACAGTGTTAAAATGACAGGTGTGTTGTTCCAGTACAGTGTTAAAATGACAGGTGTGTTGTTCCAATACAGTGTTAAAATGACAGGAGTGTTGTTCCAGTACAGTGTTAAAATGACAGGTGTGTTGTTCCAGTACAGTGTTAAAATGACAGGTGTGTTGTTCCAATACAATGTGAAAATGACAGGTGTGTTGTTCTAATACAGTGTTAAAATGACAAGTGTGTTGTTCCAGTACAGTGTTAAAATGACAGGTGTGTTGTTCCAATACAATGTTAAAATGACAGGTGTGTTGTTCCAGTACAATGTTAAAATGACAGGTGTGTTGTTCCAGTACAATGTTAAAATGACAGGTGTGTTGTTCCAATATAATGTTAAAATGACAGGTGTGTTGTTCCAGTACAGTGTTAAAATGACAGGTGTGTTGCTCCAGTACAGTGTTAAAATGACAGGTGTGTTGTTCCAATACAATGTGAAAATGACAGGTGTGTTGTTCTAATACAGTGTTAAAATGACAAGTGTGTTGTTCCAGTACAGTGTTAAAATGACAGGTGTGTTGTTCCAATACAATGTTAAAATGACAGGTGTGTTGTTCCAGTACAGTGTTAAAATGACAGGTGTGTTGTTCCATATACAATGTTAAAATGACAGGTGTGTTGTTCCAGTACAGTGTTAAAATGACAGGTGTGTTGTTCCAGTACAGTGTTAAAATGACAGGTGTGTTGTTCCATATACAATGTTAAAATGACAGGAGTGTTGTTCCAGTACAGTGTTAAAATGACAGGTGTGTTGTTCCAGTACAGTGTTAAAATGACAGGTGTGTTGTTCCATATACAATGTTAAAATGACAGGAGTGTTGTTCCAGTACAGTGTTAAAATGACAGGTGTGTTGTTCCAGTACAGTGTTAAAATGACAGGTGTGTTGTTCCATATACAATGTTAAAATGACAGGAGTGTTGTTCCAGTACAGTGTTAAAATGAGAGGTGTGTTGTTCCAATACAATGTGAAAATGACAGGTGTGTTGTTCTAATACAGTGTTAAAATGACAAGTGTGTTGTTCCAGTACAATGTTAAAATGACAGGTGTGTTGTTCCAGTACAATGTTAAAATGACAGGTGTGTTGTTCCATATACAATGTTAAAATGACAGGTGTGTTGTTCCAGTACAGTGTTAAAATGACAGGTGTGTTGTTCCAGTACAGTGTTAAAATGACAGGTGTGTTGTTCCATATACAATGTTAAAATGACAGGAGTGTTGTTCCAGTACAGTGTTAAAATGACAGGTGTGTTGTTCCAATATAATGTTAAAATGACAGGTGTGTTGTTCCAATACAGTGTTAAAATGACAGGAGTGTTGTTCCAGTACAGTGTTAAAATGACAGGTGTGTTGTTCCAGTACAGTGTTAAAATGACAGGTGTGTTGTTCCAATACAATGTGAAAATGACAGGTGTGTTGTTCTAATACAGTGTTAAAATGACAAGTGTGTTGTTCCAGTACAGTGTTAAAATGACAGGTGTGTTGTTCCAATACAATGTTAAAATGACAGGTGTGTTGTTCCAGTACAATGTTAAAATGACAGGTGTGTTGTTCCATATACAATGTTAAAATGACAGGAGTGTTGTTCCAGTACAGTGTTAAAATGACAGGTGTGTTGTTCCAATATAATGTTAAAATGACAGGTGTGTTGTTCCAGTACAGTGTTAAAATGACAGGTGTGTTGTTCCAATATAATGTTAAAATGACAGGTGTGTTGTTCCAATACAGTGTTAAAATGACAGGTGTGTTGTTCCAATACAGTGTTAAAACGACAGGTGTGTTATTTCAGTACAGTGATAAAATGACAGGAGTGTTGTTCCAGTATAGTGTTAAAATGACAGGTGTGTTGTTCCAGTACAGTGTTAAAATGACAGGAGTGTTGTTCCAGTATAGTGTTAAAATGACAGGAGTGTTGTTCCAGTATAGTGTTAAAACGACAGGAGTGCTGTTCCAGTACAAGGTTATAATGACAGATGTGTAGTTCAAAAACAATGTTAAAATGACAGGTGTGTTGTTTCAGTACAGTGTTAAAATGACAGGTGTGTTGTTACGATAGAGTGTTAAAATGACAGGGGTTTTGTTCCAGTACAGTGGTAAAATGACAGGTGAGTTGTTCCAATACAATGTGAAAATGACAGGTGTGTTGTTCTAATACAGTGTTAAAATGACAGGTGTGTTGTTCCAATACAATGTGAAAATGACAGGTGTGTTGTTCTAATACAGTGTTAAAATGACAGGTGTGTTGTTCCAATACAATGTGAAAATGACAGGTGTGTTGTTCCAATACAGTGTTAAAATGACAGGTGTGTTGTTCCAATACAGTGTTAAAATGACAGGTGTGTTGTTACAATACAGTGTTGAAATGACAGGTGTGTTGTTCCAATACAATGTGAAAATGACAGGTGTGTTGTTCTAATACAGTGTTAAAATGACAAGTGTGTTGTTCCAGTACAGTGTTAAAATGACAGGTGTGTTGTTCCAATACAATGTTAAAATGACAGGTGTGTTGTTCCAGTACAATGTTAAAATGACAGGTGTGTTGTTCCATATACAATGTTAAAATGACAGGTGTGTTGTTCCAGTACAGTGTTAAAATGACAGGTGTGTTGTTCCAATACAGTGTTAAAATGACAGGTGTGTTGTTCTAGTACAGTGTTAAAATGACAGGTGTGTTGTCCAATACAATGTTAAAATGACAGGTGTGTTGTTCCAGTACAATGTTAAAATGACAGGTGTGTTGGTCCAGTACAATGTTAAAATGACAGGTGTGTTGTTCCAGTACAGTGTTAAAATGACAGGTGTGTTGTCCAATACAATGTTAAAATGACAGGTGTGTTGTTTCAGTACAATGTTAAAATGACAGGTGTGTTGGTCCAGTACAATGTTAAAATGACAGGTGTGTTGTTCCAATACAGTGTTAAAATGACAGGTGTGTTGTTCTAGTACAGTGTTAAAATGACAGGTGTGTTGTCCAATACAATGTTAAAATGACAGGTGTGTTGTTCCAGTACAGTGTTAAAATGACAGGTGTGTTGGTCCAGTACAATGTTAAAATGACAGGTGTGTTGTTCCAATACAATGTTAAAATGACAAGTATGTTGTTCCAATACAATGTTAAAATGACAGGTGTGTTGTTCCAGTACAGTGTTAAAATGACAGGTGTGTTGTTCCAGTACAATGTTAAAATGACAGGTGTGTTGTTCCAATACAATGTTAAAATGACAGGTGTGTTGTTCCAATACAATGTTAAAATGACAGGTGTGTTGTTCCAGTACAATGTTAAAATGACAGGTCTGTTGTTTCAGTACAGTGTTAAAATGACAGGTGTGTTGGTCCAGTACAATGTTAAAATGACAGGTGTGTTGTTCCAGTACAGTGTTAAAATGACAGGAGTGTTGTTCCAGTACAGTGTTAAAATGACAGATGTGTTGTTCCAGTACAGTGTTAAAATGACAGGAGTGTTGTTCCAGTACAATGTTAAAATGACAGGTGTGTTGTTTCAGTACAGTGTTAAAATGACAGGTGTGTTGTTTCAGTACAATGTTAAAATGACAGGTGCGTTGTTCCAGTACAGTGTTAAAATGACAGGTGTGTTGTTCCAATACAATGTTAAAATGACAGGTGTGTTGTTCCAGTACAGTGTTAAAATGACAGGTGTGTTGGTCCAGTACAATGTTAAAATGACAGGTGTGTTGTTCCAATACAATGTTAAAATGACAGGAGTGTTGTTCCAGTACAGTGTTAAAATGACTGGTGTGTTGTTCCAATACAATGTTAAAATGACAGGTGTGTTGTTCCAATACAGTGTTAAAATGACAGGTGTGTTGTTCCAGTACAGTGTTAAAATGACAGGTGTGTTGTTCCAGTACAATGTTAAAATGACAGGTGTGTTGTTTCAGTACAGTGTTAAAATGACAGGTGTGTTGTTCCAGGACAATGTTAAAATGACAGGAGTGTTGTTCCAATACAATATTAAAATGACAGGAGTGTTGTTCCAATACAATATTAAAATGACAGGAGTGTTGTTCCAATACAATATTAAAATGACAGGAGTGTTGTTCCAATACAGTGTTAAAATGACAGGTGTGTTGTTCCATCACAGTGTTAAAATGACAGGTGTGTTGTTCCAGGACAGTGTTAAAATGACAGGTGTGTTGTTCCAGGACAATGTTAAAATGACAGGAGTGTTGTTCCAATACAATATTAAAATGACAGGTGTGTTGTTCCAGGACAATATTAAAATGACAGGAGTGTTGTTCCAATACAATATTAAAATGACAGGTGAGTTGTTCCAGTACAATGTTAAAATGTTTGTGAGGGATTACTGGAGCTGTGTTTGTGACGGTGTACCGGGACTGTTTTTGAGTGGGCGTACTGGGGTTGTGTTTGAGCCGGATTACTGTGGCTGTGTTTGTGAGGGTGTACTGGGGTTGTTTTTTAGCAGGTGGACTGGAGCTGTATTTGAGCGGGTGTCCTGGGGCTGTGTTTGAGCGGGTGTACTAGGGCTGTGTTTGTGAGAGTGTACTGGGGCTGTGGTTGAGTGGGTGTACTGGGGCTGTGTTTGAGCGGGTGTACTGGGGTTGCATTTGAGTGGGTGTACTGGGGCTGTGTTTGAGTGGGTGTACTGGGGCTGTGTTTTTGAGGGTGTACTGGGGCTGTGTTTGAGTTGGCGTACTGGAGCTGTGTTTGAGCGGGTGTACTAGGGCTGTGTTTGTGAGAGTGTACGGGGGCTTTGTTTGAGCGGGTATACTGGGGCTGTCTTTGAGTGGCTGTACTGGGGCTATGTTTGTGAGGGTGTACAAGGGTTGTGTTTGGGTGTACTGGGGCTGTGTTTGTGAGGGTGTACTGGGGCTGTGCTTGAGTGGGTGTACTGAGGCTGTGTTTGAGTGGGCGTACTGGGGCTGTGTTTGAGCGGGTGTACTGGATTTGTATTTAAGCAGTGTACTGGGGCTATGTTTGAGCGGGCATACTGGGGCTGTGTTTGAGTGGGTGTACTGGTGCTGTGTTTGTGAGTATGTACTGTGGCTGTGTTTGAGCAGGTGTACTGGAGCTGCGTTTGAGCAGGTGTACTGTGGCTGTGATTGTGAGGGTGTAATGGGTCTGTGTTTTTGCGGATGTACTGCAGCTGTGTTTGAGCTGGTGCACTGGGGTTGTTTTTGTGAGGGTGTCCTGGGGCTGTGTTTGATTGGGTATACTGGGTCTGTGTTTGAGTGGGTATACTGGGGCTGTGTTTGATTGGGTGTACTGGGGTTGAGTTTGAGTGGCTGTACTGGGGCTGTGTTTGAGTGGGTACACTGGTGCTGTGTGTGATTGGGTGTACTGAGGCTGTGTTTGAACGGGTGTACTAGAGCTGTGTTTGGGTGTACTGAGGCTGTGTTTGTGAGGGTGTACTGCGGCTGTGTTTGTGAGGGTGTACTGAGGCTGGATTTGTGAGGGTGTACACTGGCTGTGTTTGTGAGGGTGTACTGGGGCTGTGCTTGAGTGGGTGTAATGGTGCAGTGTTTGTGAATGTGTACTGTGGCTGTGTTTGTGAGGGTGTACTGGGGCTTTGTTTGTGAGGGTGTACTGGCGCTGTGTTTGAGCAGGTGTACTGAGGCTGTGTTTGTGAGTGTTTACTGGGGCATTGTTTTAGCAGGTGTTCTGGGGCTGTGTTTGAGCAGTTGTACTGAAGCTGTGTTTGTGAGTGTGTACTGGGGCTGTGTTGGATCGTGTGGACTGGGGCTGTGTTTCTGAGGGTGTACTGGGGCTGTGTTTGAGTGGGTGTACTGGGGCTGTGCTTGAGTGGGTGTACTGGGGCAGTGTTTGAGCGGGTGTAGTGGGGCTGTGTTTGAGCGGGTGTATTGGGGCTGTATTTGAGTGGGTATACTGGGGCTGTGTTTGTGAGGATGTACTGGGGCTGTGCTTGAGTGGGTGTACTGGTGCTATGTTTGTGAATGTGTACTGCGGCTGTGTTTGGGAGGGTGTACTGGGCTGTGTTTGTGAGAGTGTACTGGGGCTGTGTTTGAGCGGGTGTATTGGGGCTGTGTTTGAGTGGGTGTACTGGGGCTGTGTTTGTGAGTGTGTACTGCTGCTGTTTTTTTGAGGGTGTAATGGTGCTGTGTTTGTGAGTGTGTACTTCGGCTGTGTTTGTGAGGGTGTACTGGGGCTTTGTTTGTGAGGGTGTACTGGGGCTGTGTTTGAGCGAGTGTATTGGGGCTGTGTTTGAGTGGGTGTACTGGGGCTGTGTTTTTGCAGGTGTACTAAGGCTGTGTTTGTGAGTGTGTCCTGGGGCTGTGTTTGAGCAGTTGTACTGAGGCTGTGTTTGTGAGTGTGTACTGGGACTATGTTTGAGCAGTTGTACTGAGGCTGTGTTTGTGAGTGTGTACTGGGACTGTGTTGGATCGGTTGTGATGGGGCTTTGTTTGTGAGGGTGTACAGAGGCTGTGTTTGAGCGGGTATATTGGGGCTGTGTTTGAGTAGGTGTACTGGGGCTGTGTTTCTGCAGGTGTACTAAGGCTGTGTTTGTGAGTGTGTCCTGGGGCTGTGTTTGAGCAGGTGTACTGGGTCTGTTGTTAAGTGGGTGTACTGGAACTGTGTTTGTGAGGGTGTACTGGGGCTGTGTTTGAGCGGGTGTACTGGGTCTGTGTTTGAACGGGTGTATTGGGGCTGTGTTTGAGTGGGTGTACTGGAGCTGTGTTTGTGAGTGTGTACTGCTGCTGTGTTTGTGAGGGTGTAATGGTGCTGTGTTTGTGAGTGTGTACTGCGGCTGTGTTTGTGAGGGTGTACTGGGGCTTTGTTTGTGAGGGTGTACTGGGGCTGTGTTTGTGAGAGTGTACTGAGGCTGTGTTTGAGGACGTGTATTGGGGCTGTGTTTGAGTGGGTGTACTGGGGCTGTGTTTGTGAGTGTGTACTGCTGCTGTGTTTGTGAGGGTGTAATGGTGCTGTGTTTGTGAGTGTGTACTGCGGCTGTGTTTGTGAGGGTGTACTGGGGCTTTGTTTGTGAGGGTGTACTGGGGCTGTGTTTGAACGGGTGTATTGGGGCTGTGTTTGAGTGGTGTACTGGGGATGTGTTTCTGCAGGTGTACTGAGGCTGTGTTTGTGAGTGTGTCCTGGGGCTGTGTTTGAGCAGTTGTACTGAGGCTGTGTGTGAGTGTGTACTGGGACTGTGTTGGATCGGGTGTACTGGGGCTGTGTTTGTGAGAGTGTACTGAGACTGTGTTTGACTGGGTGTACTGGGGCTGTGTTTGAGTGGGTGTACTGGCTCTGTGTTTGTGAGTGTGTAGTGATTCTGTATTTGAGCAGGTGTACTGGGGCTGTGTTTGCGTGGGTGTACTGGGGCTGTGTTTGAGTGGGTATACTTGTGCTGTGTTTGTGAGGGTGTACTGGGGCTGTGTTTGTGAGGGTAAACTGGGGCTGTCTTTGCGCGTGTGTACTGGGGCCGTGTTTGAGTGGGTGTACTGGGTCTGTTGTTGAGTGGGTGTACTGGGGCTGTGTTTGCGTGGGTGTACTGGGGCTGTGTTTGAGTGGGTGTACTAGAGCTGTGTTTGAGTGGGTGTACTTGTGCTGTGTTTGTGAGTGTGTACTGAGGCTGTGTTTGTGAGGGTGTACTGTGGTTGTGTTTGAGCGGGTGTACTGGGGCTGTGTTTGATTGGGTGTTCTGGGGCTATGTTTGAGCAGATGTACTGAGGCTGTGTTTGTGAGGGTGTACTGGGGCCGTGTTTGAGCGGGTGTACTGGGGCTGGGTTTGAACGGGTGAACTGGGACTGTGTTTGAGTGGGTGTACTGGGGCTGTGTTTGTGAGGCTGTACTGGGGCTATGTTTGAGCGGGTGTACGAGGACTATGTTTGTGAGGGTACTTGGGGCTCTGTTTCAGCTGGTTTACTGGGGCTGTGTTTGAGCGTGTGTACTGGGGCTGTGTTTGGGAGGGTGTACTGGGGCTTGGTTCGTGAGGGTGGACTGGGGCTGTGTTTGAGTGGGTGTACTGGGATTGTGTTTGAGCAGATGTACTGGGGATGTGTTTGTGAGGGTGTACTAGGGCTGTGTTTGAGTGGGTGTACTGGGGCTGTGTTTGAGTGGGTGTACTGGGGCTGTGTTTGTGGGGGTGTACTGGGGCTGTGTTTGAGTGGGTGTACTGGGGCTGCGTTTGAGTAGGTGAACTGGGGCTTTCTTTGTGAGGGTGTACTGGGGCTGTGTTTGAGTGCGTGTACTGGGGCTGTGTTTAAGCAGATGTACTGGGGCTGTGTTTGAGTAGATGTACTGGAGCTGTGTTTGTGAGGGTGTACTGGGGCTGTGTTTGAGCGGGTGTACTGGGCCTGTGTTTGAACGGGTGAACTGGGATTGTGTTTCAGTGGGTGTACTGGGGCTGTGTTTGTGACGGTGTTCAGGGGCTGTGTTTGAGCGGGTGTACTGGGGCTGTGTTTGTGAGGCTGTTCTGGTGCTGTGTTTGTGAGGGTGTACTGGGGCTGTGTTTGACCGGGTTTACTGGTGTTGTGTTTGAGTGGGTGTACTGGGGCTGTGTTTGAACGGGTGTACTGGGGCTGTATTTGAGCAGGTGTACTGGGGCTATGTTTGAGCAGGTATACTGGGGCTGTGTTTGAGCAGGTGTACTGGAGCTGCGTTTGAGCAGGTGTTCTGTGGCTTTGCTTGTGAGTGTGTAATGGGCCTCTGTTTGAGCGGGTATACTGCAGCCGTGTTTGAGCTGGTGCACTGGGGTTGTTCTCAAACACAGCCCCAGTATTCTAATGCAAACACAGCCCCAGTACACGGTGGGCGGCACGGTGGTACAGTGGTTAGCACTGCTGCCTCACAGCGCCTGAGACCCGGGTTCAATTCCCGCCTCAGGCGACTGACTGTGTGGAGTTTGCACGTTCTCCCCGTGTCTGCGTGGGTTTCCTCCGGGTGCTCCAGTCTCCTCCCACAGTCCAAAGATGTGCAGGTCAGGTGAATTGGCCATGAGAAATTGCCTGTAGTGTTAGGTAAGGGGTAAATGTAGGGGTATGGGTGGGTTGCGCTTCGGCGGGTCGGTGTGGACTTGTTGGGCCGAAGGGCCTGTATCCACACTGTAATATAATCTAATGTACACCCGCTCAAACACAGTCCCAGTACACCTGCTCAAACACAGCCCCAGTACACCCTCACAAACACAGCCACAGTACACCCACTCAAACACAGCCACAGTACGCCTGCGCAAACACAGCCCCAGTACACCCACTCAAACACAGCCCCAGTACACCCTCACAACCACAGCCCTGGTACACCACTCAAACACAGCCCCACTACACCCACACAAACACAGCCCAGTACTCCCGCTCAAACACAGCCTCAGTACACCCACTCAAAAGAGCCCCAATACACCCGCACAAACACATCCCCAGTACACCCTCACAATCACATCCCAAGTACACCCTCACAAACACAGCCTCAGGACTCACACAAACACAGTCCCAGTATACCGGCTCAAACACAGCCCCAGTATTCCCATGCAAACACAGCCCCAGTACAACCTCACAAACACAGCCCCAGAAGACCCTCACAACCACAGCCCCAGTATATCCGCTCAAACACAGCACCAGCACACCCAAACACAACCCCACTACACCCTCACAAACAGAGCCCCACTGCACCCATTCAAATGGAGCTGCAATATACCCACTCAAACACAGCCCCAAGACACCCTCACAAACACAGCCCCAGTGCACCTGCTCAAACACAGCCCCAGTATGCCTGCTCAAACACAGCCCCAGTACACCTTCACAAACACAGCCCCAGTATGTCCACATAACCACAGCCCCAGTACACCCTCACAAACACAGCCCCAGTATGTCCACTGAACCACAGCCCTAGTACACCCTCACAAATACAGCCACAGTACACCCGCTCAAACACAGCCCCAGTAAACCCTCACAAACTCAGCCCCAGTACACCTACTCAAACACAGCCCCAGTACACACTCACAAACACAGCCCCAGTGCACCCTCACCAACACATCCCCAGAACACCCCTCAAACACAGTCCCAGTACACCTGCTCAAACACAGCCCCAGTACTCCCTCACAAACACAGCCACAGTACACCCAGTCAAACACAGCCACAGTACACCTGCGCAAACACAGCCCCAGTACACCCACTCAAACACAGCCCCAGTACACCCTCACAACCACAGCCCTGGTACACCACTCAAACACAGCCCCACTACACCCACACAAACACAGCCCAGTACTCCCGCTCAAACACAGCCCCAGTACACCCACTCAAAAGAGCCCCAATACACCCGCACAAACACATCCCCAGTACACCCTCACAAACACATCCCAAGTACACCCTCACAAACACAGCCTCAGGACTCACACAAACACAGTCCCAGTATACCGGCTCAAACACAGCCCCAGTATTCCCATGCAAACACAGCCCCAGTACAACCTCACAAACACAGCCCCAGAAGACCCTCACAACCACAGCCCCAGTATATCCGCTCAAACACAGCACCAGCACACCCAAACACAACCCCACTACACCCACACAAACAGAGCCCCACTGCACCCATTCAAATGGAGCTGCAATATACCCACTCAAACACAGCCCCAAGACACCCTCACAAACACAGCCCCAGTGCACCTGCTCAAACACAGCCCCAGTATGCCTGCTCAAACACAGCCCCAGTACACCTTCACAAACACAGCCCCAGTATGTCCACATAACCACAGCCCCAGTACACCCTCACAAACACAGCCCCAGTATGTCCACTGAACCACAGCCCTAGTACACCCTCACAAATACAGCCACAGTACACCCGCTCAAACACAGCCCCAAGACACCCTCACAAACACAGCCCCAGTGCACCTGCTCAAACACAGCCCCAGTATGCCTGCTCAAACACAGCCACAGTACACCCTCACAAACACAGCCCCAGTATGTCCACTTAACCACAGCCCCAGTACACCCTCACAAACACAGCCCCAGTATGTCCACTGAACCACAGCCCCAGTACACCCTCACAAATACAGCCACAGTACACCTACTCAAACACAGCCCCAGTACACACTCACAAACACAGCCCCAGTACACCCTCACCAACACAGCCCCAGAACACCCGCTCAAACACAGTCCCAGTACACCTGCTCAAACACAGCCCCAGTACTCCCTCACAAACACAGCCACACTACACCCACTCAAACACAGCCACAGTACACCTGCGCAAACACAGCCCCAGTACACCCACTCAACAACAGACCCAGTACACCCACTCAAACACAGCCCCAGTACACCCGCTCAAACACAGCCCCAGTACACACTCACAAACACAGCCCCAGTACACCCTCACAACCACAGCCCTGGTACACCACTCAAACACAGCCCCACTACACCCACACAAACACAGCCCAGTACTCCCGCTCAAACACAGCCCCAGTACACCCACTCAAAAGAGCCCCAATACACCCGCACAAACACATCCCCAGTACACCCTCACAAACACATCCCAAGTACACCCTCACAAACACAGCCTCAGGACTCACACAAACACAGTCCCAGTATACCGGCTCAAACACAGCCCCAGTATTCCCATGCAAACACAGCCCCAGTACAACCTCACAAACACAGCCCCAGAAGACCCTCACAACCACAGCCCCAATATATCCGCTCAAACACAGCACCAGCACACCCAAACACAACCCCACTACACCCACACAAACAGAGCCCCACTGCACCCATTCAAATGGAGCTGCAATATACCCACTCAAACACAGCCCCAAGACACCCTCACAAACACAGCCCCAGTGCACCTGCTCAAACACAGCCCCAGTATGCCTGCTCAAACACAGCCCCAGTACACCTTCACAAACACAG
Organism: Chiloscyllium plagiosum; assembly: GCF_037043375.1. Lineage (NCBI taxonomy): Eukaryota > Metazoa > Chordata > Chondrichthyes > Orectolobiformes > Hemiscylliidae > Chiloscyllium > Chiloscyllium plagiosum. The sequence goes on along the minus strand of NW_028270170.1, from coordinate 48,136,905 downwards.
CCCCAGTATGTCCACATAACCACAGCCCCAGTACACCCTCACAAACACAGCCCCAGTATGTCCACTGAACCACAGCCCTAGTACACCCTCACAAATACAGCCACAGTACACCCGCTCAAACACAGCCCCAAGACACCCTCACAAACACAGCCCCAGTGCACCTGCTCAAACACAGCCCCAGTATGCCTGCTCAAACACAGCCACAGTACACCCTCACAAACACAGCCCCAGTATGTCCACTTAACCACAGCCCCAGTACACCCTCACAAACACAGCCCCAGTATGTCCACTGAACCACAGCCCCAGTACACCCTCACAAATACAGCCACAGTACACCTACTCAAACACAGCCCCAGTACACACTCACAAACACAGCCCCAGTACACCCTCACCAACACAGCCCCAGAACACCCGCTCAAACACAGTCCCAGTACACCTGCTCAAACACAGCCCCAGTACTCCCTCACAAACACAACCACACTACACCCACTCAAACACAGCCACAGTACACCTGCGCAAACACAGCCCCAGTACACCCACTCAACAACAGACCCAGTACACCCACTCAAACACAGCCCCAGTACACCCGCTCAAACACAGCCCCAGTACACACTCACAAACACAGCCCCAGTACACCCTCACCAACACAGCCCCAGAACACCCGCTCAAACACAGTCCCAGTACTCCCTCACAAACACTGCCCCAGTACACCCACTCAAACACAGCCACAGTACACCCGCACAAACACAGCCCCAGTACACCTGCTCAAACACATCCCCAGTATACCCATGCAAACATAGCCCCATTACACCCACTCAAACACATCCCCAGAAGACCCTCATAAACACAGCCCCAGTACATCCGCTCAAACACAGCCACAGTATACCCGCTCAAACACAGCCCCAGTACACCCTCACAAACACACCGCAGTACACCCACTCAAACACAGCCACGGTACATCCGCACAAACACAGCCCCAGTACACCCACTCAAACACAGCCCCAGTACACCCACTCAAAAGAGCCCCAATACACCCGCACAAACACAGCCCCAGTACACCCTCACAAACACATCCCAAGTACACCCTCACAAACACTGCCTCAGGACACACACAAACACAGTCCCAGTATACCGGCTCAAACACAGCCCCAAACACTGGGGCTGTGTTTGTGAGGCTGTACTTGGGATGTGTTTGTGAGGGTGTACTGTGGCTGTGTTTGTGCGGGTGTACTGGGGCTCTTTTGAGTGGGTGTACTGGGCTGTGTTTGTGTGGGAGTATTGGGGATGTGTTTGAGCACATGTACTAGGGCTGTGGTTGTGAGGGTGTACAGGGTGCTATGTTTGAGCAGATGTCCTAGGGCTGTGTTTGAGCGGGAGTACTGAGCTGTGATTGCGTGGGTGTACTGTGGCTCTGTTCATGTAGGTGTACTGGTGCTGTGTTTGTGAGTGTGAACTAGGGCTGTGTTTGTGAGGGTGTACTGGGGCTGTGTTTGAGCGGGTGTACTGGGGCTGTGTTTGCACGGGTATACTGGGGCTGTGTTTGAGTGGGTATACTTGGGCTGTGTTTGTGAGGGTGTACTGTGGCTGTGTTTGAGCTGGTATACTGGGGCTGTGTTTGAGCAGGTGTACTGTGGCTGTTTGTGAGAGTGTCTTGGGGCTGTTTGAGCGGACATACTGCAGCTGCATTTGAACGGGTATACTGGGGCTGTATTTGTGAGGGTCTTCTGGGGCTATATTTGTGAAATTGTACTGGGGCTGTGTTTGTGTGGGTGTACTGGGGATATTTTGAGTGGGTGTACTGGGCTGTGTTTGTGTGGGTGTAGTGGGGCTGTGTTTGAGCTGGTATACTGGGATTGTGTTTGAGTGAGCATCCTGCGGCTGTGTTTGAGTGGGTGTACTGCGGCTGTATTTGAGCAGGTGTACTGGGGCTATGTTTGAGCAAGTATACTGGGGCTGTGTTTGAGTGGGTGTACTGGGGCTGTGTTTGTGAGTTTGTACTGTGGCTGTGTTTGAGCTGGTATACTGGGTCTGTGTTTGAGCAGGTGTACTGTGGCTGTGCTAGTGAGGGTGTAATGGGCCTGTGTTTGAGCTGGTGCACTGGGTTGTTTTTGTGAGGGTGTCCTGGGACTGTGTTTGATTGGGTGTACTGGGTCTGTGTTTGAGTGGGTATACTGGGGCTGTGTCTGTGAGGGTGTACTGCGGCTGTGTTTCAGCAGGTGTACTGGGGCTGTGTTTGTTAGGGTCTTCTGGGGCCGTGTTTGAGTGGGTGTACTGGTGCTGTGTTTGCATGGGAATACTGGGGCTGTGTTTGAGTGGGTGTACTGGGGCTGTGTTTGAGCAGTTGTACTGGTGCTGTGTTTGAGTGGATGTACAGGGACTATGTTTGTGAGGTTGTACTGGGGCTGTGTTAGCATGGGAATACTGGGGATCGTTTGCATGGGTGTACTGGGCTGTGTTTGTGTGGGTGTAGTGGGGCTGTGTTTGAGCTGGTATACTGGGACTGTGTTTGAGCGGGGGTACTGGGGCTGTTTTAGCAGGTGTACTGGGGCTGTGTTTGAGCAGGTGTACTAGGACTGTGTTTGTGAGGGTGTACTGGGGCTGTGTTTGTGAGGATGTACTGGGGCTGTGTTTGAGCAGGTGTCCTGGGGCTGTGTTTGAGTGGATGTACTCAGGCTGTGTTTGTGAGGGTGTACTGGGGCTGTGTTTGAGCAGGCATACTGGGGCTGTGTTTGAGCTGGTGTACTGTGGCCGTTTGTGAGAGTGTCTTGGGGCTGTGTTTGAGCGGGCATACTGCAGCAGCATTTGAACGGGTATACTGGGGCTGTGTTTGTGAGGGTCTTCTGGGGCTGTGTTTGTGAGGTTGTACTGGGGCTGTGTTTGCATGGGAATACTGGGGCTGTGTTTCAGCCGGTATTCTGGGACTGTGTTTGTGTGTGCCCTGAGGCAGTGTTTGTGAGGGTGTACTTGGGATGTGTTTGTGAGGGTGTACTGGGGCTGTGTTTGTGAGAGTGTATTGGGGCTCTTTTGAGTGGGTGTACTGGGGCTGTGTCTGAGCGGGAGTACAGGGCTGTGTTTGAGTGGGAGTACCAGGGCTGTGGTTGTGAGGGCGTACTGGGGCTGTGTTTGAGCGGATGTACTGGGGCTGTGTTTGAGCGGGTATCCTGGGGCTGTGTTTGAGAGGGTGTACTTGGGCTGTGTTTGTGAGGGTGTACTGGGGCTGTGTTGATCGGTTGTACTGACACTGTGTTTGTGTGTGTCCTGAGATTGTGTTTGTGAGGGTGTACTCTGGCTGTGTTTGAGTGGGTGTACTGGGGCTGTGTTTGTGAGGGATTACTGGGGCTGTGTTTGAGCGGGTGTACTTGGGCTGTATTTGAGAGGGTGTACTGGGGCTGTGGTTCAGTGGACATTATGGGGCTGTGTTTGTGAGGGTGTACTGGGGCTGTGGTTAAATGGACATACTTGGGCTGTGTTTGTGAGGGTGTACTGAGGCTGTGTTTGAGCAGGCATACTGGGGCTGTGTTTGAGCAGGTGCACTGTGGCTGTGTTTGTGAGGGTGTCTTGGGGCTGTGTTTGAGTGGGTATACTGCAGCTGCGTTTGAACGGGTGCACTGGGGTTGTGTTTGTGAGGGTGTAGTGGAGTTGTGTTTGGGTGTGCTGGGGCTGTGTTTGTGCGGGTATACTGCGGCTGTGTTTGTGAGGGTCTTCTGGGGCTGTGTTTGTGAGGTTGTACTGGGGCTGTGTTTGCATGGAAATACTGGGGCTGTGTTTGAGCCGGCAAACTGGGACTGTGTTTGTGTGTGTCCTGAGGCTGTGTTTGTGAGGGTATACTTGGGATGTGTTTGTGAGGGTGTACTGGGGCTGTGTTTGTGCGGGTGTACTGGGCTGTGTTTGTGTGGGTGTAGTGAGGGCTGTGTTTGAATGGGTGTACCAGGGCTGTGGTTGTGAGGGCGTACTGCGGCTGTGTTTGAGCGGGTGTACTGGGGCTGTGTTTGAGTGGGTGTACTGGGCCTGTTGTTGAGTGGGTATATTGCGGCTGTGTTTGAGCGCGTATACTGGGGCAGTGTTTGTGCAGGTGTACTGGGGCTGTGTTTGCACGGGTGTACTGGGGCTGTGTTTGTGAGGATGTACCGGGGCTGTGTTTGAGCCGGTGTACTGGGGCTATGTTTGTGAGGGTGTACTGGGGCTGTGTTTGAGTGGGCATACTGGGACTGTGTTTGAGCTGTGTACTAGGGCTGTATTTGAGCGGATGTACTGGGGCTGTGTTTGAGCGGGTGTACTATAGCTGTGTTTGTGAGAGTGTACTGGGGCTGTGTTTGAGTGGGTGTACTGGGGTTGTGTTTGAGCGGGTGTCCTGGGGTTGTGTTTGTGAGGGTGTACTGGTGCTGTGTTTGAGCGGGAGTACTGGGGCTGTGTTTGGGTGTACTGAGGCTGTGTTTGTGAGTGTGTACTGGGGCTGTGTTTGATTGGTTGTATTGGCACTATGTTTGTGTGTGTCCTGAGGCTGTGTTTGTGAGGGTGTACTGGGATTGTGTTTGAGTGGGCGTCCTGCAGCTGTGTTTGAGCGGGTGTACTGGGGCTGTATTTGAGCAGGTGTACTGGGCTATGTTTGAGCAGATATACTGGGGCTGTGTTTGAGCGGGTGTATTGGGGCTGTGTTTGTGAGGGTGTACTGGGGCTGTGTTTGAGTGTGTATCCCGGGGATGTGTTTGAGCAGGTGTACTGGGCTGTGTTTATGAGGGTGTATTGGGTCTGAGTTTGGGTGTAATGGGGCTGTGTTTGTGAGAGTGTACTGGGGCTGTGGTTGTGAGGGTGTACTGGGGATGTGTTTGTGTGTGTCCTGAGGCTGTGTTTGTGAGGGTGTACTCTGGCTGTGCTTGAGCGGGTGTACTGGGACTGTGTTTGAGTGGGTGTACAGGGGCTGTGTTTGAGTGGGTGTACTGGGGCTGTGTTTGTGTGGGCGTCCTGCAGCTGTGTTTGAGCGGGTGTACTGGGGCTGTATTTGAGCAGGTGTACTGGGCTATGTTTGAGCAGATATACTGGGGCTGTATTTGAGCGGGTGTATTGGGGCTGTGTTTGTGAGGGTGTACTGGGGCTGTGTTTGAGTGTGTATCCTGGGGCTGTGTTTGAGTGTGTATCCCGGGGCTGTGTTTGAGCAGGTGTACTGGGCTGTGTTTATGAGGGTGTTTCGGGTCTGGGTTTGGGTGTAATGGGGCTGTGTTTGTGAGGGTGTACTGGGACTGTGGTTGTGAGGGTGTACTGGCACTGTGTTTGTGTGTGTCCTGAGGCTGTGTTTGTGAGGGTGTACTCTGGTTGTGCTTGAGCGGGTGTACTGGGACTGTGTTTGAATGGGTGGACAGGGGCTGTGTTTGAGTGGGTGTACTGGGGCTGTGTTTGTGAGGGAGTACTGGGGCTGTGTTTGAGCAGGTGTACTGGGACTGTGTTTGAGCGGGTGTTCTGGGGCTGTGTTGGTGAGGGTGTACTGGGGCTGTGTTTGTGAGGGTTTACTGGGGCTGTGTTTGAGCAGGTGTACTGGGGCTGTATTTGCGCGGGTGTACTGGGGCTGTGTTTGTGAGGGTGTACCGGGGCTGTGTTTGAGTGGGCGTACTGGGACTGTGTTTGAGCTGTGTACTAGGGCTGTATTTGAGCGGATGTACTGGGGCTGTGTTTGAGCGGGTGTACTATAGCTGTGTTTGTGAGAGTGTGCTGGGGTTGAGTTTGAGCTGGTGTACTGGGGTTGTGTTTGTGAGGGTGTACTGGTGCTGTGTTTGAGTGGGTGTACTGGGGATGTGTTTGGGTTTACTGGGGCTGTGTTTGAGAGTGTGTACTGGGGCTGTGTTTGATCGGTTGTATTGGCACTGTGTTTGTGGGTGTCCTGAGGCTGTGTTTGTGAGGGTGTACTCTGGCTGTGTTTGAGTGGGTGTACTGGGATTGTGTTTGAGTGGGCGTCCTGCAGCTGTGTTTGAGTGGGTGTACTGGGGCTGTATTTGAGCAGGTGTACTGGGCTATGTTTGAGTGGGTGTACTGGGGCTGTGTTTGTGAGTGTGTACTGTGGCTGTGTTTGAGCAAGTGTACTGGAGCTGCGTTTGAGCAGGTGTACTGTGGTTGTGCTTGTGAGGGTGTAATGGGCCTGTGTTTGAGCGGGTATACTGCAGCTGTGTTTGAGCTGGTGCACTGGGTTTTTTTTGGTGAGGATGTCCTGGGAGTGTGCTTGATTGGGTGTACTGGGACTGTGTTTGAGTGGGTATACTGGGGCTGTGTCTGCAAGGGTGTACTGTGGCTCTGTTTCAGCAGGTGTACTGGGGCTGTGTTTGTTAAGGTCTTCTGGGGCTGTGTTTGAGTGGGTGTACTGGTGCTATGATTGAGTGGGTGTACTGGGGCTGTGTTTGAGCAGGCGTACTGGGGCTGTGTTTGAGTGGGTGTACAGGGGCTGTGTTTGTGAAGGTGTACTGGGGCTGCATTTGTGAAAGTGTACTGGGATTGTGTTTGGTTGTACTGGGGCTGTGTTTGAGCGGGTATACTGGGGCTGTGTTTGTAAGGGTCTTCTGGGGCTGGGTTTGTGAGGGTGTACTGGGCTGTGTTTGAGCCGGTGTACTGGGCCTGTGTTTAAGTGGGCATGCTGGGACTGTGTTTGAGCTGTGTACTAGGGCTGTATTTGAGCGGATGTACTGGGGCTGTGTTTGAGCGGGTGTACTATAGCTGTGTTTGTGAGAGTGTACTGGGGCTGTGTTTGAGTGGGTGTACTGGGGTTGTGTTTGAGCGGGTGTCCTGGGGTTGTGTTTGTGAGGGTGTACTGGTGCTGTGTTTGAGCGGGAGTACTGGGGCTGTGTTTGGGTGTACTGAGGCTGTGTTTGTGAGTGTGTACTGGGGCTGTGTTTGATTGGTTGTATTGGCACTATGTTTGTGTGTGTCCTGAGGCTGTGTTTGTGAGGGTGTACTGGGATTGTGTTTGAGTGGGCGTCCTGCAGCTGTGTTTGAGCGGGTGTACTGGGGCTGTATTTGAGCAGGTGTACTGGGCTATGTTTGAGCAGATATACTGGGGCTGTGTTTGAGCGGGTGTATTGGGGCTGTGTTTGTGAGGGTGTACTGGGGCTGTGTTTGAAGGTGTATCCCGGGGATGTGTTTGAGCAGGTGTACTGGGCTGTGTTTATGAGGGTGTATTGGGTCTGAGTTTGGGTGTAATGGGGCTGTGTTTGTGAGAGTGTACTGGGGCTGTGGTTGTGAGGGTGTACTGGGGATGTGTTTGTGTGTGTCCTGAGGCTGTGTTTGTGAGAGTGTACTGGGGCTGTGGTTGTGAGGGTGTACTGGGGATGTGTTTGTGTGTGTACTGGGACTGTGTTTGAGTGGGTGTACAGGGGCTGTGTTTGAGTGGGTGTACTGGGGCTGTGTTTGTGTGGGCGTCCTGCAGCTGTGTTTGAGCGGGTGTACTGGGGCTGTATTTGAGCAGGTGTACTGGGCTATGTTTGAGCAGATATACTGGGGCTGTATTTGAGCGGGTGTATTGGGGCTGTGTTTGTGAGGGTGTACTGGGGCTGTGTTTGAGTGTGTATCCCGGGGCTGTGTTTGAGTGTGTATCCTGGGGCTGTGTTTGAGCAGGTGTACTGCGCTGTGTTTATGAGGGTGTTTCGGGTCTGGGTTTGGGTGTAATGGGGCTGTGTTTGTGAGGGTGTACTGGGGCTGTGGTTGTGAGGGTGTACTGGCACTGTGTTTGTGTGTGTCCTGAGGCTGTGTTTGTGAGGGTGTACTCTGGTTGTGCTTGAGCGGGTGTACTGGGACTGTGTTTGAATGGGTGGACAGGGGCTGTGTTTGAGTGGGTGTACTGGGGCTGTGTTTGTGAGGGAGTACTGGGGCTGTGTTTGAGCAGGTGTACTGGGACTGTGTTTGAGCGGGTGTTCTGGGGCTGTGTTGGGAGGGTGTACTGGGGCTGTGTTTGTGAGGGTTTACTGGGGCTGTGTTTGTGAGGGTGTACCGGGGCTGTGTTTGAGCCGGTGTACTGGGGCTATGTTTGTGAGGGTGTACTGGGGCTGTGTTTGAGTGGGCGTACTGGGACTGTGTTTGAGCTGTGTACTAGGGCTGTATTTGAGCGGATGTACTGGGGCTGTGTTTGAGCGGGTGTACTATAGCTGTGTTTGTGAGAGTGTGCTGGGGTTGAGTTTGAGCTGGTGTACTGGGGTTGTGTTTGTGAGGGTGTACTGGTGCTGTGTTTGAGTGGGTGTACTGGGGATGTGTTTGGGTTTACTGGGGCTGTGTTTGAGAGTGTGTACTGGGGCTGTGTTTGATCGGTTGTATTGGCACTGTATTTGTGTGTGTCCTGAGGCTGTGTTTGTGAGGGTGTACTCTGGCTGTGTTTGAGTGGGTGTACTGGGATTGTGTTTGAGTGGGCGTCCTGCAGCTGTGTTTGAGTGGGTGTACTGGGGCTGTATTTGAGCAGGTGTACTGGGCTATGTTTGAGTGGGTGTACTGGGGCTGTGTTTGTGAGTGTGTACTGTGGCTGTGTTTGAGCAAGTGTACTGGAGCTGCGTTTGAGCAGGTGTACTGTGGTTGTGCTTGTGAGGATGTAATGGGCCTGTGTTTGAGCGGGTATACTGCAGCTGTGTTTGAGCTGCTGCACTGGGTTTTTTTTTGGTGAGGATGTCCTGGGAGTGTGCTTGATTGGGTGTACTGGGACTGTGTTTGAGTGGGTATACTGGGGCTGTGTCTGCAAGGGTGTACTGTGGCTCTGTTTCAGCAGGTGTACTGGGGCTGTGTTTGTTAAGGTCTTCTGGGGCTGTGTTTGAGTGGGTGTACTGGTGCTATGATTGAGCGGGTGTACTGGGGCTGTGTTTGTGAGGGTGTACTGTGGCTGAGTTTGTGAGGGTGTACTGGGGCTGTGTTTGAGTGGGTGTACTGGGGTTGTGTTTGAGCGGGTGTACTGGGGCTGAGTTTGAATGGGTGTACTGGTGCTGTGTTTGTGAGTGTGTACTGGGGCTGTGTTTGAGTGGGTGTACTGGTGCTGTGTTTGGGAGGGTGTACTGGGGCTGTGTTTGAGTGGGTGTACTGGTGATGTGTTTGAGTCGGTAGTGGGGCTGTGTTTGTGAGGATGTACTAGGGTTGTGTTTGAGTAGGTGTACTGGGGCTATGTTTGTGCGGGCGTACTGGGGCTCCTTTGAGTGGGTATACTGGGCTGTGTTTGTGTGGGTGTAGTGGGGCTGTGTTTGAGCAGGTTTACTAGGGCTGTGGTTGTGAGAGTGTACTGAGGCTGCGTTTGAGCAGGTATACTGGGGCAGTGTTTGAGAGGGTGTACTGGGGCTGCGTTTGAGTGGGTGTACTGCGGCTGTGTTTGAGAGTGTGTACTGGGGCTGTGTTTGAGCGGGTATAAAGGGGCTGTGTTTGAGCGGGTGTACTGGGGCTGTGTTTGTGAGGGCGTACTGGGGCTCTGTTTGAGTGGGTGTAGTGGGGATGTGTTTGTGAGGGTGTACTGGGGCTGTGTTTGAGTGGGTATACTGGGGCTGCGTTTGTGAGTGTGTACTCTGGCTGTGTTTGAGCTGGTATACTTGGGCTGTGTTTGAGCAGGTGTACTGTGGCTGTGCTTGTGAGGGTGTAATGGGGCTGTGTTTGAGCGGATATACTGCAGCTGTGTTTGAGCTGGTGCACTGGGGTTGTCTTTGTGAGGGTGTCTAGGGGCTGTGTTTAATTGGGTGTACTGGGTCTGTGTTTGAGTGGGTATACTGGGGCTGTGTCTGTGTGGGTGTACTGGTCTGTGTTTGATTGGGTGTACTGGGGTTGTGTTTGAGTGGCTGTACTGGGGCTGTGTTTGAGTGGGTATACTGGGGCTGTGTTTGTGAGGGTCTTCTGGGGTTGTGTTTGTGACGGTCTACTGGGGCTGTGTTTGCATGGGAATACTGTGGCTGTGTTTGAGTGTGTGTACTGGGGCTGTGTTTGAGTGGGTGTACTGGGGCTGTGTTTGAGCAGGTTTACTGGGGCTGTGCTTGTGAGTGTGTACTGGGGCTGTGTTTGAGCGGGTGAACTGGGCCTGTGTTTGAGCAGTTGTATTGGGGCTGTGTTTGTGAGTGTGTACTGGGGCTGTGTTTGATTGGGTGTACTGGGGCTGTGTTTGCGAGGGTGTACTGGGGCTGTGTTTGCGAGGGTGTACTGGGGCTGGATTTGTGAGGGTGTACTGGGGCTGTGCTTGAGTGGGTGTCATGGTGCTGTGTTTGAGTGGGTGTACTGGGGCTGTGTTTGAGCGCGTGTGTACTGGGACTGTGTTTGTGTGAGTGTACTGGGGCTGTGTTTGTGAGGGTGTACAGGGGTTGTGTTTGGGTGTACTGGGGCTGTGTTTGTGAGGGTGTACTGGGGCTGTGCTTGAGCGGGTGTACTGGTGATGTGTTTGAGCAGTTGTATTGGGGCTGTGTTTGTGAGAGTGTACTGGGGCTGTGTTTGAGTGGGTATACTGGGGCTGTGTTTGAGCGGGTATACAGGGGCTGTGTTTGAGCGGGTGTACTGGGGCTGTGTTTGTGAGGGTGTACTGGGGCTGTGTTTGAGCGGGTGTACTGGGGCTGTGTTTGAGCGGGTGTACTGGGGCTGTGGTTGTGTGGGTGTACTGGGGCTGTGTTTGTGAGGGTGTACAGGGGCTGTGTTTGGGTGTACTGGGGCTGTGTTTGTGAGTGTGTACTGGGGCTGTGTTTGAGTAGGTGTACTGGGGCTGTGTTTGAGCAGTTGTATTGGGGCTATGTTTGTGAGTGTTTACTGGGGCTGTGTTTGATCGGGTGTACTGGGGCTGGATTTGTGAGTGTGTACTGGGGGTGTGTTTGTGAGGGTGTATTGAGGCTGTGCTTGAGTTGGTGCACTCGGGCTGTGTTTGAGCGGGCGTACTGGGGCTGTGTTTGAGTAGGTGTAATGGTGCTGTGTTTGTGAGTGTTTATTGTGGCTGTGTTTGTGAGGGTGTACTGGGGCTGTGTTTGTGAGGGTGTACTGGGGCTGTGTTTGAGTGGGTGTACTGGGGCTGTGTTTGAGTAGGTGTAATGGTGCTGTGTTTGTGAGTGTTTATTGTGGCTGTGTTTGTGAGGGTGTACTGGGGCTGTGTTTGTGAGGGTGTACTGGGGCTGTGTTTGAACGGATGTACTGGGGTTGTGTTTGTGATGGTGTACTGTGGCTATGTTTGGGTGTACTGGTGCTGTGTTTCTGAGGGTGTACTGGGCTGTGTTTGGGAGGGTGTACTGGGGCTGTGTTTGAGTGGGTGTACTGGTGATGTGTTTGAGTCGTAGTGGGGCTGTGTTTGTGAGGGTGTACTAGGGTTGTGTTTGGGTAGGTGTACTGGGGCTGTGTTTGTGAGTGTGTACTGAGGCTGTGTTTGTGAGGGTGCACTGGGACTGCGTTTGTGAGGGTGTACTGGGGCTGTGTTTGAACGGATGTACTGGGGCTGTGTTTGAGCGAGCGTGTACTGGGGCTGTGTTTGTGAGGGTGTACTGGGGCTGTGTTTGAGCGGGTGTACTGGGGCTGTGTTTGTGTGGGTGTACTGGGGCTGTGTTTGTGAGGGTGTATAGGGGCTGTGTTTGGGTGTACTGGGTCTGTGCTTGAGTGGGTGTACTGGTGATGTGTTTCAGCAGTTGTATTGGGGCAGTGTTTGTGAGAGTGTACTGGGGCTGTGTTTCAGTGGGTATACTGGGTCTGTGTTTGAGCGGGTATATAGGGGCTGTGTTTGAGCGGGTGTACTGGGGCTGTGTTTGTGAGGGTGTACTGGGGCTGTGTTTGAGCGGGTGTACTGGGGCTGTGTTTGTGTGGGTGTACTGGGGCTGTGTTTGTGAGGGTGTACAGGGGCTGTGTTTGGGTGTACTGGGGCTGTGTTTGTGAAGGTGTACTGGGGCTGTGCTTGAGCGGGTGTACTGGGGCTGTGTTTGAGTGGGTGGACTGGGGCTGTGTTTGAGTGGGTGTAGTGGGGCTGTGTTTGTGAGGGTGTACTGGGGCTGTGTTTGAGTGGGTGTACTGGGGCTGTGTTTGAGCGGGTGTACTGGAGCTGTATTTGAGCAGGTGTACTGGGGCTATGTTTGAGCAGGTATACTGGGGCTATGTTTTAGCAGGTATACTGGGGCTGTGTTTGTGAGTTTGCACTGGGTCTGTGTTTGTGAGTGTGTACTGGGGCTGTGTTTGAGTGGGTGCACTGGGGCTGTGTTTGTGTGTACTGGGGCTGTGTTTGATCAGGTGTACTGGGGCTGTGTTTGAGCAGGTGTACTGGGGCTGTGTTTGAGCCGGTGTACTGGGGCTGTGTTTGCAAGGGTGTACTGGGGCTGTGTTTGTGAGGGTGTACTGGGGCTGTGCTTGAGTGGGTGCACTCGGACTGTGTTTGTGTGGGTGTACTGGGGCTGTGTTTGTGAGTGTGTACTGGTGCTGTGTTTGAGCAGGTGTACTGAGGCTGTATTTGTGAGTGTGTACTGGGGCTGTGTTTGAGTGGGTGTTCTGGGGCTGGATTTGTGAGGGTGTACTGGGGCTGTGTTTGTGAGGGTGTACTGGTGCTGTGTTTGAGCAGGTGTACTGAGGCTGTATTTGTGAGTGTGTACTGGGGCTGTGTTTGAGTGGGTGCACTGGGGCTGTGTTTGTGTGTACTGGGGCTGTGTTTGAGCTGGTGTACTGGGGCTGTGTTTGCAAGGGTGTACTGGGGCTGTGTTTGTGAGGGTGTACTGGGGCTGTGCTTGAGTGGGTGCACTCGGGCTGTGTTTGTGTGGGTGTACTGGGGCTGTGTTTGTGAGTGTGTACTGGTGCTGTGTTTGAGCAGGTGTACTGAGGCTGTATTTGTGAGTGTGTACTGGGGCTGTGTTTGAGTGGGTGTTCTGGGGCTGGATTTGTGAGGGTGTACTGGGGCTGTGTTTGTGAGGGTGTACTGGGGCTGTGTTTGAGCGGATGTACTAGGGCTGTGTTTGTGAGAGTGTACTGGGGCTGTGTTTGAGCGGATATACTGGGGCTGTGTTTGAGCGGGTGTACTGAGGTTGTGTTTGTGATGGTGTACTGTGGCTGTGTTTGGGTGTACTGGTGCTGTGTTTCTGAGGGTGTACTGGGTCTGTGCTTGAGGGTGTACTGGGGCTGTGCTTGAGTGGGTGCACTGGGGCTGTGTTTGAGTGGGTGGAGTGGGGCTGTGTTTGAGTGGGTGCGCTGGGGTTGTGTTTGACTGGCTATACTGGGGCTGTGTTTGAGTGGGTCTACTGGGGCTGTGTTTGAGTGGGTGTACTGGTGCTGTGTTTGATCAGGTGTACTGGGGCTGTGTTTGCGAGGGTGTACTGGGGCTGGATTTGTGAGGATGCACTGGGGCTGTGTTTGTGAGGGTGTACTGGGGCTGTGTTTGAGTGGGTGTATTGGGGCTGTGTTTGAGTGGGTGCACTGGGTCTGTTGTTAAGTGGGTGTTTGAGTGGGTGGAGTGGGGCTGTGTTTGAGTGTGCATCCTGTTGTTGTGTTTGATTGGGTGTGCTGGGGTTGTGTTTGACTGGCTATACTGGGGCTGTGTTTGTGAGGGTCTTCTGGGACTGTGTTTGTGAGGGTCTACTGGGGCTGTGTTTGCACGGGAATAATGCGGCTGTGTATGAGTGTGTGTACTGGGGCTGTGTTTGAGTGGGTGTACTGGGGCTGTGTTTGAGTGGGTGTACTGGGGCTGTGCTTTTGAGTGTGTACTGGGGCTGTGGTTGAGCGGGTGTACTGGGGCTGTGTTTGAGCAGTTGTATTGGGGCTATGTTTGTGAGTGTTTACTGGGGCTGTTTTTGATCGGGTGTACTGGGGCTGGATTTGTGAGTGTGTACTGGGGGTGTGTTTGTGAGCGTGTATTGGGGCTGTGCTTGAGTTGGTGCACTAGGGCTGTGTTTGAGCGGGCGTACTGGGGCTGTGTTTGAGTGGGTGTAATGGTGCTGTGTTTGTGAGTGTGTATTGCGGCTGTGTTTGTGAGGGTCTACTGGGGCTGTGTTTGTGAGGGTGTACTGGGGCTGTGTTTGAACGGATGTACTGGGGTTGTGTTTGTGATGGTGTACTGTGGCTGTGTTTGGGTGTACTGGTGCTGTGTTTCTGAGGGGGTACTGGGTCTGTGCTTATGATGGTGTACTGGGGCTGTGTTTGAGTGGGCATACTGTTGCTGTGTTTGATTGGCTGTACTGGGGATGTGTTTGAACGGATGTACTGGGGTTGTGTTTGTGATGGTGTACTGTGGCTGTGTTTGGGTGTACTGGTGCTGTGTTTCTGAGGGGGTACTGGGTCTGTGCTTATGAGGGTGTACTGGGGCTGTGTTTGAGTGGGCATACTGTTGCTGTGTTTGATTGGGTGTACTGGGGATGTGTTTGTGCAGGTGTACAGAGGCTGTGTTTGTGAGTGTGCACTGGGTCTGCATTGGAGCGGGTGTACTGGGGCTGTGTTTGAGCAGTTGTACTGGGGCTGTGTTTGTGAGTGTGTGCTGGGGCTGTGTTTGAACGAGTGTACTGTGGCTGTGTTTGATCGGGTGTACTGTGGCTATGTTTGAGTGGGTGTACTGGGGCTGTGTTTGAGCACGTGTACTGAAGCTGTGTTTGTGAGTGTGACCTGGGGCTGTGCTTGAGTGGGTGCACTCGGGCTGTGTTTGTGAGTGTGTACTGGGGCTGTGTTTGAGCGGGTGTACTGGGGCTGTGTTTGTGTGGGTGTACTGGGGCTGTGTTTGTGAGGATGTACAGGGGCTGTGTTTGGGTGTACTGGGGCTGTGTTTGTGAGGGTGTACTGGGGTTGTGCTTGAGCGGGGGTACTGGGGCTGTGTTTGAGTGGGTGTAGGGGGCTGTGTTTGAGCGGGTGTACTGGAGCTGTATTTGAGCAGGTGTACTGGGGCTATGTTTGAGCAGGTATACTGGGACTGTGTTTGAGTGGGTGTACTGGGGCTGTGTTTGTGAGTGTGCACTGGGTCTGTGTTTGTGAGTGTGTACTGGGGCTGTGTTTGAGTGGGTGCACTGGGGCTGGGTTTGAGCAGTTGTATTGGGGCTGTGTTTGTGTGTACTGGGGCTGTGTTTGATCAGGTGTACTGGGGCTGTGTTTGCAAGGGTGTACTGGGGCTGTGTTTGTGTGGGTTTACTGGGGCTGTGTTTGTGAGAGTGTACTGGGGCTGTGTTTGAGTGGGTGTATTGGGGCTGTGTTTGAGTGGGTGCAATGGGTCTGTTGTTAAGTGGGTGTACTGGGGCTGTGTTTGAGGGGTATTCTGGGGCTGTGTTTGTGAGGGTCTACTGGGGCTGTGTTTGCATGGGAATACTGGTGCTGTGTTTGAGTGGGTGTACTGAGGCTGTGTTTGAGCAGTTGTATTGGGGCTATGTTTGTGAGTGAGTTCTGGGGCTGTGTTTGATCGGGTGTAC
The DNA here is from genome assembly GCF_037043375.1 of Chiloscyllium plagiosum. Taxonomy (NCBI): domain Eukaryota; kingdom Metazoa; phylum Chordata; class Chondrichthyes; order Orectolobiformes; family Hemiscylliidae; genus Chiloscyllium; species Chiloscyllium plagiosum. The sequence goes on along the minus strand of NW_028270170.1, from coordinate 48,121,591 downwards.
TGGGGCTGGATTTGTGAGGATGCACTGGGGATATGTTTGTGAGGGTGTACTGGGGCTGTGCGTGAGTTGGTGCACTAGGGCTATGTTTGAGCGGGCATACTGGGGCTGTGAGTGGGTGTAATGGTGCTGTGTTTGTGAGTGTGTATTACGGCTGTGTTTGTGAGGGTGTACTGGGGCTGTGTTTGTGAGGGTGTACTGGGGCTGTGTTTGAGCGGGTGTATTGGGGCTGTATTTGAGTGGGTGTACTGGGGACGTGTTTGTGCAGGTGTACTGGGGCTGTGTTTGTGAATGTGCACTGGGTCTGCGTTTGAGCGGGTGTACTGGCGCTGTGTTTGAGCAGTTGTACTGTGGCTGTGTTTGAGTGGGTGTACTGGGGCTGTGTTTAGGCAGGTGTACTGAGGCTGTGTTTGTGAGCGTGTACTGGGGCTGTGTTTGAGCGGGTGTACTGGGGCTGTGTTTGAGCAGTTGTATTGGGCCTGTGTTTGCGAGGGTGTACTGGGGCTGGATTTGTGAGGGTGTACTGGGGCTGTGTTTGAGCGGGTGTATTGGGGCTGTATTTGAGTGGGTGTACTGGGGATGTGTTTGTGCAGGTGTACTGGGGCTGTGTTTGTGAATGTGCACTGGGTCTGCGTTTGAGCGGGTGTACTGGCGCTGTGTTTGAGCAGTTGTACTGTGGCTGTGTTTGAGTGGGTATTCTGGGGCTATGTTTGAGCAGGTGTACTGAGGCTGTGTTTGTGAGTGTGTACTAGGGCTGTGTTTGAGCGGGTGTACTTGGGCTGTGTTTGAGCAGTTGTATTGGGGCTGTGTTTGTGAGCGTGTACTGGATCTGTGTTTGATTGAGAGTACTGGGGCTGTGTTTGTGAGGGTGTATTGGTGCTGTGCTTGAGTGGGTGTGCTGGTGCTGTGCTTGAGCGGGTGTACAAGGGCTGTGTTTGAGTGGTGTACTGGTGCTGTGTTTGTAAGTGTGTATTGAGGCTGTGTTTGTGAGGGTGTACAAGGGCAGTGTTTGAGTGGTGTACTGGTGCTGTGTTTGTGAGTGTGTACTGAGGCTGTGTTTGTGAGGGTGTACTGGGGCTGTGTTTGTGAGGGTGTTCAGGGGCTGTGTTTGAGTGGGTATACTGGGTCTGTTGTTGAGTGTGTGTACTGGGGCTGTGTTTGTGAGGGTGTACTGGGGCTGTGTTTGTGAGGGTGTACTGGGGCTGTGTTTGAGTGGGTGTACTGGGGCTGTGTTTGAGCACTTGTGTTGGGGCTGTTTTTGTGAGTGTGTACTGGGGCTGTATTTGAGCGGGTATCCAGCAGCTGTGTTTGAGCGGGTGTACTGGGGCTGTGCTTGAGTGGGTGCACTGGGGCTGTGTTTGAGTGGGTGTACTGGTGCTGTGTTTGAGTGGGTATACTGGGGCTGTGTTTGAGTGGGTGTACTGGTGCTGTGTTTCAGTGGGTGTACTGGTGCTGTGTTTGATCGGGTGTACTGGGGCTGTGTTTGTGAGGGTGTACTGGGGCTGGATTAGTGAGGATGCACTGGGGCTGTGTTTGTGAGGGTGTACTGGGGCTGTGTTTGAGTGGGTGTATTGGGGCTGTGTTTGAGTGGGTGCACTGGGTCTGTTGTTAAGTGGGTGTACCGGGGCTGTGTTTGAGTAGGTGTACTGGTGCTGTGTTTGTGAGTGTGTACTGAGGCTGTGTTTGAGCGGTTGTACTGGTGCTGTGTTTGCGTGGGTGTACTGGTGCTGTGTTTGAGCGGGTATTTAGGGGCTGTGTTTGAGTGGGTGTACTGGGGCTGTGTTTGAGCAGGTGTACTGAGGCTGTGTTTGTGAGTGTGTCCTGGGGCTGTGTTTGAGCAGTTGTACTGGGGCTGTGTTTGTGAGTGTGAACTGGGTCTGTGTTTGGTCGGGTGTACTGGGGCTGTGTTTGATTGGGTGTACTGTGGGTGTGTTTGAGTGGGTGTACTGGGGCTGTGTTTGAGCAGGTGTACTGAGGCTGTGTTTGTGAGCGTGTACTGGGGCTGTGTTTGAGCGGGTGCACTGGGGCTGTGTTTGAGCAGTTGTATTGGGGCTGTGTTTCTGAGTGTGTACTGGGGCTGTGTTTGCAAGTGTGTTCTGGGGCTGAATTTTTGAGGGTGCACTGGGACTGTGTTTGTGAGGGTGTACTGGGGCTGTGCTTGAGTGGGTGCACTAGGGCTGTGTTTGAGTGGGTGTACTGGGGCTGTGTTTGAGTTGGTGTAATGGTGCTGTGTTTGAGTATGTATTGCGGCTGTGTTTGTGAGGGTGTACTGGGGCTGTGTTTGAGCGGGTGTATTGGGGCTGTGTTTGAGTGGGTGTACTGGGGCTGTGTTTGATCGGGTGTACTGGGGCTGTGTTTGATTGGGTGTACTGTGGCTGTGTTTGAGCGGGTGTATTGGGGCTGTGTTTGAGTGGGTGTACTGGGGCTGTGTTTGATCGGGTGTACTGGGGCTGTGTTTGATTGGGTGTACTGTGGCTGTGTTTGAGTGGGTGTACTGTGGCTGTGTTTGAGTGGGTGTACTGGGGCTGTGTTTGAGTTGGTGAAATGGTGCTGTGTTTGTGAGTATGTATTGCGGCTGTGTTTGTGAGGGTGTACTGAGGCTGTAATTGTGAGTGTGCACTGGGTCTGCATTTGAGCGGGTGTACTGGGGCTGTGTTTGAGCAGTTGTACGGGGGCTGTGTTTGTGAGTGTGTACTGGGTCTGTGTTTGAGCGGGTGCACTGGGGCTGTGTTTGAGTAGGTGTACTGGTGCTGTGTTTGTGAGTGTGTACTGAGGCTGTGTTTGAGCAGTTGTACTGGTGCTGTGTTTGCGTGGGTGTACTGGTGCTGTGTTTGAGCGGGTGTACTGAGGCTGTGTTTGTGAGTGTGTACTGGGGCTGTGTTTGAGCATGTGTACTGGGGCTGTGTTTGAGGAGTTGTACTGGGGCTGTGTTTGAGCAGTTGTACTGGGGCTGTGTTTGTGAGTGTGTACTGGGTCTGTGTTTGATCGGGTGTACTGGGGCTGTGTTTGATCGGGTATTTAGGGGCTGTGTTTGAGTGGGCGTACTGGGGCTGTGTTTGAGCAGGTGTACTGAGGCTGTGTTTGTGAGTGTGTACTGGGGCTGTGTTTGAGCATGTGTACTGGGGCTGTGTTTGAGGAGTTGTACTGGGGCTGTGTTTGAGCAGTTGTACTGGGGCTGTGTTTGTGAGTGTGTACTGGGTCTGTGTTTGATCGGGTGTACTGGGGCTGTGTTTGATCGGGTATTTATGGGCTGTGTTTGAGTGGGCGTACTGGGGCTGTGCTTGTGAGTGTGTATTGAGGCTGTGTTTGTGAGTGTGTATTGGGGCTGTGTTTGTGAGGGTGTACTCAGGCTGTATTTGAGTGGGTGCACTGGGTCTGTTGTTGATGGGTTGTTTTTGCGCAGGTGTACTGGGGCTGTGTTTGAGTGGGTGTACTGCTGATGTGTTTGAGTTGGTGTAGTGGGACTGTGTTTGTGAGGGTGTACTAGGGCTGTGTTTGAGTGGGTGTACTGGGGCTGTGTTTGTGAGTATGTACTGAGGCTGTGTTTCTGAGGGTGTACTGGGGCTGTGTTTGTGAGGGTGTACTGGGGCTGTGTTTGAACGGATGTACTGGGGCTGTATTTGAGCGGGTGTACTGGGACTGTGTTTGAGTGGATGTACTAGGGCTGTGTTTGTGAGAGTGTACTGAGGCTGTGTTTGTGAGTGTTTACTGTGGCTGTGTTTGAGAGGGTGTACTGGGGCTGGATTTTTGAGGGTGCACTGGGGCTGTGTTTGTGAGGGTGCACTTGGGCTGTGTTTGTGAGGGTGTACTGGGGCGGTGTTTGCGAGGGTGTACTGGGGCTGTGTTTGAGCGGATGTTCTAGAGCTGTGTTTGTGAGAGGGTACTGGAGCTGTGTTTGAGTGGGTGTACTGGGGCTGTGTTTGAGTGGATGGAGTGGGGCTGTGTTTGAGTGGGTATACTGGTGCTGTGTTTGATTGGGTGTGCTGGGGTTGTGTTTGACTGGCTATACTGGGGCTGTGTTTGAGTGGGTATACTGGGGCTGTGTTTGTGAGGGTCTTCTGGGACTGTTTGTGAGTGTCTACTGGGTCTGTGTTTGCACGGGAATACTGCAGCTGTGTTTGAGTGTGTGTACTGGGGTTGTGTTTGAGTGGGTGTACTAGGGCTGTGTTTGAGTGGGTGTACTGGGGCTGTGTTTGAGCAGGTGTACTGAGGCTGTGTTTGTGAGTGTGTACTGGGGCTGTGTTTGAGTGGGTGTACTGGGGCTGTGTTTGAGCAGTTGTGTTGGGGCTGTGTTTGTGAGTGAGTATTGAGGCTGTGTTTGAGTAGGTGTACTGAGGCTGTGTTTGTGAGGGTGTACTGGGGCTGTGTTTGAGTGGGTGTACTGGGGCTGTGTTTGTGAGGGTGTACTGGGGCTGGATTTGTGAGGTGCACTGGGGCTGTGTTTGAGTGGGTATACTGGGGCTGTGTTTGAGCGGGTGTACTGGGGTTATGTTTGTGATGGTGTACTGTGGCTGTGTTTGGGTGTACTGGTGCCGTGTTTGTGAGGGTGTACTGGGGTTGTACTTGTGAGGGTGTACTGTGGCTGTGCTTGAGTGGGTGTACTGTGGCTGTGCTTGAGTGAGTGTACTGGGGCTGTGTTTGATAGGGTGGAGTGGGGCTGTGCTTGAGTGGGTATACTGGTGCTGTGTTTGATTGGGTGTTCTGGGGTTGTGTTTGACTGGCTATACTTGGGCTGTGTTTGAGTGGGTATACTGGGGCTGTGTTTGTGAGGGTCTACTGGGGCTGTGTTTGCAAGGCAATACTGCAGCTGTGTTTGAGTGGGTGTACTGGGGCTGTGTTTGAGCAGGTGTACTGAGGCTCTGTTTGTGAGTGTGTACTGGGGCTGTGTTTGAGCGGGTGTACTGGCGCTGTGCTTGAGTGGGTGTGCTGGGGCTGGATTTGTGAGGGTGTATTGGAGTTGTGCTTGAGTGGGTGTACTGGGGCTGTGTTTGAGCGGGTGTACTGGGGCTGTGTTTGTGAGGGTGTACTAGGGCTGTGTTTGAGTGGGTGTACTGGTGCTGCGTTTGTGAGTGTGTACTGGGACTGTGTTTGAGCAGGTGTACAGGGGCTGTGTTTGAGTGGGCATACTGGGGCTGTGTTTGAGCAGGTGTACTGAGGCTGTTTTTGTGAGTGTGTACTGGGGCTGTGTTTGAGTGGGTGTTCTGGGGCTGTGTTTGAGCAGTTGTGTTGGAGCTGTGTTTGTGAGTGTGTACTGGGGGTGTGTTTGATCGGGTGTACTGGGGCTGTGTTTGCGAGGGTGTACTGGGGCTAGATTTGTGAGGGTGCACTGGGGCTGTGTTTGTGAGGGTGTACTGGGTCTGCGTTTGAGCGGATGTTCTAGAGCTGTGTTTGTGAGAGTGTACTGGGACTGTGTTTGAGCGGGTGTACTGGGGTTATGTTTGTGATGGTGTACTGTGGCTGTGTTTGGGTGTACTGCTACTGTGTTTGTGAGGGTTTACTGGGGCTGTGCTTGTGAGGGTTTACTGGGGCTGTGCTTGAGTGGGTGTACTGGGGCTGCATTTGAGTGGGTGGAGTGGGCTGTGTTTGAGTGGGTATACTGGTGCTGTGTTTGATTGGGTGTGCTGGGGTTGTGTTTGACTGGCTATACTGGGGCTGTGTTTGAGTGGGTATACTGGGGCTGTGTTTGTGAGGATCTTCTGGGACTGTGTTTGTGAGGGTCTGCTGGGGCTGTGTTTGCACGGGAATACTGCGGCTTTGTTTGAGTGTGTGTACTGGGACTGTGTTTAAGTGGGTGTACTGGAGCTGTGTTTGAGCAGGTGTACTGAGGCTGTGTTTGTGAGTGTGTACTGGGACTGTGTTTGAGCAGGTGTACAGGGGCTGTGTTTGAGTGGGCATACTGGGGCTGTGTTTGAGCAGGTGTACTGAGGCTGTTTTTGTGAGTGTGTACTGGGGCTGTGTTTGAGTGGGTGTTCTGGGGCTGTGTTTGAGCAGTTGTGTTGGAGCTGTGTTTGTGAGTGTGTACTGGGGGTGTGTTTGATCGGGTGTACTGGGGCTGTGTTTGAGCAGTTGTGTAGGGGCAGTGTTTGTGAGTGTGTACTGGGGCTGTGTTTGATCGGGTGTACTGGGGCTGTGTTTGATCGGGTGTACTGGGGCTGGATTTGTGAGGGTGTACTGGGGCTGTATTTGTGAGGGTGTACTGGGGCTGTGTTTGAGTGGGTGTACTGGGGCTGTGTTTGTGAGGGTGTACTGGGGCTGTTTTTGAGTGGGTGTACTGGGGCTGTGTTTGAGCGGGTGTAGTGAGGCTGAGTTTGTGAGGGTGTACTAGGGCTGTGTTTGAGTGGGTGTACTGGGGCTGTGTTTGAGCGGGTGTAGTGAGGCTGAGTTTGTGAGGGTGTACTAGGGCTGTGTTTGAGTGGGTGTACTGGTGCTGTGTTTGTGAGTGTGTATTGAGCATGTATTTGTGAGGGTGTACTGGGGCTGTGTTTGTGAGGGTGTATTGGGGCTGTGTTTGTGAGGGTGTGCTTAGGCTGTGTTTGAGTGGGTGTACTGGTGCTGTGTTTGTGAGTGTGTACTGAGGCTGTGTTTGAGCGGTTGTACTGGGGCTCTGTTTGTGTGGGTGTACTGGTGCTGTGTTTGTGTGGGTGTACTGGTGCTGTGTTTGTGTGGGTGTACTGGGGCTGTGTTTGATCGGGTGTACTGGGGCTGTGTTTGTGAGGGTGTACTGGGGCTGTGTTTGAGCAGGTGTACTGGTGCTGTGTTTGTGAGTGTGTATTGAGCATGTGTTTGTGAGGGTGTACTGGGGCTGTGTTTGTGAGGATGTATTGGGGCTGTGTTTCTGAGGGTGTGCTTAGGCTGTGTTTGAGTGGGTGCATTGGGTCTGTTGTTGAGTGGTTGTACTGGGGCTGTGTTTGTGAGTGTGTATTGAGCATGTGTTTGTGAGGGTGTATTGGGGCTGTGTTTGTGAGGGTGTGCTTAGGCTGTGTTTGAGTGGGTCTACTGGGGCTGTGTTTGTCAGGGTGTATTGGGGCTGTGCTTGAGTGGGTGTACTGGGGCTGTGTTTGAGCGTGTGTACTGGGGCTGTGTTTGTGAGCGTTTACTCGGGCTGTGTTTGAGTGGGTGTACTGGTGCTATGTTTGTGAGTGTGTATTGAGGCTGTGTTTGTGAGGGTGTACTGGGGCTGTGTTTGTGAGGGTGAATTGGGGCTGTGTTTGTGAGGGTGTACTGGTGCTGTGTTTGTGAGTGTGTACTGAGGCTGTGTTTGTGATGGTGTACTGGGGCTGTGTTTGAGCGGGTGTACTGGGGCTGTGTTTGTGAGGGTGTACTGGGGCTGTGTTTGTGAGGGTGTACTGGGGCTGTGTTTGTGAGGGTGTACTGGTGCTGTGTTTGTGAGTGTGTACTGAGGCTGTGTTTGAGCGGTTGTATTGGGGCTGTGTTTGCGTGGGTGTACTGGTGCTGTGTTTGTGAGGGTGTACTGGTGCTGTGTTTGTGAGGGTGTACTGGGGCTGTGTTTGTGATGGTGTACTGGGGCTGTGTTTGAGCGGGTGTACTGGGGCTGTGTTTGAGTGGGTGTACTGGGTCTGTTTTTGAGTCGGTGTACTGGGGCTGTGTTTGCGTGGGTGTACTGGGGCTGTGTTTGAGAGGGTGTACCGGTGCTGTGTTTGATTCAGTGTAGTGGGGCTGTGTTTGAGCGGGTATACGTGGGCTGTGTTTGAGCAGTTGTATTGGGGCTGTGTTTGTGAGTGTATACTGGGGCTGTGTTTGAGCAGTTGTATTGGGGCTGTGTTTGTGAGTGTGTACTGGGGCTGTGTTTGATCGGGTGTACCTGGATTGTGTTTGTGATGGTGTACTGGGGCTGTGTTTGAGTGGGTGTGCTGGGGCTGTTTTTGTGAGGGTGTACTGGGGCTGGATTTGTGAGGGTGTATTGGAGTTGTGCTTGAGTGGATGTCCTGGGGCTATGTTTGAGCGGGTGTACTGGGGCTGTGTTTGTGAGGGTGTACCAGGGCTGTGTTTGTGTGGGTGTACTGGTGCTGTGTTTGTGAGTGTGTCCTGAGGCTGTGTTTGTGACGGTGTACTGGGAATGTGTTTGTGACGGTGTACTGGGGCTGTGTTTGAGTGGGTATACTGGGTCTGTTGTTGAGTGGGTGTACTCGGGCTGTGTTTGAGCAGTTGTACAGGGACTGTGTTTGAGTGGGCATACTGGGGCTGTGTTTGTCAGGGTGTATTGGGGCTGTGCTTGAGTGGGTGTACTGGGGCTGTGTTTGAGCGTGTGTACTGGGGCTGTGTTTGTGAGCGTTTACTCGGGCTGTGTTTGAGTGGGTGTACTGGTGCTATGTTTGTGAGTGTGTATTGAGGCTGTGTTTGTGAGGGTGTACTGGGGCTGTGTTTGTGAGGGTGAATTGGGGCTGTGTTTGTGAGGGTGTACTGGTGCTGTGTTTGTGAGTGTGTACTGAGGCTGTGTTTGTGATGGTGTACTGGGGCTGTGTTTGAGCGGGTGTACTGGGGCTGTGTTTGTGAGGGTGTACTGGGGCTGTGTTTGTGAGGGTGTACTGGGGCTGTGTTTGTGAGGGTGTACTGGTGCTGTGTTTGTGAGTGTGTACTGAGGCTGTGTTTGAGCGGTTGTATTGGGGCTGTGTTTGCGTGGGTGTACTGGTGCTGTGTTTGTGAGGGTGTACTGGTGCTGTGTTTGTGAGGGTGTACTGGGGCTGTGTTTGTGATGGTGTACTGGGGCTGTGTTTGAGCGGGTGTACTGGGGCTGTGTTTGAGTGGGTGTACTGGGTCTGTTTTTGAGTCGGTGTACTGGGGCTGTGTTTGCGTGGGTGTACTGGGGCTGTGTTTGAGAGGGTGTACCGGTGCTGTGTTTGATTCAGTGTAGTGGGGCTGTGTTTGAGCGGGTATACGTGGGCTGTGTTTGAGCAGTTGTATTGGGGCTGTGTTTGTGAGTGTATACTGGGGCTGTGTTTGAGCAGTTGTATTGGGGCTGTGTTTGTGAGTGTGTACTGGGGCTGTGTTTGATCGGGTGTACTGGGATTGTGTTTGTGATGGTGTACTGGGGCTGTGTTTGAGTGGGTGTGCTGGGGCTGTTTTTGTGAGGGTGTACTGGGGCTGGATTTGTGAGGGTGTACCAGGGCTGTGTTTGTGTGGGTGTACTGGTGCTGTGTTTGTGAGTGTGTCCTGAGGCTGTGTTTGTGACGGTGTACTGGGAATGTGTTTGTGACGGTGTACTGGGGCTGTGTTTGAGTGGGTATACTGGGTCTGTTGTTGAGTGGGTGTACTGGGGCTGTGTTTGAGCAGTTGTACAGGGACTGTGTTTGAGTGGGCATACTGGGGCTGTGTTTGATCGGGTGTACTGGGGCTGTGTTTGTGATTGTGTACTGGGGCTGTGTTTGAATGGGTGTGCTGGGCTGTTTTTGTGAGGGTGTACTGGGGCTGTGTTTGTGAGGGTGTACTGGGAATGTGTTTGTGACGGGGTACTGGGGCTGTGTTTGAGTGGGTATACTGGGTCTGTTGTTGAGTGGGTGTAGTGGGGCTGTGTTTGAGCAGTTGTACAGGGGCTGTGTTTGAGTGGGCGTACTGGGGCTGTGTTTGTGAGGGTGTACTGGGGTTGTGTTTGAGTGGGCGTACTGTGGCTGTGCTTGAGCGGGTGTACTGGGGCTCTGTTTGAGCGGGTGTATTGGGACTGTGAGGGTGTACTGACGCTCTCTCTGGGTAAACCCTGAGGAGGTGGGATTACACTGAAAACTGATACAGCCTCCTGCTCTGTGACCTTCCAACCCCACCCCGCCCCAAACCTCCTGGAAACAGGCCCTTGTGCCCAACCTGGTCCATGCTGACCCTGGTGCCCACTCAAGTAGTTCCAGTTGCGCACATTTGGTCCATATCCCTCTAAACCCTTCCCATCCATGTCCCTATCCAAATGTTTTTTAAATGTTGCTGTTGTACCTGCCTCAACCACTTTCCCTGGCAGCCCATTCCATAGACGCACCACTCTCTACGTGAAGAAGTTACCCCTCGGGTCCTTCTTAAATCTTTCTCCTCTCACCTTAAACCTATGCCCTCTAGTTTTCAATTCCCCATCCCTGGGAAAAAGGCAATCTGCATTCATCCTGTCTATGCCCCTCATGATTTTATATACCTCAATAAGGTCACCCCTCACTCTCCAACATTCCAAGTAATAACGTCCTGTCTTAGCCGACCTCTCCCTGTAACTCAGGTCTACTAATCCTGGCTACATCCTCGTAAATCTTCTTTGCACTCTTTCCAGTTTAACTATGTCTTTCCTATAACAGGGTGACCAAAACTGCACACAATACTCCAAGTGCGGCTTACCCAATGACTTAAACAGCTGTAACATAACGTTCCAACTCCTACACTCAATGCCTCAGCCGATGAAGGCCAGCATGCTCAGTGCCTTCTCCACCACCCTGTCAACTTGTGACGCTGCTTTCAATTAACAATGTATTTGTGCTCCTTGGTCCCTCAATTCCACAGCACTCCTCAGGACCTTACCATTTACTGTAGAAGTCCTACCTTGGTTTGACTTTCCAAAGTGCAACACCTCACACTTCTCTGTATTGAATTTTTATTTGCCAATCCTCAGCCCACCTGATCAAGATCCCTCTGTAATTTCTGAGAGCCTTCCTCACTATCAGTAATACCTCCTAATTTACTAATCATGCCTTGTACTTCACATCCAGATCATTTTATAAGTAACAAATATCGAACTTACCAATCAAATGGAAAATTCCATCCCAGGGAAGGTCTGGTGAGGAAAGGCTGAGGGACTTGAGGCTGATTTCGTTAGAGAGAAGGTTGAGGGGTGACCTAATTGAGACATGTAAGATGATCAGAGGAATTGATAGGGTGGACAGGGAGAGCCTTTTTCCTAGGATGTTGATGGCGAGCATGAGGGGACATAGCTTTAAATTAAGGGGTGATAGATATAGGACAGATGTCAGAGGTAGTTTCTTTACTCAGAGAGTAGTAGGGGCATGGAATGCACCACCTGCAACAGTAGTAGGCTCACCAACTTTAAGGGCATTTAAATGGACAAAACATGGATGAGAATGGAATAGTGTAGGTTAGATGGGCTTCAGATTGGTTTTACTGGTCGGTGCAGCATCGAGGGCCGAAGGGCCTGTACTGCGCTGGAACGTTCTATGTTCCATGCAAGCTCCAAAATTAACTCAGGGATTCCTGTGAAACCCTAATGTCATTCAGGGAAACAATTTGCCAGCTTTTATTATGTCTGCCTACATGTGGGCGGCACGGTGGCACAGCGGTTAGCACTGTTGCCTCACAGCGCCAGAGACCCGGGTTCAATTCCCGCCTCAGGCGACTGACTGTGTGGACTTTGCACATTCTCCCCGTGTCTGCGTGGGTTTCCTCCGGGTGCTCCGGTTTCCTCCCACAGTCCAAAGATGTGCAGGTCAGGCGAATTGGCCATGCTAAATTGCCTGTAGCCTTAGGTGAAGGGGTGGGTCTGGGTGGGTTGCTCTTCGGTGGGTCGGTGTGGACTTGTTGGGCCGAAGGGCCTGTTTCCACACTGTAATGTAATCTAAACTAATCAAAAATGACTGCATCTTACAGTCATCTTGAACAGTGAAACCACTGTGCCCCACACTTCCTGCTTCTTCAGATGGGAAACACCCAACGTTTTAAATGAGTCAGTCACAGTCAAAGAACAAAGACAAAACCAGAATGTAATCTCGAACAGTATGTATTTCTTAAACTGGAGGAGCGTTTACAGACATCCCCTTCATCTTTCTGAGTCACATTTGGAGAGCTCTGCAGCACAGATGAATATTGAATGAGCTGTAACAAAGCCCATTCAGGGTTTGTTGATCCTGCAAGCCCCCCCCCCCCCCCCCCCCCATCACCTCACACTCTCAGACCAGCTACAATTACATTCACATCAGTGAGACCTGTGGAGAATGGGAGGAGCTTCGATTATCACAAACCGCTCTATAATCCCCACTGTGTTTCCCGGCTGGCTGCCTCTCAGTCCTCAAAGGCTGCCCGAGTCTATCACCCAGCTCCTTCACCACTGTCCAGCAGTTTCACTCCGGTTTCTGGTTCTAGGGCTCACAGCCCACACACTGTACCAGGGCTCCCTGCTCTCATTGTTCGAGGGCTCACAGCCCACACACTGTACCAGGGCTCCGTGCTCACACTGTCGTGGGGCTCACAGCCCACACACTGTACCAGGGCTCCCTGCTCTCATTGTTCGAGGGCTCACAGCCCACACACTGTACCAGGGCTCCCTGCTCTCATTGTTCGAGGGCTCACAGCCCACACACTGTACCAGGGCTCCCTGCTCTCATTGTTCGAGGGCTCACAGCCCACACACTGTACCAGGGCTTGCAGCTCACACTGTTCTGAAGCTCACAACCCATACACTGGACCAAAGCTCCCTACTCACACGTTCACTATGCCCCCCCCCCCACCCCCCCCGCTACACACTGGCTCAGTCATGGGCATAACAGCAGCTGCTGCCCTGGTGTTATCCACAGGCAGCAATTAAAGGGAACAATTTTTTCCGAAGCGCAGTATCAAAGCTTCGCACCAATCCTGAAGGTCAAACCTCCATTTCCAGCTCAGCAAAAGACAATCTCAGGGCATCACGAAGTGCTTCAAAACCAATGAAGACAGTTCACAGGATTGCACATAGAAAACACAGAAAGCAACTTGTGTATTTGTAACTTTCCACAAGCGGCAATAACACAAGAAACAGGTCATTTGTTATAGTGACACTGGCTGCGGCACGAATACTGACAAACAGTGCAGCACTCCCTCAGCACTGCACTGGAGTACTGCCCTGTAATCTGACAGTGCAGCACTCCCTCAGCACTGCACTGGAGTACCACCCTGTATTCTGACAGCGCAGCACTCCCTCAGCACTGCACTGGAGTACCACCCTGTATTCTGACAGTGCAGCACTCCCTCAGCACTGCACTGGAGTACTGCACTGTATTCTGACAGTGCAGCACTCCCTCAGCACTGCACTGGAGTACTGCACTGTATTCTGACAGTGCAGCACTCCCTCAGCACTGCACTGCAGCACCGCCCTGTATTCTGACAGTGCAGCACTCCCTCAGCACTGCACTGGAGTACCACCCTGTATTCTGACAGTGCAGCACTCCCTCAGCACTGCACTGGAGTACCGCCCTGTATTCTGACAGTGCAGCACTCCCTCAGCACTGCACTGGCATACCGCCCTGTATTCTGACAGTGCAGCACTCCCTCAGCACTGCACTGGCATACCGCCCTGTATTCTGACAGTGCAGCACTCCCTCAGCACTGCACTGGAGTACCGCCCTGTATTCTGACAGTGCAGCACTCCCTCAGCACTGCACTGGCATACCGCCCTGTATTCTGACAGTGCAGCACTCCCTCAGCACTGCACTTGAGTACCGCCCTGTATTCTGACAGTGCAGCACTCCCTCAGCACTGCACTGGAGTACCGCCCTGTATTCTGACAGTGCAGCACTCCCTCAGCACTGCACTGGAGTACCGCCCTGTATTCTGACAGTGCAGCACTCCCTCAGCACAGCACTGGAGTACCGCCCTGTATTCTGACAGCGCAGCACTCCCTCAGCACTGCACTGGAGTACTGCACTGTATTCTGACAGTGCATCACTCCCTCAGCACTGCACTGGAGTACTGCACTGTATTCTGACAGTGCAGCACTCCCTCAGCACTGCACTGGAGTACTGCACTGTATTCTGACAGTGCAGCACTCCCTCAGCACTGCACTGCAGCACCGCCCTGTATTCTGACAGTGCAGCACTCCCTCAGCACTGCACTAGAGTACCGCCCTGTATTCTGACAGTGCAGCACTCCCTCAGTACTGCACTGGAGTACCGCTCTGTATTCTGACAGTGCAGCTGTCCCTCACCACTGCACTGGAGTACCAGCCTGTATTCGGCCCGTGCAGCACTACCTCAGCATTGCACTGGAATACCACTCTGTATTCTGACAGTGCAGCACTCCCACAACACTGGACTGGAAAAACGCCCTGTATTCTGACAGTGCAGCACACCATCAGCACTGCACTGGAGTACCAGCCTGTATACTAACAGTGAAGCACTCCGTCAGCACTGCACTAGAGTAACAGCCTGTATTCCATCAGTGCGGCACTCTGTCAGCACTGCACTGCAGGACCGCCCTATAATCTGACAGTGCAGCACTCCCTCAGCATCACACTGGAGAACCGCCCTGTATTCTGACAGTGCATCACCTCCTCAGCACTGCACTGGAATATCACCTGTAATCTGACAGTGCAGCACTCTATCAGCACTGCACTGGAGTACCGCCCTGTAATCTGACAGTGCAGCACTCCCTCAGCAACGCACTGGAGAACCGCCCTGTATTCTGACAGTGCAGCTGTCCCTCACCACTGCACTGGAGTACCGCTCTGTATTTTGACAGTGCAGCACTCTCTCAGCACTGCACTGGAGTACCGCCCTGTAATCTGACAGTGCAGCACTCCCTCAGCACTGCACTGGAGTACTGCCCTGTATGCTGACAGTGCAGCACTCCCTCAGCACTGCACTTGGGTACCGCCCTGTATTCTGACAGTGCAGCACTCCCTCAGCACTGCACTGGCATACCGCCCTGTATTCTGACAGTGCAGCACTCCCTCAGCACTGCACTGGAGTTCCCCTCTGTATTCTGACAGTGCAGCACTCCCTCAGCACTGCACTGGAGTACCCCTCTGTATTCTGACAGTGCAGCACTCCCTCACCACTGCACTGGAGTACCACCCTGTATTCTGACAGTGCAGCACTCCCTCAGCACTGCACTGGAGTACCGCCCTGTATTCAGACAGTGCAGTACTCCCTCAGCACTGCACTGGAGTACCGCCCTGTATTCTGACAGTGCAGCACTCCCTCAGCACTGCACTGGAGTACCGCCCTGTATTCGGACAGTGCAGCACTCCCTCAGCATTGCACGGGAGAACTGCCCTATATTCTGACAGTGCAGCACTCCCTCACCACTGCACTGGAGTACCGCCCTGTATTCTGACAGTGCAGCACTCCCTCAGCACTGCACGGGAGAACTGCCCTATATTCTGACAGTGCAGCACTCCCTCACCACTGCACTGAAGTACCGCCCTGTATTCTGACAGTGCAGCACTCCCTCAGCACTGCACTGGCGTACCATCCTGTATTCTGACAGTGCAGTACTCCCTCTGCACTGCACTGGAGTACCGCCCTGTATTCTGACAGCGCAGCACCCGTCAGCACTGCACTGGAGTACCGCCCTATATGCTCACAGTGCTACGCTCCCTCAGCACTGCATGGGAGTACTGCACTGTAATCTGACAGTGCAGCACTCCCTCAGCACTGCACTGGAGTACCGCTCTGTATTCTGACAGTGCAGCTGTCCCTCACCACTGCACTGGAGTACCGCTCTGTATTCTGACAGTGCAGCTGTCCCTCACCACTGCACTGGAGTACCAGCCTGTATTCGGCACGTGCAGCACTACCTCAGCATTGCACTGGAATACCGCTCTGTATTCTGAAAGTGCAGCACTCCCGCAACACTGGACTGGAAAGACGCCCTGTATTCTGACAGTGCAGCACACCATCAGCACTGCACTGGCATACCGCCCTGTATTCTGACTTTGCAGCACTCCCTCAGCACTGCACTGGAGTACCACCCTGCATTCTGACAGTGCAGCACTCCCTCAGCACTGCACTGGAGTACCACCCTGCATTCTGACAGTGCAGCACTCCCTCAGCACTGCACTGGAGTACCAGCCTGTATTCTGACAGTGCAGCACTCCCTCAGCACTGCACTGGAGTACCATCCTGTATTCTGACAGTGCAGCACTCCCTCTGCACTGCACTGGAGTACCGCCCTGTATTCTGACAGTGCAGCACACCATCAGCACTGCACTGCAGCACCGCCCTGTATTCTGACAGTGCAGCACTCCCTCAGCACTGCACTGGAGTACCGCCCTGTATTCTGACAGTGCAGCACTCCCTCAGCACTGCACTGGAGTACCGCCCTGTATTCTGACAGTGCAGCACTCTCTCAGCACTGCACTGGAGTACCAGCCTGTATTCTGACAGTGCAGCACTCCCTCAGCACTGCACTGAAGTACCAGCCTGTATTCTGACAGTGCAGCACTCCCTCAGCACTGCACTGGAGTACCGCCCTGTATTCTGACAGTGCAGCACTCTCTCAGCACTGCACTGGAGAACCAGCCTGTATTCTGACTGTGCAGCACTCTCTCAGCACTGCACTGGAGTACCGCCCTGTAATCTGACAGTGCAGCACTCCCTCAGCACTGCACTGGAGTACCGCCCTGTATTGTGACAGTGCAGCACTCCCTCAGCACTGCACTGGAGAACCAGCCTGTATTCTGACAGTGCAGCACTCTATCAGCACTGCACTGGAGTACCGCCCTGTATTCTGACAGTGCAGCACTCCCTCAGCAACGCACTGGAGAACCGCCCTGTATTCTGACAGTGCATCACTCCCTCAGCACTGCACTGGAATATCACCCTGTATTCTGACAGTGCAGCACTCCCTCAGCACTGCACTGGAGTACCACCCTGCATTCTGACAGTGCAGCACACCATCAGCACTGCACTGCAGCACCGCCCTGTATTCTGACAGTGCAGCACTCCCTCAGCACTGCACTGGAGTACCGCCCTGTATTCTGACAGTGCAGCACTCCCTCAGCACTGCACTGGAGTACCGCCCTGTATTCTGACAGTGCAGCACTCTCTCAGCACTGCACTGGAGTACCAGCCTGTATTCTGACAGTGCAGCACTCTCTCAGCACTGCACAGGAGTACCACCCTGTATTCTGACAGTGCAGCACTCCCTCAGCACTGCACTGAAGTACCAGCCTGTATTCTGACAGTGCAGCACTCCCTCAGCACTGCACTGGAGTACCGCCCTGTATTCTGACAGTGCAGCACTCTCTCAGCACTGCACTGGAGAACCAGCCTGTATTCTGACTGTGCAGCACTCTCTCAGCACTGCACTGGAGTACCGCCCTGTAATCTGACAGTGCAGCACTCCCTCAGCACTGCACTGGAGTACCGCCCTGTATTGTGACAGTGCAGCACTCCCTCAGCACTGCACTGGAGAACCAGCCTGTATTCTGACAGTGCAGCACTCTATCAGCACTGCACTGGAGTACCGCCCTGTATTCTGACAGTGCAGCACTCCCTCAGCAACGCACTGGAGAACCGCCCTGTATTCTGACAGTGCATCACTCCCTCAGCACTGCACTGGAATATCACCCTGTATTCTGACAGTGCAGCACTCCCTCAGCACTGCACTGGAGTACCACCCTGCATTCTGACAGTGCAGCACTCCCTCAGCACTGCACTGGAGTACCAGCCTGTATTCTGACAGTGCAGCACTCCCTCAGTACTGCACTGGAGTACTGTCTTGTATTATGACAGTGCAACACTCCCTCAGCACTGCACTGGCGTACCACCCTGTATTCGGACAGTGCAGTCCTCCCTCAGCACTGCACTGGAGTACCACCCTGTATTCTGACTGTGCAGCACTCCCTCAGCAATGCACTGGAGTACCAGCCTGTATTCTGACAGTGCAGCACTCCCTCAGTACTGCACTGGAGTACTGCTCTGCATTCTGACAGTGCAGCACTCCCTCAGCACTGCACTGGAGTACCGCCCTGTATTCTGACAGTGCAGCACTCCCTCGGCACTGCACTGGAGTACCAGCCTGTATTCTGACAATGCAGCACTCCCTCAGCACTGCACTGGAGTACCGCCCTGTATTCGGACAGTGCAGCACTCCCTCGGCACTGCACTGGAGTACCAGCCTGTATTCTGACAGTGCAGCACTCCCTCAGCACTGCACTGGAGTACCGCCCTGTATTCGGACAGTGCAGCACTCCCTCAGCATTGCACGGGAGAACTGCCCTATATTCTGACAGTGCAGCACTCCCTCACCACTGCACTGGAGTACCGCCCTGTATTCTGACAGTGCAGCACTCCCTCAGCACTGCACGGGAGAACTGCCCTATATTCTGACAGTGCAGCACTCCCTCACCACTGCACTGAAGTACCGCCCTGTATTCTGACAGTGCAGCACTCCCTCAGCACTGCACTGGCGTACCATCCTGTATTCTGACAGTGCAGTACTCCCTCTGCACTGCACTGGAGTACCGCCCTGTATTCTGACAGCGCAGCACCCGTCAGCACTGCACTGGAGTACCGCCCTATATGCTCACAGTGCTACGCTCCCTCAGCACTGCATGGGAGTACTGCACTGTAATCTGACAGTGCAGCACTCCCTCAGCACTGCACTGGAGTACCGCTCTGTATTCTGACAGTGCAGCTGTCCCTCACCACTGCACTGGAGTACCGCTCTGTATTCTGACAGTGCAGCTGTCCCTCACCACTGCACTGGAGTACCAGCCTGTATTCGGCACGTGCAGCACTACCTCAGCATTGCACTGG
Source organism: Chiloscyllium plagiosum (assembly GCF_037043375.1). Classification (NCBI taxonomy): domain Eukaryota; kingdom Metazoa; phylum Chordata; class Chondrichthyes; order Orectolobiformes; family Hemiscylliidae; genus Chiloscyllium; species Chiloscyllium plagiosum. Next base: position 48,103,142 of record NW_028270170.1, on the reverse strand, counting down.
AATACCGCTCTGTATTCTGAAAGTGCAGCACTCCCGCAACACTGGACTGGAAAAACGCCCTGTATTCTGACAGTGCAGCACACCATCAGCACTGCACTGGAGTACCAGCCTGTATACTAACAGTGCAGCACTCCCTCAGCACTGCACTGGCATACCGCCCTGTATTCTGACTTTGCAGCACTCCCTCAGCACTGCACTGGAGTACCACCCTGCATTCTGACAGTGCAGCACTCCCTCAGCACTGCACTGGAGTACCACCCTGCATTCTGACAGTGCAGCACTCCCTCAGCACTGCACTGGAGTACCAGCCTGTATTCTGACAGTGCAGCACTCCCTCAGCACTGCACTGGAGTACCATCCTGTATTCTGACAGTGCAGCACTCCCTCAGCAACGCACTGGAGTACCGCCCTGTATTCTGACAGTGCAGCACACCATCAGCACTGCACTGCAGCACCGCCCTGTATTCTGACAGTGCAGCACTCCCTCAGCACTGCACTGGAGTACCGCCCTGTATTCTGACAGTGCAGCACTCCCTCAGCACTGCACTGGAGTACCGCCCTGTATTCTGACAGTGCAGCACTCTCTCAGCACTGCACTGGAGTACCAGCCTGTATTCTGACAGTGCAGCACTCTCTCAGCACTGCACAGGAGTACCACCCTGTATTCTGACAGTGCAGCACTCCCTCAGCACTGCACTGAAGTACCAGCCTGTATTCTGACAGTGCAGCACTCCCTCAGCACTGCACTGGAGTACCGCCCTGTATTCTGACAGTGCAGCACTCTCTCAGCACTGCACTGGAGAACCAGCCTGTATTCTGACTGTGCAGCACTCTCTCAGCACTGCACTGGAGTACCGCCCTGTAATCTGACAGTGCAGCACTCCCTCAGCACTGCACTGGAGTACCGCCCTGTATTGTGACAGTGCAGCACTCCCTCAGCACTGCACTGGAGAACCAGCCTGTATTCTGACAGTGCAGCACTCTATCAGCACTGCACTGGAGTACCGCCCTGTATTCTGACAGTGCAGCACTCCCTCAGCAACGCACTGGAGAACCGCCCTGTATTCTGACAGTGCATCACTCCCTCAGCACTGCACTGGAATATCACCCTGTATTCTGACAGTGCAGCACTCCCTCAGCACTGCACTGGAGTACCACCCTGCATTCTGACAGTGCAGCACTCCCTCAGCACTGCACTGGAGTACCAGCCTGTATTCTGACAGTGCAGCACTCCCTCAGTACTGCACTGGAGTACTGTCTTGTATTATGACAGTGCAACACTCCCTCAGCACTGCACTGGTGTACCGCCCTGTATTCTGACAGTGCAGCAATCCCTCAGCACTGCACTGGCGTACCACCCTGTATTCGGACAGTGCAGTCCTCCCTCAGCAATGCACTGGAGTACCAGCCTGTATTCTGACAGTGCAGCACTCCCTCAGTACTGCACTGGAGTACTGCTCTGCATTCTGACAGTGCAGCACTCCCTCAGCACTGCACTGGAGTACCGCCCTGTATTCTGACAGTGCAGCACTCCCTCGGCACTGCACTGGAGTACCAGCCTGTATTCTGACAATGCAGCACTCCCCCAGCACTGCACTGGAGTACCAGCCTGTATTCTGACAGTGCAGCACTCCCTCAGCACTGCACTGGTGTACCGCCCTGTATTCTGACAGTGCAGCAATCCCTCAGCACTGCACTGGCGTACCACCCTGTATTCGGACAGTGCAACACTCCCGCCGCACTGCACTGGAAAAACGCCCTGTATTCTGACAGTGCAGCACTCCCTCAGCACTTCACTGGAGTACCACCCTGTACTCGGACAGTGCATCACTCCCTCAGCACTGCACTGGAGTACCACCCGGTATTCTGACAGTGCAGCACTCCCCCAGCACTGCACTGGAGTACTGCCCTGTATTCTGACAGTGCAGCATTCCCTCAGCACTGCACTGGAGTACCGCCCTGTATTCTGACAGTGCAGCACTCCCTCAGCAGTGCACTGGAGTACTGCCCTGTATTCTGACAGTGCAGTACTCCCTCAGCACTGCACTGGAGTACCACCCTGTATTCTGACAGTGCAGCACTCCCTCAGCACTGCACTGGATTACCACCCTGTATTCTGACAGTGCAGCACTCCCTCAGCACTGCACTGGTGTACCACCCGGTATTCTGACAGTGCAGCACTCCCCCAGCACTGCACTGGAGGACTGCCCTGTATTCTGACAGTGCAGCACTCCCTCAGCACTGCACTGGAGTACCACCCTGCATTCTGACAGTGCAGCACTCCCTCAGCACTGCACTGGAGTACCAGCCTGTATTCTGACAGTGCAGCACTCCCTCAGTACTGCACTGGAGTACTGTCTTGTATTATGACAGTGCAACACTCCCTCAGCACTGCACTGGTGTACCGCCCTGTATTCTGACAGTGCAGTACTCCCTCAGCACTGCACTGGAGTACCACCCTGCATTCTGACAGTGCAGCACTCCCTCAGCACTGCACTGGAGTACCAGCCTGTATTCTGACAGTGCAGCACTCCCTCAGTACTGCACTGGAGTACTGTCTTGTATTATGACAGTGCAACACTCCCTCAGCACTGCACTGGTGTACCGCCCTGTATTCTGACAGTGCAGCAATCCCTCAGCACTGCACTGGCGTACCACCCTGTATTCGGACAGTGCAGTCCTCCCTCAGCAATGCACTGGAGTACCACCCTGTATTCTGACAGTGCAACACTCCCGCCGCACTGCACTGGAAAAACGCCCTGTATTCTGACAGTGCAGCACTCCCTCAGCACTTCACTGGAGTACCACCCTGTACTCGGACAGTGCATCACTCCCTCAGCACTGCACTGGAGTACCACCCGGTATTCTGACAGTGCAGCACTCCCCCAGCACTGCACTGGAGTACTGCCCTGTATTCTGACAGTGCAGCATTCCCTCAGCACTGCACTGGAGTACCGCCCTGTATTCTGACAGTGCAGCACTCCCTCAGCAGTGCACTGGAGTACTGCCCTGTATTCTGACAGTGCAGTACTCCCTCAGCACTGCACTGGATTACCACCCTGTATTCTGACAGTGCAGCACTCCCTCAGCACTGCACTGGTGTACCACCCGGTATTCTGACAGTGCAGCACTCCCCCAGCACTGCACTGGAGGACTGCCCTGTATTCTGACAGTGCAGTACTCCCTCAGCACTGCACTGGAGTACTACCCTGTATTCTGACAGTGCAGCACTCCCTCAGCACTGCACTGGAGTACCACCCTGTATTCTGACAGTGCAGCACTCCCTCAGCACTGCACTGGTGTACCACCCTGTATTCTGACAGTGCAGCACTCCCTCAGCACTGCACTGGAGTACCACCCTGTATTCTGACAGTGCAGCACTCCCACAGCACTGCACTGGAGTACTGCCCTGTATTCTGACAGTGCAGCACTCCCTCAGCACTGCACTGGAGTACCACCCGGTATTCTGACAGTGCAGCACTCCCACAGCACTGCACTGGAGTACTGCCCTGTATTCTGACAGTGCAGCACTCCCTCAGCACTGCACTGGAGTACCACCCTGTATTCTGACAGTGCAGCACTCACTCAGCAATGCACTGGAGAACAGCCCTGTTTTCTGACAGTGCAGCACTCTGTCAGCACTATATTGGAGTAACACCCTGTATTCTGACAGTGAAGCACTCCCCCAGCACTGCACTGGAGTACTGCCCGGTATTCTGACAGTGCAGCACTCCCTCAGCACTGCACTGGAGTACTGCCCGGTATTCTGACAGTGCAGCACTCCCTCAGCACTGCACTGGAGTACCAGCCTGTATTCTGACAGTGCAGCACTCCCTCAGCACTGCACTGGAGTACTGCCCTGCATTCTGACAGTGCAGCACTCCCTCAGCACTGCACTGGAGTACCACCCTGTATTCTGACAGTGCAACATTCCCTCAGCCCTGCACTGGAGTACCAGCCTGTATTCTGACAGTGCAGCACTCCCTCAGCCCTGCACTGGAGTACTGCCCGGTATTCTGACAGTGCAGCACTCCCTCAGCACTGCACTGGAGTAGTGCCCGGTATTCTGACAGTGCAGCACTCCCTCAGCACTGCACTGGAGTACCAGCCTGTATTCTGACAGTGCAGCACTCTCTCAGCACTGCACTGGAGTACTGCCCGGTATTCTGACAGTGCAGCACTCCCTCAGCACTGCACTGGAGTACCAGCCTGTATTCTGACAGTGCAGCACTCCCTCAGCACTGCACTGGAGTAGTGCCCTGCATTCTGACAGTGCAGCACTCACTCAGCACTGCACTGGAGTACCACCCTGTATTCTGACAGTGCAACACTCCCTCAGCACTGCACTGGAGTACCACCCTGTATTCTGACAGTGCAACACTCCCTCAGCACTGCACTGGAGTAACACCCTGTATTCTGACAGTGTAGCACTCCCTCAGCACAGCACTGGAGTGCTGCCCTGTATTCTGACAGTGCAGCTCTCCCTCAGCACTGCACTGGAGTAACACCCTGTATTCTGACAGTGTAGCACTCCCTCAGCACAGCACTGGAGTACCGCCCTGTATTCTGACAGTGCAGCACTCCCTCAGCACAGCACTGGAGTACCGCCCTGTATTCTGACAGTGCAGCACTCCCTCAGCACAGCACTGGAGTACCGCCCTGTAATCTGACAGTGCAGCACTCCCTCAGCACAGCACTGGAGTACCGCCCTGTAATTAGCTTAGATTACTTCAGATTCGATTAGATTATATTAGATTAGTTTTTTTTAGATTACTTTACAGTGTGGAAACAGGCCCTTCGGCCCAACAAGTCCACACCGACCCGCCGAAGCGCAACCCACCCATACCCCTACATTTACCCCTTACCTAACACTACGGGCAATTTAGCATGGCCAATTCACCTGAGCAGCACATCTTTGGACTGTGGGAGGAAACCGGAGCACCCGGAGGAAAACCACGCAGACACGGGGAGAACGTGCAAACTCCACACAGTCAGTCGCCTGAGGGTCTCCGGGTCTCTGGCGCTGTGAGGCAGCAGTGCTAACCACTGTGCCACCGTGCCACCCGCAATCTGAGCTCTTGTCCTGGAAGTTATCCAAAATTTTTCTATGGCGTCATCTCCGATTACTGACTGTAACCTATGGGATCTCTAAAGTATTCTTTCCCATCTGTGGATGTGTCGGCCCCATCCTGGGCTTTGATTTTTCCTGACCTGTGGGCCTTGTGATGTGAGTGTAATTATTCTGACCACCCTACATCCACAAAGAGTCTGAAGTGTGCTGGGAAACTCCCCACTGACGCACATGAATATGGTTCCAATGACATGCAAGAAAACATCTCCCCACCAAGTTGGTAATCCCTCTGTCTAGGAGGAGAAAGTGAGGGCTGCAGGTGCTGGAGATCAGAGCTGAAAATGTGTTGCTGGAAAAGCGCAGCAGGTCAGGCAGCATCAAAGGAGCAGGAGAATCGACGTTTCGGGCATGAGCCCTTCTTCAGGAATGAGGAAAGTGTGTCCAGCAGGCTAAGATAAAAGGTAGGGAGGAGGGACTTGGGGGAGGGGCGTCGGAAATGCGATAGGTGGAAGGAGGTCAAGGTGAGGGTGATAGGTCAGACTGGGGTGGGGGCGGAGAGGTCAGGAAGAAGATTGCAGGTTAGGAAGGCGGTGCTGAGTTCGAGGGATTTGACTGAGACAAGGTCGGGGGAGGGGAAATGAGGAAACTGGTGAAATCCGAGTTCATCCCTTGTGGTTGGAGGGTTCCTAGGCGGAAGATGAGGCGCTCTTCCTCCAACCGTCGTGTTGCTATGGTCTGGCGATGGAGGAGGCCAAGGACCTGCATGTCCTTGGTGGAGTGGGAGGGGGAGTTGAAGTGTTGAGCCACGGGGTGGTTGGGTTGGTCGGTGCGGGTGTCCCAGAGGTGTTCTCTGAAACGTTCCGCAAGTAGGCGGCCTGTCTCCCCAATATAGAGGAGGCCACATCGGGTGCAGTGGATGCAATAGATGATGTGTGTGGAGGTGCAGGTGAATCTGTGGCGGATATGGAAGGATCCCTTGGGACCTTGGAGGGAAGTGAGGGGGGAGGTGTGGGCACAAGTTTTGCATTTCTTGCGGTTGCAGGGGAAGGTGCCGGGAGTGGAGGTTGGGTTGGTGGGGGGTGTGGACCTGACGAGGGAGTCACGGAGGGAGTGGTCTTTTCGGAACACTCACGGAGATTTCACCAGTTTCCTCATTTCCCCTCCCCCCACCTTGTCTCAGTCAAATCCCTCAAACTCAGCACCGCCTTCCTAACCTGCAATCTTCTTCCTGACCCCTCCGCCCCCACCCCAGTCTGACCTATCACCCTCACCTTGACCTCCCTCCACCTATCGCATTTCCAACGCCCCTCCCCCAAGTCCCTCCTCCCTACCTTTTATCTTAGCCTGCTGGACACACTTTCCTCATTCCTGAAGAAGGGCACATGCCCGAAACGTCGAATCCTTCTGTCTATTACTGATACGCAGTGGGAGCAGTGGATCCCATCTGCAAATGCAGTGCAGTGACTCTCCAAGACTCCTTCAACAACACTTCCAAACCCGAGGTCTCCGTTACCTCGATATACCTGGGAGCCCCACTACCTGCAGGTTCCCATCTGAGTCACATGTCATTGGAACGATATTGTTGCCCCTTCAATGTGATGGGGTCAAAACCCTGGAACGCCTTATCTAATAGCACTGTGGGTGTCTCTACGCATCACGGACTAAACTGGGTCAAACAGCCTTCCTGCTCAAGGGCAAGTGGGAATGGACGATAACTGCAGACTGAGCGAACAAAGGTTAGATCTGCTCATTGAACTTTTGTTGAGCTCATGTCTGCCCCGAAACAGAACTAGGCTCTGACAGAGTCTGACTTGCAAACAGCTGTAATGAGGGAAAGCAATGATCCTGCCCACTTTGCTAACTTTAGACAGCTGTCCTACTCACAACTGACACATGGAGCGAAGGAAAACCTTTAACAAGTGATTACTGCGAGACGAGATGGATTGATATTTGTTTCCATTTCTGTGCCAGCACCTGATGTGATTGGGATTTGAGTGAAGCAGTTTAGACCAGCTGAAAGAGCACACCATTCTGGGAACACAGTAACAAAACAGCATGTGCTGGATTCTGTGCAGGACAGAAAATGAACTGGCATTCATAGAATCCCTACAGTGTGGAAGCAGGCCATTCAGCCCATCGAATCCACACTGGTCCATCCCCTATTACTGTAAGCCTGCATTTCCCAAGCCTATACATCCCTCAACACTACGGAACAAGTTAGCATGGCCAATCCACCCTCACCTTCACAACTGTGGGAGGAAACCTGAGCACAGAGGAAACCCACATGAACACGGGGAGAACGTGCAAACTCCCCACAGGCAGTCGTCCGAGGCTGGAATTGAACCTGGGTCCCAGGTGCTGTGAGGCAGTAGTGCTAACCACTGAGCCACCGTGCTGCCCATCGTAAACCTGCCTTCCCTGACCAGCATTAAATGACACTTTATGACCGGAGGGAGGGATAGATTCTTGTAACTGGAGGAGGGTAAGGTTGAACAACAGGGAAGGTCTATGATAGGGTAGAGGATGGGAGGTATTGATGACGATGATATTATGGAACAAGAGCCAAAGGGGTGATAGTGGTTGTAGTAAAGAGACAAAACATCGGGCCAGTGTTAGTGTCAATGGCAGAATAATCCATCACTCTGCCTGAAAGCAAAAATACAGGACATGTCATAAACACCACTGTTTGGCGAAAGAAATCAAATCAAAATGGTGGACAGAGCTCATGGCATAAAGTTGTTGACCTCAGTGTGGAGGCCTGAAAATTGTAAAGTGCTTAAACAGAAACCAGAAAGTTGAGTTTTATTGGAACACGGCTGCAGGTCGAGGACTGAGATAGGAATTAAAATGGGTGGTGATTAAAAGACGGTGGTGGGAGTGTTCCACAAAGTGGTCCCCCAGTCTGTGTCTGGAGTCCCTGATATAAAGGAGACCTCATTTCAAGCAGTGACAGGCACAGAGTCTGAGGCAGGGAGAGCCTGCCAGAGAGAGACATACCAGAACATAATACTCAAGGTTAACACAAATAAGCACAAAGGGAAGACTAAAATATACTTGCAGATGTTTCACTGAGGGGGCACAGCAGAAACAGAATCAGAGCGAGACAGGCAGAGTGAGAGAGAGAAGGAATGGATAGAATAGTGGCTATATTGAGAGGTCAACATGCTGACAGAAGAAAGAGAGAGACAGGAAGTGCTGGGGACAGAGAGAGAGAGAAGTAGAGAGTAAGGCAGTGAGAGGCAGAAACTGCGAGAGGACAAGAGAGAGATTCAGGGACAGAAAGTGACAGAACCTGTGAAAGAGGCACAGAGACTCAGAGTGAGTGACAGAGACAGACACCTGCAAAGGTAGAGAGACTGCATTCAAAAACATGGCATAATTTCCAGGTCCAATGCTGACAACTGATACTGAGCACCTCATTGCATATTCAGAGGACAGCCAAGGTGTTGGGTGCCTGAAGGTTATTTGACCCTTGGGACCATCACAGCTGAACCCAAGCCTGTTTATAAAAAGGCATGCATACCCACAGCGATCAGAAGCAGCAAGTCTGGCTGAAACTCCCCTCTCTCACTCTGTCACAACAACAATCCCATTCTCATTTATCAGCCTGCCAATCCTGCATCAGCTGGACAGCTCAGTTTCTGACAACTGCTTCAGTGATGGTGATTGGAAGCTTTACAATACCGCTACCTGCCTAAGCAATCCTCAATTAGGAAGGAGGAATAAAAACAAAACATCAGCCAGGCTTGGGAGACTGCTTGACTGGGGAATGCATCACATCTGTAATCCTAGTCATTACTCAGTAATGCTATAGCAGGAACAGAATTGCAGGTGATGCTGGTTCAAGCTGGACTGCACTGCGATGCCCCCTGTAGTTGAATTGCCTGAAACTCTCTGTCAAGGGTTGTGACTAAGTGTTTGAGATTGGATTGGGATGGGGGGGGGGGTGCATGAGGAGCGCAGAATGAATAATCTGGCCACGTCATCACTCATTGGAAAAACACAAAATTATTCCAGCTATTTCTGAGCTTTATAGATGACAGCATCAAATTCCCTCAGCATTTCCTGGGGATCCCTGACATCTCCCAGAGGCAAGAGCTGCTTTTGTGATGTGGACAAATACAGAATTCTGCCTGAAGTTAGACTCAGCCTCAGAAACAGCACATACAGCAAGAACTCAGCAACGGTACCCATAACCAAACGATTTATACTCACTGGCTTTAACTTCTGTTTCAGACTCATGTTGAGTGTTGAGCTACTAAGGAGAAGACAGGATCAGATGCCCAGCTCTGAGCACAGCCCAGTACACCAGGTCTCAGTTCGGTCCGGTATGCCAGCAGCTCTGAGCACTCACTGCACTGGTGGCTATGACAACAGCTGCACTCATTGTGTTTTTTTCTTTCTAATGATAGTCCTGACGGTTCCGACACACAGTCTGAGATCAGCTGCTAAAGTGTCAGCTCTTAAACTCTTCAGGGCCCATCAACAGGATTGTGAAGAGCACATTAAAGCGCTGAGTATGTGCTGTGCTATCCATTTCACCCCAACCCTCTCATGGATGAGAAAGCTCAATCCAATCTCAGCCAGGGCTCCAATTGCACCTCACTGGAATAAAGTGCGCACTCCACAATGTACACAATCCCCACTATAATGTACACAATCCCCACTATAATGTACACAATCCCCACTATAATGTACACAATCCACACTATAATGTACACAATCCCCACTATAATGTACACAATCCACACTATAATGTACACAATCCCCACTATAATGTACACAATCCCCACTATAATGTACACAATCCCCACTATAATGTACACACGGACCACATTGCACATTGTCTGTAATACACACACAACCTATAATGTGCACTGTACTGTATGCACAAAACCAGTTGTGTACACATACATTAAAAAGGTAATATACACATTCCTTATGCTGTAAAGTACATACCCTGTATTATACATGCTGCATAATGTATACAACCACGAATGTACACACACATTCAATATTTACATCTGATAATGTACACAGCTCCAAGGACAGAGTTGCTCACTCAGGCAGCTCTCTGGTGAGTGCACAGTGTCACTGCTGCTCTCCAGCAGAGGGCGATCACAGAGCTACAAGGCTCTTCTCTCGACAGCTGGCAGGGTCAGTATCAGCTGTCACTCCCCCCTGACAGGGTCACAGGGCTGGAATTAACTGAAACACCCCCCCTCACTCCCCCCTGACAGGGTCACAGGGCTGGAATTAACTGAAACACCCCCCTGACAGGGACACAGGGCTGGAATTAACTGAAACACCCCCCTGACAGGGTCACAGGGCTGGAATTAACTGAAACACCCCCCCCCCTCACTCCCCCCTGACAGGGTCACAGGGCTGGAATTAACTGAAACACCCCCCCCTGACAGGGACACAGGGCTGGAATTAACTGAAACACCCCCCCCCCCCCCTGACAGGGACACAGGGCTGGAATTAACTGAAACACCCCCCCTGACAGGGTCACAGGGCTGGAATTAACTGAAACACCCCCCTGACAGGGACACAGGGCTGGAATTAACTGAAACACCCCCCTGACAGGGACACAGGGCTGGAATTAACTGAAACACCCCCCTGACAGGGACACAGGGCTGGAATTAACTGAAACACCCCCCTGACAGGGACACAGGGCTGGAATTAACTGAAACACCCCCCTGACAGGGGCACAGGGCTGGAATTAACTGAAACACCCCCCTGACAGGGACACAGGGCTGGAATTAACTGAAACACCCCCCCTGACAGGGACACAGGGCTGGAATTAACTGAAACACCCCCCCTCACTCCCCCCATGACAGGGACACAGGGCTGGAATTAACTGAAACACCCCCCCTCACTCCCCCCTGACAGGGACACAGGGCTGGAATTAACTGAAACACCCCCCTGACAGGGACACAGGGCTGGAATTAACTGAAACACCCCCCCTCACTCCCCCCTGACAGGGTCACAGGGCTGGAATTAACTGAAACACCCCCCCCCCCCCTCACTCCCCCCTGACAGGGTCACAGGGCTGGAATTAACTGAAACACCCCCCCTCACTCCCCCCTGACAGGGACACAGGGCTGGAATTAACTGAAACACCCCCCCCTCACTCCCCCCTGACAGGGACACAGGGCTGGAATTAACTGAAACACCCCCCCCCCTCACTCCCCCCTGACAGGGTCACAGGGCTGGAATTAACTGAAACACCCCCCCCCCCTCACTCCCCCCTGACAGGGTCACAGGGCTGGAATTAACTGAAACATCTCCCCTCCACCCCCCCCCCTCCCCACCAACCACCCCCCCAGACTCCTCTACCCCAGCAGGTAGGAGATCAGGGGGAGGGGAGAGGAAGCAAATGTGGGTGCGGGGTTGGATTGGAACAGCAGAACTGCAATGGGGCAGACTTGCTGTGCCGAGGAAATGGTCAAAGGTGCTTTCTCCTCCAGGACTCAGCCGCATGCTTTTTCAAAACATATGCATTCTACAAACATGGAAATAGAAGGAGGAAGCCATTCAGCCCCTCCAGCCTGCTCCACCATTCAACATGATCATGGCTGATTATTCCCTCTTCCTCCCATTTCCTTTGGTCCTTTTACCCCTAAGAACTATATTGAACTCCTTCTCTTGGTTTCAGCCGCTTTCCGTGGCAGAGAGCTGCACAGACTGCCCACTCTCTGGCTGAAGACATTTCTTATCACCATCCTCAATGACCCCCCCCAGTTCTGGACTCCCCAGTCTTTGGGAACATTGCTCCTGTGTTGAGGATATCTTGGGTCGGGTGCAGAATATTCTGAAAGGGGAGAGTGACCAGCAGGAGGGCGTTGGGCATTTGGTACCAATGACGTCAATAGGGAAAGGGATGAGATTCTACAGAGAGAGAAAAGGAAACTAGTCAGGAGGTTAAAGAGTAGATCCCCGAGGCTGTAATATCTGGACTATCGCTGGTGTCACGAGCTGGTGAGAGTGGGAATAGGAGGATAGAGCAGCTGAATGGGTGGCTGAGGAGCTGCTGGGGGAGGGAGGTATTCATACGTGTGGATCATTGAGATCTCTTCAGGGATAGAAATGACCTGGATAAGAGAGAGATGGATTCCACTTGAGTTGGAAGGAGACCAATATCCTTGTGGGGAGATTTGTTGGTTCTGGTCGGTGACTTTCAACCAGTAAGGGGGTGGGACCCAAAATGGGAGTCAGAAAAGAGAAAAGCCTGAGGCTGGTACATTAGATAAAGGGGAGCAAGTCTAACAGGGCAAGGCAGGCAGGAGTTTGGCAGTGAATAAGGTAGGACTGATAAATTAAACTGCATTTACTTCAATGTGAGAGGTCTGACAGGGAAGGCAGGTGAACTCAGGGCAGAGTTGGGGAACGTGGGACTGGGTTATCATAGAGATTACAGAAACGTGGCTCAGGGATGGACTGGACTGGCAGCTTAATGTTCTGGGGTACAGGAAGAATAGAAAGGGAGGCAAGAGATGAGGAGGATGGCGTTTTTGGTTAGGGAGAACATTACAGCTGTACGTAGGGAGAATATTCCTGGGAGATTGTCCATTGACATTATATGGGTGGAACTTAAAATTAAGGAAGGGATGATCACCTTGTTGGGATTGTATGATAGGCCTCCCCCAGTAGTCAGCTGGAAATTAAGAATCAAATTTGTCAGGAGATTTCAGATATCTGTAAGAAAAATAGGGTGGTTATGGTAGAGGATTTTAACTTTCCAAACGTAGGCTGGGATTGTTATGGTGTGAAGGGTTCAGATGGAGTGGAATTTGTTAAGTGTGTACAAGAAAAGTTTCTGATTCAGTATATGGATGTATCTACTAGAGAAGGTGCAAAACTTGACCTACTCTTGGGAAATAAGGTAAGGTGTCAGTGGAGGGGGGCACTTTGGGGCAAGTGATCAGAATTCAATTAGTTTTAAAATAGTGATGGAAAAGGGTAGAACTGAACAAAATGTGAAAATTCTAAATTACAGTAAGGCCAACTTTCAAAAAATGATTGCAGGAGGCTATTCACAGGTAAAGGGATGGCTGGGATATGGGCAGCTTTTAAGAAAGAGATGATCACTGTTAAAGACAGTATGTTCCTGTCAGTGTGAAAGGCAAGGCTGGGGGATGTAGGGAATCCTGGATGCCTGAACCCTCAGGTCAAGAAAAAGGAGGCATTTATAAGGTACAGACAATAGGGATTGAGTGAATCCCTAGAAGAGTATAAAGGCAGTAAGTGCACTTAAGAGGGAAATCAGGAGGGCAAAAAGGGGACAGAAGATAGCTATGGCCATAGAATCTAGAGGTTCTATAAATACATTAAGCACAAGTGTGACCAAGGAGAGAATAGTGCTCTTAAAGATCAACAAGACCATGTATGTGTGGAACCACAAGAGATGAGTGAAATAATAAATTAATATTTTGTGTCAGTATTTACTGTAGAGAAGGATGTGGAAGCTGGAGATCTTGGGGCAATAAATAGTGATATCTTGAAAACTATCCATATTACAGAAGAGAGGTGCTGGTGGTCTTAAAACGCATTCAGGTAAATAAATCCCCAAGACCTGAGCAGGGGTATCCCAGCAGTCTGTGGGAAGCTAGGGGAGTGATTGCTGGGCCCCTTGCTGAGATATTTGTATCATCAATAGTCATGGGTGAGGTGCCGGAAGACTGGAGGTTGGCTAACGTGGTGCCATAATTTAAACAAGGCTGCAAGGACAAGCCAGGGAACTATAGACCAGTGAGCCTTAAGTTAGTGGAGGGTAAGTTGGAGGGAATCCTGAGGGAGAGAGATTATTCAAATTTGGATAGGCAGGAACTGATTAGGAATAGTCAACATGGCTTTGTGCATGGGGAACGGTGTCTGTCTAACATGATTGAGTTTTCTGAAGAAGTGACAAAGAAGATTGATGAGGGCTGAATGGTAGACATTGTCTATACAGACTTCAGTAAGGCCAAGGTTCCACCTGGTAGGCTAGTTAGCAAGGTTAGATCACATAGAGTGTCGGGGAGCTAGCCAATTAGACATAAAATTGGCTCAAAGGTAGAAGACAGAGGGTGGTGGTGGAGAGTTGTTTTTCAGACTGGAGGCCTGTGACCAGTGGAGTGCCACAAGGATCGGTGCTGGGTCAACTGTTTTATATTTATTCATATAAATGATTTGGATGTGAGCATAGGATGTATGGTTAGTAAGTTTGCAGATGACAACAAAATTGGAGGTGTAGTGGACAGTGAAGAAGATTATATCAGAGTGCAATGAGATCTTGATCAGATGGGCCAATGGGCTGAGAAGTGGCAGATGGTGTTTAATTCAGATAAATGCAAGGTGCTGCATTTTGGGAAAGCAAATCTTAGCAGGATTTATACACTTAATGGTAAGGTCCTAGGGAGTGTTGCTGAACAAAGAGACCTTGGAGTGCAGGGTCATAGCTCCTTGAAAGTGGAGTCGCAGGTAGATAGGATAGTGAAGGAGTTTGGTATGCTTTCCTTTATTGGTCAGAGTATTGAGTACAGGAGTTCGGAGGTCATGTTGCGGCTGTACAGGACATTGGTTAGGCCACTGTTGGAATATTGCGTTCAATTCTGGTCACCCTTCTATAGGAAGGATATTGTTAAACTTGAGAGGATGCAAAAAGGATTTACAAAGATGTTGCCAGACTTGGAGAGTTTGAGCTGTAGGGGGAGGTTGAACAGGCTGAGGCTGTTTTCCCTGGAGCGTCGGAGGCTGACCGATGACCTTACAGAGGTTTATAAGATCATGAGGGGCATGGATAGGGTAAATAGGCAAGGTCTTTTCCCTGGGGTGGGGGAGTCCAGAACTAGAGGGCATAAGTTTAAGAGGGGAAGACTTAAAAGGGACCCGAGGGACAACTTTTTCACGCAGAGGGTGGCGCATGTCTGGAATGAGTTGCCAGAGGAAGTGGTGGAGGCTGGTACAATGACAACATTTAAAAGGCACCTGGAAGGGTATATAGATAGGAAGGATTCAGAGGGATATGGGCCAAATGGGACTCGGTCAGATTGAGATGTCTAGTCGTTGTGAATTATTTGGGCTGAAGGGTCTGATTCTGTGCTGTGTGACAATGTCTCTAATCTTGTTAGAATTTTCCAGGTATCTGTGATATTCCCCTATCCCCAATCCAGTCTCTCTTCATGCATCAGTCCTGCCATCCCAGGACTCAGTTCGGTAAGTCTTTGTTGCAACTCCCTCCACCCTTCCTCAGATAAAGAGACCGAAACTGTTCACGATGCTCCAGGTGTGGTCTCACCAAGATCCTGTACAAAATGCAGCAAGCCGTCCCTGCTCCTGCACTCAAATCCTCTCACTAGGGAGGCCTACACACCATTCGTCTTCCTCACCCCCTGCTGCACCTACACACTGACTTTCAGAGCCTGGTGCACAAGGATCTCCTCCCCCTTCCCCAATCTATCACCTTTCAGATCACAACCTGCCTTCCTGTTTTTGCTACCAAAGTGAATAATCTCACATTTATCCACATTATTCTGTATCTGCCATACATTTGCCCACTCACTTCAATTCAATCCTCTGACCTGCATCACATCTTTGTGCAATTATTTGTTATTTTTTAAGTTTCATATTATCTTTCACTTTTCCAGTTAACCATGGATAGCGGGTAGGTCCTTACCTCAAAATGCTGCTTGTTTTGATGGAATGTAACTATGTGTGCTCTCTGAAAGATCCCCTGAACTGTCTCATGCTGCATTTAAACTGATCTTTTAGTTACCGAGTGGTTCAGATACCATCTCTGGTCGGTAGAGGGAGTACACAGGTACAAAAATGTGCCCAGCGTCATTTGGAAACAACAAACACTTTTATAATCACTGCAAGAAGTGAACATTTTCAAATGTAATGGGACACTGACAATTTTAATACACCCTAGGGATTTTTAAGTTACTTTGATGGCCCTAATGTTAAGCAGAAAAGCGATGGGCTAGATGGTCACTGCTGAGGCTCCAGCTGAGGTCGATAACTCAGTTAAATATTCAGCAAGGAGGGAAGTCAAGTGCCAAATGCAACAAAACTGTCAGAGTGAGGGACCGATAGGGTCATGGGCCCGGACTGAATCGATGCGAGGGGCCGTGAGGGAGAGCCAGAGCAAACGGCTGAGTTGACATGTGGGACTGACTGCCATTTTTACAACAAACAGATTTATGGGAAACAAAGACAGAGACAATGAGCATGTGCTGGTGCTCCTATCTCTGAGCATGGGACACAGTGATGTCAGCAACCCACATCGAAGCTATAGTAATCAGTGCCAGTGTCTGTGCAGGGACAGATCAAGGCTATTCCAGCTGTTTGGAGTAATTCTCCAACATCCTTTACCCTAATTTGCTGATTCACTTTAACCAGCTCTGCTTTCATGCTGTCATAGTTACCCTAACTTAAATTTTAAAAAAGGAATCTTGGACCTACTCTTCACTCTCACTTCCACTGAATGTAAAATTCAAGTCGATTATGGTCACTGCTACCTCCTGTGAGGTTATAGTTAATCCTATCTCATCGCACAATACCTGATCTTAGAGAATCAGTTCTGTGTTCAGCCCAAGAACATGCTGCTCAAAGAAACTATCCAAAATAAGCAAACTAAGACCTCCTCGTCTAATCCACTTACACCCATTGACTTTTACAATTGACATATAATTAAAATCTCTCATGATTATCGTCATGTCCTTCTGATCAATTATCATCATTACTGCCCATATACTCTACCTTACTATGTGGTCATTACTCTGCAGGGTCCACCCACCCTAACACTTCCCCCACTTTCATTTCCCAATTTTAGGTCATCCCCCTCTTTGTTGTGCTGACATCATCACCAACTAACAGAGGTACACGTCCTCTGCTCCTGTCCTTCAAGAGGCTGGTCCCAATCCACACCACCTTGCAGCCTCAGTAATAGTTCCTCAATCATACTAATCTAATCCGCACTCTCAGATGACCTGGTCTCTTTTGACTGTAAGATGCATCCAGATACAGAGCCTTTACATTTATCCTGAGATTCATTTTGTAAGTTCTGTCAGTGTACTTTTACATTTTACTGTCTATCAACTTCCTGTCGCAATCTGCTGATCATTTCCTGTATTAATGCCTTTCTCTAGGACCTTGGCTGTACTATTTGATGCACCATATCTTCCCAAAGTTGACCCTGATTAGTTTTAAACTCTTTAATATTTACCATCTCTGCAATGGAATGAGCTGCTGGAGTGGTCATGAAGTGGTTATGTCGGAGAGTCCAGACTCTGCACCTTCCTGCCTGAGCTTTGGTGGGGACTGAGGGCAATCAAGTGGTCTGAAGGCAGTGGGCTATCTCACCTGAATTTCTCCACCAGATCAAGCAGCACCCCTCCCTTGTCTCCAAACCTGCCTTGGGATGGTAATGATTGGGCTGCAGGGCTGCATTCTGGATTTCCCCAGTGGGAGTGCTGCTCTGTTGGATGTGGTGGGGTTTACATTGCTTTGTTGACAAAGGTTACATCGCTAATGTGAGGGGAAGTTTTCAGCCCACAACAGAACCCTCTCACATGCTCACAATTGTGGGCAGGCCCCAGGCTATCACTTGAGGAGCTTCTAATTTGACGTTTAGATCCCACCGAGGCAGCTGTAACCTGTGACTCCCTCTTGTCTATGAGGCTGTAGGTTGGGGCTTCATGTTTCACATAACAGCAGTGACCAGGCTTTCAAACAGTTAGTCGGCTTCGGGCCACCGTGAGCTGGTGGAACCAAATGAGAGACAAACCAGGATTAGAATTAGAGCCCAGTTTGCTCTCATACCATCTGCTTTCTGCTCTGGAAATACATATGGACCTTAAGGTGAAGAGATCAGCTCCTTTGGGGGAGTAGGCGAACGTAAGGACGACAGATGCTGGAGATCAGAATCAAGATTAGAGAGGTGCTGGAAAGGCACAGCAGGTCAGCCAGCATCTGAGGAGCAGGAAAATCGACGTTTTGGACAAAAGCCCTTCCTCTAGGGGAGTTCCAGTGCATGGGCCCAGCATTTCCCAGTAATCATACCCTCTCCTCAGGGACGGCTGGGGAAACCATTGCACTGGTTGGCAGCCTCAGGGCAATCTGCCCCAATCACTGGGCAATCAGAGAGGATGAGTCTGGCTACATTCTTCACAATTCCTGTCCCAGTTACTGCACAGTAGCAAGGCGAGGGGCTCACAACCTAGAGCAGCGTTTCAGAATGCACAGAAAGAGGTTCCTCATGCACATCCATTCCATTTGCATTTTCAACCAAAGCTTAAACTCAAATGGAATAATTCTGAACTCTGGGAGATGGATAGGCCTTTGGTCATCTGTCACTGTCATCGATGACTGTATCGGCACCACCTTGTGCTCCCACGAGGAGGTTGAACAGTTCATCAACTTCACCAACACCTTCCACTTTGACCTCAAGTTCACCTGGACCGTCTCGGACACCTCCCTCCCCTTCCTGGACCTCTCCGTCTCCATTTCCAGCAAATGACTCAACACGGACATCTACTCCAAACCCACCAAATCCCACAGCTACTTAGATTACACCTTCTCCCACCCCCCTCCTGTAAAACTGCTATCTCTTACTCCCAATTCCTCAATGTCTGGCGTATCTGCTCCCAGGAGGAGCTATTCTATTCCAGGACATCCCAGATGGCTGTCTATTTCAAGGACTGCGATTTCCCCTCCCACGTGGTCGACGATGCCCTCCAACGCATCTCCTCCACTTCCCGCACCTCCGTCTTCTAACCCCACCCTCCAACCACAATACAGACAGAACCCCCCCTGGTCCTCACCTTCCACCCCACTAACCTCCGGATACATCACACCATCCTCCGGCATTTCCGCCACCCCCAAACAGATCTCACCACCAGAGATGTATTTCCTCCCCAACCATGTCAGCGTTCTGGAGAGGCCATTCCCTCCGTGACTCCCTCATCAGATCCACACTTCCCCAACAGCCCCCACCCCACTCCCGGTACCCTCCCCTGCCACCGCAGGAATTGCAAAACCGGCTCCCACACCTTCCCCCTCACCTCCATCCAAGGCCTGTAAGGAGTGTTCCACATCTGACAGAGATTCCCCTGTACTTCCACACACATCATCTACTGTATCTGTTGCTCCCAATGTGGTCTCCTCAACATTGGGGAGACAGGACGCCAACTTGCGGAACGTTTCAGAGAACTACAGGTGCTGGAGATCAGAATCAAGATCAGAGTGGTGCTGGAAAAGCACAGCAGGTCAGACAGCATCCGAGGAGCAGGAAAATCGACGTTTTGGACAAAAGCCTTCCCGGGACACCTGTACCCACCAACCCCACCGCCCCGTGACTGAACACTTCAACTCCCCCTCCCACTCTACCAAGGACATGCAGGCCCTGGGCCTCCTCCATCACCAAACCCTAACCACCCAACGCCTGGAGGAAGAACGCCTCATCTTCCGCCTTGGGACTCTGCAACCACATGGGATCAATGTGGATTTCACCAGTTTCCACATTTCCCCTCTCTCCACCTTATCTAAGGCCCAGCCTCCCAACTCGGCATCACCCTCTTGACCTATCTATCTTCCTTCCCCTTACACACTCCACCCTCCCCTCCGACCTATCACCATCACCCCCCACCTTCATCTACCTATCACATTCCCAGCTAACTTCCCCCAGCCCCACCCCCTTCCCATTTATCTCTCAGCTCCCCCACCCCGGCCCACAAGCCTCATTCCTGATGAAGAGCTTATGCCTGAAATGTCGATTTTCCTGCTCCTGGGATGCTGCCTGACCTGCTGTGCTTTTCCAGCACCACACTCTCTCTGACACACTATTTGAGCTGGTGTACAGGTGCCATGCGCTGACTGAAACATCTCATTCTCTCTGTCGCAGAATTGTAGCTGCACACACAGGCAGCAGCATGACACTCATCTCACACGAGTGCCAGTCACAAACATAACCTGGATTTGTAACGTAGGTTAGACGTGGAGTGGGGCCACACTTCTGTAAAGCAGGAAGAATGACTTTTAATTGCTAGGGGCTTCAGTTCTGTGGAGAGACTGGGCCTATTTGTCTTAAAGCGGAGAAAGGAGATATTTAATCGAGCCATGAAAAATCACAATGGATCTTAGACAGAGTAAATAAGACGCAATGGACTCTGCTAAAGAACAGGCTATTTCCTATGTGACAGTGGGATATAATCAAAACGTCTCCACTGGCTGTAGAGTGCTTCAGAATATCGTGAGGATGTGAAAGATTCTCTCCAAATGAACTTATTTTAAATGGCTAAAGGGCAAAAGGTGAGCACAGGAAGCTTGTAACATGCAGTGAGTCGCTGTGATCAGACATGAATTGCATGAAAATAAAATCAATGATAACCTTTAAAAGTGAAGTGATCGATACTTGAGGAGAACACATTCGTGTCGCTATGGGAGTATTCACTAAATCAAAAAGCTGCAACAGGCATTTAAAAAAAACACACATCGTGTGGGATTTGATGGAATGTGAGTAATTCTGGAATTTATCGCCCGTCCCTAGTTGCCCCTTGAGAAGGTGGGGGCTGAGCTGCCTCCTTGAACCGCTGCAGTCCATGTGCTGTGTTCCAGGAATTTGACCCAGCGACAGTGAAGGAACGGGGATATATTTCCATGCCAGGATGGTGAGCGGCTCAGAAGGGAACTTGCAGGGGCTGGTGTTTCCAAGTCTCTGCTGCCCTTGTCCTTCCAGTTGGAAGTGGCCATGGGTTTGGAAGGTGCTGTTACAGGAGACTGGATGAATTGCTCCAGTACATATCGTACACACTGCTGCTACTGAGCGTCGGTGGTGGAGTAAGGAGATGTTGAAGGTGGGATTGGGGGTAAGGGCTGTACTGGTTTGACATTGATGGCGTTGAACTTGCTGAGCGTTGTCATGGTTGCACCCAACCAGGTGAGTGGCATGCTGGCCCAGAATGTCTTCTCGCGGGCGGATACTGCAAGCGAGGGGTAAACCACCCGTCACTACAGAGAGGAATCAGACACAGGCCTGACAGAGGCCTGGGGCAGTGTGATAGGCCATAGCTTCATCACAGGCTCCCACTCCTGACAAATACCAGCCCTTGACCAATGGAAATGGAGCCTCCCTGATCCCAAACCCCGATTCCGCACACAGACGGCTCAAGGTCTTTCTGGGACTTGCTGCCTAAACCCAGGGGCACAGTTCCTGACACACGGAACACACTCTCCCTGACACACGGAACACACTCTCCCTGACACACGGAACACACACTCTCCCTGACACACGGAACACACACTCTCCCTGACACACGGAACACACTCTCCCTGACACACGGAACACACTCTCCCTGACACACGGAACACACACTCTCCCTGACACACGGAACACACACTCTCCCTGACACACGGAACACACTCTCCCTGACACACGGAACACACTCTCCCTGACACATGGAACACACACTCCCCCTGACACACGGAACACACACTCTCCCTGACACACGGAACACACTCTCCCTGACACACGGAACACACTCTCCCTGACACATGGAACACACACTCCCCCTGACACACGGAACACACTCTCCCTGACACACGGAACACACTCTCCCTGACACACGGAACACACTCTCCCTGACACACGGAACACGCTCTCTCTGACACACGGAACATACTCTCCCTGATACACGGAACACGCTCTCTCCCTGACACACGGAACACACTCTCTCCCTGTCACAAGGAACATACTCTCTCCCTGACACGCGTAACACGCTCTCTCCCTGACACACGGAACACGCTCCCTCTGGCACACAGAACATACTCTCTCCCTGACACATGGAACACACACTCTCCCTGACACACGGAACACACTCTCTCCCTGTCACACGGAACACACTCTCTCCCTGTCACACGGAACACACTCTCCCTGACACACGGAACACACAACCTCCCTGACACACGGAACACACTCTCTCCCTGACACACGGAACACACTGTCTCCCTGTCACACGAAACACACTCTCCCTGACACACGGAACACGCTCCCTCCCTGTCACACGGAACACGCTCCCTCCCTGTCACACGGAACACACTCTCGCTGACACATGGAACACACTCTCTCCCTGTCACACGGACCACGCTCTCTCCCTGACACACGGAACACACTCTCCCTGACACACGGAACACACTCTCTCCCTGACACACGGAACACGCTCTCTTCCTGGCACACGGAACACGCTCTCTCCCTGACACACGGAACACTCTCTCTCTCTGACATACGGAACACGCTCTCTCCCTGACACATGGAACACGCTCTCTCCCTGACACACAGAACACGCTCTCTCCATGACACACGGAACAATCTCTCTCTCTGACATACGGAACACGCTCTCTCCCTGACACACGGAACACACACTCCCTGACACACGGAACACACTCTCCCTGACACACGGAACACACGTGCTCTCTGACACACGGAACACACTCTCTCCCTGACACACGGAACACTCTCTCTCTCTGACATACGGAACACGCTCTCTCCCTGACACACGGAACACGCTCTCTCCCTGACACGCGGAACACGCTCTCTCTGACACACGGAACACGCTCTCTCCCTGAAACATGGAACACACTCTCTCCCTGACACACAGAACACACTCCCCCTGACACACGGAACACACTCTCCTGACACACGGAACACACTCTCTCCCTGACACACGGAACACGCTCTCTCCCTGACACGCGGAACACGCTCTCTCTGACACACGGAACACGCTCTCTCCCTGACACATGGAACACACTCTCTCCCTGACACACAGAACATACTCTCTCCCTGACACATGGAACACACACTCTCCCTGACACACGGAACACACTCTCTCCCTGACACACGGAACACGCTCTCTCCTTGACACACAGAACATACTCTGTCCCTGACACATGGAACACACTCTCGCCCTGACACACGGAACACACTCTCTCTGACACACGGAACATGCTCTCTCCCTGACACACGGAACACACTCTCTCCCTGACACGCGGAACACGCTCTCTCTCTGACACACGGAACACGCTCTCTCCCTGACACATGGAACACACTCTCTCCCTGACACATGGAACACACTCTCTCCCTGACACACGGAACACGCTCTCTCCCTGACACGCGGAATACGCTCTCTCTCTGACACACGGAACACGCTCTCTCCCTGACACACGGAACACGCTCTCTCCCTGACACACAGAACATACTCTCTCCCTGACACATGGAACACACTCTCGCCCTGACACACGGAACACACTCTCTCCCTGACACACAGAACATACTCTCTCCCTGACACATGGAACACACACTCTCCCTGACACATGGAACACACTCTCTCCCTGACACACGGAACACGCTCTCTCCCTGACACACGGAACACGCTCTCTCCTTGACACGCGGAACACGCTCTCTCCCTGACACACGGAACACGCTCTCTCTCTGACACACGGAACACGCTCTCTCCCTGACACATGGAACACGCTCTCTCCCTGACACACAGAACATACTCTTTCCCTGACACATGGAACACACTCTCCCTGACACACGGAACACGCTCTCTCCCTGACACACGGAACACGCTCTCTCCCTGACACATGGAACACTCTCTCTCTCTGACATACGGAACACGCTCTCTCCCTGACACATGGAACACGCTCCCTCCCTGACACACGGAACACGCTCTCTCCCTGACACACGGAACACGCTCTCTCCCTGACACACGGAACACACTCTCCCTGACACATGGAACACACTCTCCCTGACACACGGAACACGCTCTCTCCTTGACACGCGGAACACGCTCTCTCCCTGACACGCGGAACACGCTCTCTCTCTGACACACGGAACACGCTCTCTCCCTGACACACGGAACACACTCTCCCTGACACACGGAACACACTCTCTCCCTGACACACGGAACACGCTCTCTCCCTGACACACGGAACATACTCTCTCCCTGACACATGGAACACATTCTCGCCCTGACACACGGAACACACACTCTCCCTGACACATGGAACACACACTCTCCCTGACACACGGAACACACTCTCTCCCTGACACACAGAACATACTCTCTCCCTGACACATGGAACACACTCTCGCCCTGACACATGGAACACACTCTCTCCCTGACACACGGAACACGCTCTCTCTCTGACACACGGAACACGCTCTCTCCCTGACACACGGAACACACTCTCTCCCTGACACGCGGAACACGCTCTCTCTCTGACACACGGAACACGCTCTCTCCCTGACACACAGAACATACTCTCTCCCTGACACACGGAACACACTCTCCCTGACACGCGGAACACGCCTTCTCTCTGACACAGGGAATATGCACTCTTCCAGACACACAGAACACGCTCTCTCCCTGACACACGAAACACTCTCTCTCTCTGACATACGGTACACACTCTCTCCCTGACACACGGAACACACTCTCTCTCTGACACACGGAACACACTCTCTCCCTGACACACGGAACACGCTCTCTTCCTGACACACGGAACACGCTCTCTCCCTGACACACGGAACACTCTCTCTCTCTGACATACAGAACACGCTCTCTCCCTGACACACGGAACACACTCTCTCCCTGACACACGAAACACGCTCTCTTCCTGACACACGGAACACGCTCTCTCCCTGACACACGGAACACCCTCTCTCTGACATACGGAACACGCTCTCTCCCTGACACATGGAACACACTCTCTACCTGACACACGGAACACGCTCTCTCCCTGACACACAGAACATACTCTTTCCCTGACACATGGAACACACACTCTCACTGACACACGGAACACGCTCTCTCCCTGACACACGGAACACTCTTTCTCTCTGACATACGGAACACGCTCTCTCCCTGACACACGGAACACGCTCTCTCCTTGACACGCGGAACACGCTCTCTCCCTGACACGCGGAACACGCTCTCTCTCTGACACACGGAACACGCTCTCTCCCTGACACATGGAACACGCTCTCTCCCTGACACACAGAACATACTCTTTCCCTGACACATGGAACACACACTCTCCCTGACACACGGAACACGCTCTCTCCCTGACACACGGAACACGCTCTCTCCCTGACACACGGAACACACTCTCCCTGACACACGGAACACACTCTCTCTCTGACACACGGAACACACTCTCCCTGACACACGGAACATACTCTCTCCCTGTCACACGGAACACGCTCCCTCCCTGTCACACGGAACACACTCTCGCTGACACGGAACACACGCGCTCTCTGACACACGGAACACACTCTCTCCCTGACACATGGAACACACTCTCTCTCTGACATACGGAACACGCTCTCTCCCTGACACACGGAACACACTCTCCCTGACACACGGAACACACTCTCTCCCTGACACACGGAACACGCGCTCTCCCTGGCACGCGGAACACGCTCTCTCTGACACGGAACACGCTCTCTCCCTGACACACGGAACATACTCTCTCCCTGACACATGGAACACACTCTCGCCCTGACACACGGAACACACACTCTCCCTGACACATGGAACACACACTCTCCCTGACACACGGAACACGCTCTCTCCCTGACACACGGAACACACTCTCTCCCTGACACACAGAACATACTCTCTCCCTGACACATGGAACACACTCTCGCCCTGACACATGGAACACACTCTCTCCCTGACACACGGAACACGCTCTCTCTCTGACACACGGAACACGCTCTCTCCCTGACACACGGAACACACTCTCTCCCTGACACGCGGAACACGCTCTCTCTCTGACACACGGAACACGCTCTCTCCCTGACACACAGAACATACTCTCTCCCTGACACACGGAACACACTCTCCCTGACACACGGAACACACTCTCTCCCTGACACATGGAACACACTCTCTCCCTGACACGCGGAACACGCTTTCTCTCTGACACAGGGAACATGCACTCTTCCTGACACACGGAACACGCTCTCTCCCTGACACACGGAACACTCTCTCTCTCGGACATACGGAACACGCTCTCTCCCTGACACACGGAACACTCTCTCTCTCTGACATACGGAACACGCTCTCTCCCTGACACACGGAACACACTCTCTCCCTGACACATGGAACACACTCTCTCCCTGTCACACAGAACACGCTTTCCCTGACACATGGAGCACACTCTCTCCCTGACACGCGGAACACGCCTTCTCTCTGACACAGGGAATATGCACTCTTCCAGACACAGAGAACACGCTCTCTCCCTGACACACGAAACACTCTCTCTCTCTGACATACGGTACACACTCTCTCCCTGACACACGGAACACACTCTCTCTCTGACACACGGAACACACTCTCTCCCTGACACACGGAACACGCTCTCTTCCTGACACACGGAACACGCTCTCTCCCTGACACACGGAACACTCTCTCTCTCTGACATACGGAACACGCTCTCTCCCTGACACACGGAACACACTCTCTCCCTGACACACGAAACACGCTCTCTTCCTGACACACGGAACACGCTCTCTCCCTGACACACGGAACACCCTCTCTCTGACATACGGAACACGCTCTCTCCCTGACACATGGAACACACTCTCTACCTGACACACGGAACACGCTCTCTCCCTGACACACAGAACATACTCTTTCCCTGACACATGGAACACACACTCTCACTGACACACAGAACACGCTCTCTCCCTGACACACGGAACACTCTTTCTCTCTGACATACGGAACACGCTCTCTCCCTGACACACGGAACACGCTCTCTCCTTGACACGTGGAACACGCTCTCTCCCTGACACGCGGAACACGCTCTCTCTCTGACACACGGAACACGCTCTCTCCCTGACACATGGAACACGCTCTCTCCCTGACACACAGAACATACTCTTTCCCTGACACATGGAACACACACTCTCCCTGACACACGGAACACGCTCTCTCCCTGACACACGGAACACGCTCTCTCCCTGACACACGGAACACACTCTCCCTGACACACGGAACACACTCTCTCTCTGACACACGGAACACACTCTCCCTGACACACGGAACATACTCTCTCCCTGTCACACGGAACACGCTCCCTCCCTGTCACACGGAACACACTCTCGCTGACACGGAACACACGCGCTCTCTGACACACGGAACACACTCTCTCCCTGACACATGGAACACACTCTCTCTCTGACATACGGAACACGCTCTCTCCCTGACACACGGAACACACTCTCCCTGACACACGGAACACACTCTCTCCCTGACACACGGAACACGCGCTCTCCCTGGCACGCGGAACACGCTCTCTCTGACACGGAACACGCTCTCTCCCTGACACACGGAACATACTCTCTCCCTGACACATGGAACACACTCTCGCCCTGACACACGGAACACACACTCTCCCTGACACATGGAACACACACTCTACCTGACACACGGAACACGCTCTCTCCCTGACACACGGAACACACTCTTTCCCTGACACATGGAACACACACTCTCACTGACACACGGAACACGCTCTCTCCCTGACACACGGAACACTCTTTCTCTCTGACATACGGAACACGCTCTCTCCCTGACACACGGAACACGCTCTCTCCTTGACACGCGGAACACGCTCTCTCCCTGACACGCGGAACACGCTCTCTCTCTGACACACGGAACACGCTCTCTCCCTGACACACGGAACACTCTTTCTCTCTGACATACGGAACACGCTCTCTCCCTGACACACGGAACACGCTCTCTCCTTGACACGCGGAACACGCTCTCTCCCTGACACGCGGAACACGCTCTCTCTCTGACACACGGAACACGCTCTCTCCCTGACACATGGTACACGCTCTCTCCCTGACACACAGAACATACTCTTTCCCTGACACATGGAACACACACTCTCCCTGACACACGGAACACGCTCTCTCCCTGACACACGGAACACGCTCTCTCCCTGACACACGGAACACACTCTCCCTGACACACGGAACACACTCTCTCTCTGACACACGGAACACACTCTCCCTGACACACGGAACATACTCTCTCCCTGTCACACGGAACACGCTCCCTCCCTGTCACACGGAACACACTCTCGCTGACACGGAACACACGCGCTCTCTGACACACGGAACACACTCTCTCCCTGACACATGGAACACACTCTCTCTCTGACATACGGAACACGCTCTCTCCCTGACACACGGAACACACTCTCCCTGACACACGGAACACACTCTCTCCCTGACATACGGAACACGCTCTCTCCCTGACACACGGAACACACTCTCCCTGACACACGGAACACACTCTCTCCCTGACACACGGAACACGCGCTCTCCCTGGCACGCGGAACACGCTCTCTCTGACACGGAACACGCTCTCTCCCTGACACACGGAACATACTCTCTCCCTGACACATGGAACACACTCTCGCCCTGACACACGGAACACACACTCTCCCTGACACATGGAACACACACTCTCCCTGACACACGGAACACGCTCTCTCCCTGACACACGGAACACACTCTCTCCCTGACACACAGAACATACTCTCTCCCTGACACATGGAACACACTCTCGCCCTGACACATGGAACACACTCTCTCCCTGACACACGGAACACGCTCTCTCTCTGACACACGGAACACGCTCTCTCCCTGACACACGGAACACACTCTCTCCCTGACACGCGGAACACGCTCTCTCTCTGACACACGGAACACGCTCTCTCCCTGACACACAGAACATACTCTCTCCCTGACACACGGAACACACTCTCCCTGACACACGGAACACACTCTCTCCCTGACACATGGAACACACTCTCTCCCTGACACGCGGAACACGCTTTCTCTCTGACACAGGGAACATGCACTCTTCCTGACACACGGAACACGCTCTCTCCCTGACACACGGAACACTCTCTCTCTCGGACATACGGAACACGCTCTCTCCCTGACACACGGAACACTCTCTCTCTCTGACATACGGAACACGCTCTCTCCCTGACACACGGAACACACTCTCTCCCTGACACATGGAACACACTCTCTCCCTGTCACACAGAACACGCTTTCCCTGACACATGGAACACACTCTCTCCCTGACACATGGAACACACTCTCTCCCTGACACGCGGAACACGCCTTCTCTCTGACACAGGGAATATGCACTCTTCCAGACACACAGAACACGCTCTCTCCCTGACACACGAAACACTCTCTCTCTCTGACATACGGTACACACTCTCTCCCTGACACACGGAACACACTCTCTCTCTGACACACGGAACACACTCTCTCCCTGACACACGGAACACGCTCCCTTCCTGACACACGGAACACGCTCTCTCCCTGACACACGGAACACTCTCTCTCTCTGACATACGGAACACGCTCTCTCCCTGACACATGGAACACACTCTCTACCTGACACACGGAACACGCTCTCTCCCTGACACACAGAACATACTCTTTCCCTGACACATGGAACACACACTCTCACTGACACACGGAACACGCTCTCTCCCTGACACACGGAACACTCTCTCTCTCTGACATACGGAACACGCTCTCTCCCTGACACACGGAACACACTCTCCCTGACACACGGAACACACTCTCCCTGACACACGGAACACACGCGCTCTCTGACACACGGAACACACTCTCTCCCTGACACACGGAACACTCTCTCTCTCTGACATACGGAACACGCTCTCTCCCTGACACATGGAACACACTCTCCCTGACACACGGAACACACTCTCCCTGACACACGGAACACACGCGCTCTCTGACACACGGAACACACTCTCTCCCTGACACATGGATCACAATCCCCCTGACACAGGGAACACACTCTCTCTCTGACATACAGAACACACTCTCTCCCTGACACACGGAACACACTCTCTCTCTGACACATGGAACACACATTCTCCCTGACACATGGAACACACTCTCTCTCTGACACATGGAACACACTCTCTCCCTGACACACGGAACACGCTCTCTCCCTGACACACGGAACACGCTCTCTCCTTGACACGCGGAACACGCTCTCTCCCTGACACGCGGAACACGCTCTCTCTCTGACACACGGAACACGCTCTCTCCCTGACACATGGAACACGCTCTCTCCCTGACACACAGAACATACTCTTTCCCTGACACATGGAACACGCTCTCTCCCTGACACACGGAACACGCTCTCTCCCTGACACACGGAACACGCTCTCTCCCTGACACATGGAACACTCTCTCTCTCTGACATACGGAACACGCTCTCTCCCTGACACATGGAACACGCTCCCTCCCTGACACACGGAACACGCTCTCTCCCTGACACACGGAACACTCTCTCTCTCTGACATACGGAACACACTCTCTCCCTGACACACGGAACACACTCTCCCTGACACATGGAACGCACTCTCCCTGACACACGGAACACGCTCTCTCCTTGACACGCGGAACACGCTCTCTCCCTGACACGCGGAACACGCTCTCTCTCTGACACACGGAACACGCTCTCTCCCTGACACATGGAACACGCTCTCTCCCTGACACACAGAACATACTCTTTCCCTGACACATGGAACACACACTCTCCCTGACACACGGAACACGCTCTCTCCCTGACACACGGAACACGCTCTCTCCCTGACACACGGAACACACTCTCCCTGACACACGGAACACACTCTCTCTCTGACACACGGAACACACTCTCCCTGACACACGGAACATACTCTCTCCCTGTCACACGGAACACGCTCCCTCCCTGTCACACGGAACACACTCTCGCTGACACGGAACACACGCGCTCTCTGACACACGGAACACACTCTCTCCCTGACACATGGAACACACTCTCTCTCTGACATACGGAACACGCTCTCTCCCTGACACACGGAACACACTCTCCCTGACACACGGAACACACTCTCTCCCTGACACACGGAACACGCGCTCTCCCTGGCACGCGGAACACGCTCTCTCTGACACGGAACACGCTCTCTCCCTGACACACGGAACACACTCTCCCTGACACACGCAACACACTCTCTCTCTGACACACGGAACACACTCTCCCTGACACACGGAACATACTCTCTCCCTGACACATGGAACACACTCTCGCCCTGACACACGGAACACACTCTCTCCCTGACACACAGAACATACTCTCTCCCTGACACATGGAACACACACTCTCCCTGACACACGGAACACGCTCTCTCCCTGACACACGGAACACACTCTCTCCCTGACACACAGAACATACTCTCTCCCTGACACATGGAACACACTCTCGCCCTGACACATGGAACACACTCTCTCCCTGACACACGGAACACGCTCTCTCTCTCTGACACACGGAACACGCTCTCTCCCTGACACACGGAACACACTCTCTCCCTGACACGCGGAACACGCTCTCTCTCTGACACACGGAACACGCTCTCTCCCTGACACACAGAACATACTCTCTCCCTGACACATGGAACACACTCTCCCTGACACACGGAACACACTCTCTCCCTGACACATGGAACACACTCTCTCCCTGACACGCGGAACACGCTTTCTCTCTGACACAGGGAACATGCACTCTTCCTGACACACGGAACACGCTCTCTCCCTGACACACGGAACACTCTCTCTCTCGGACATACGGAACACGCTCTCTCCCTGACACACGGAACACTCTCTCTCTCTGACATACGGAACACGCTCTCTCCCTGACACACGGAACACACTCTCTCCCTGACACATGGAACACACTCTCTCCCTGTCACACAGAACACGCTTTCCCTGACACATGGAACACACTCTCTCCCTGACACATGGAACACACTCTCTCCCTGACACGCGGAACACGCCTTCTCTCTGACACAGGGAATATGCACTCTTCCAGACACACAGAACACGCTCTCTCCCTGACACACGGAACACTCTCTCTCTCTGACATACGGTACACACTCTCTCCCTGACACACGGAACACACTCTCTCTCTGACACACGGAACACACTCTCTCCCTGACACACGGAACACGCTCTCTTCCTGACACACGGAACACGCTCTCTCCCTGACACACGGAACACTCTCTCTCTCTGACATACGGAACACGCTCTCTCCCTGACACACGGAACACACTCTCTCCCTGACACACGAAACACGCTCTCTTCCTGACACACGGAACACGCTCTCTCCCTGACACATGGAACACCCTCTCTCTGACATACGGAACACGCTCTCTCCCTGACACATGGAACACACTCTCTCCCTGACACACGGAACCCCCCCCTCTCCCTGACACACAGAACATACTCTTTCCCTGACATATGGAACACACACTCTCACTGACACACGGAACACGCTCTCTCCCTGACACACGGAACACTCTCTCTCTCTGACATACGGAACACGCTCTCTCCCTGACACACGGAACACACTCTCCCTGACACACGGAACACACTCTCCCTGACACACGGAACACACGCGCTCTCTGACACACGGAACACACTCTCTCCCTGACACACGGAACACTCTCTCTCTCTGACATACGGAACACGCTCTCTCCCTGACACATGGAACACACTCTCCCTGACACACGGAACACACTCTCCCTGACACACGGAACACACGCGCTCTCTGACACACGGAACACACTCTCTCCCTGACACATGGATCACAATCCCCCTGACACAGGGAACACACTCTCTCTCTGACATACAGAACACACTCTCTCCCTGACACACGGAACACACTCTCTCTCTGACACATGGAACACACGTTCTCCCTGACACATGGAACACACTCTCTCTCTGACACATGGAACACACTCTCTCCCTGACACACGGAACACACACTTTCCCTGACACACAGAACACACATTCTCCCTGGCACATGGAACACACACTCCCTGACACACGGAACACACACTTTCCCTGACACATGGAACACACTCTCTCTCTGATACATGGAACACACTCTATCCCTGTCATGCGGAACACACTCTCTCCCTGACACACGGAACAACTCTCTCTCTGACACATGGAACACGCTCCCTCACTGACACACGAAACACGCTCTCTCTCTGACACACTGAACACACTCTGTCCCTGACACACGGAACACACACTCTCTCCCTGACACACGGAACACCCTCTCTCCCGATACACGTAACACACTCTCTCCCTGACACACGGAACACTCTCTCTCCCTGACACACAGAACACACTCTCCCTGGCACACGGAACACGGTCCCTCTCTGACACACGGAACACACACTTTCCCTGACACATGGAACACGCTCTCTCCCTGACACACGGAACACGCTCTCTCTGACACATGGAAGACACTCTCTCCCTGACACATGGAACACACACTTTCCCTGACACATGAAACACGCTCTCTCCCTGACACCCGGAACACACTCTCTCCCTGACACACGGAACACACTCTGTCCCTGACACACGGAACACACTCTCTCTGACACACGGAACACGCTCTCCCTGACGCACGGAACACACACTTTCCCTGACACACGGAACACGCTCTCTTCCTGACACACGGAACACGCTCTCTCCCTGACACACGGAACACTCTCTCTCTCTGACATACGGAACACGCTCTCTCCCTGACACACGGAACACACTCTCTCCCTGACACACGAAACACGCTCTCTTCCTGACACACGGAACACGCTCTCTCCCTGACACATGGAACACCCTCTCTCTGACATACGGAACACGCTCTCTCCCTGACACATGGAACACACTCTCTCCCTGACACACGGAACACGCTCTCTCCCTGACACACAGAACATACTCTTTCCCTGACATATGGAACACACACTCTCACTGACACACGGAACACGCTCTCTCCCTGACACACGGAACACTCTCTCTCTCTGACATACGGAACACGCTCTCTCCCTGACACACGGAACACACTCTCCCTGACACACGGAACACACTCTCCCTGACACACGGAACACACGCGCTCTCTGACACACGGAACACACTCTCTCCCTGACACACGGAACACTCTCTCTCTCTGACATACGGAACACGCTCTCTCCCTGACACATGGAACACACTCTCCCTGACACACGGAACACACTCTCCCTGACACACGGAACACACGCGCTCTCTGACACACGGAACACACTCTCTCCCTGACACATGGATCACAATCCCCCTGACACAGGGAACACACTCTCTCTCTGACATACAGAACACACTCTCTCCCTGACACACGGAACACACTCTCTCTCTGACACATGGAACACACATTCTCCCTGACACATGGAACACACTCTCTCTCTGACACATGGAACACACTCTCTCCCTGACACACGGAACACACACTTTCCCTGACACACGGAACACACATTCTCCCTGGCACATGGAACACACACTCCCTGACACACGGAACACACACTTTCCCTGACACATGGAACACACTCTCTCTCTGATACATGGAACACACTCTATCCCTGTCATGCGGAACACACTCTCTCCCTGACACACGGAACAACTCTCTCTCTGACACATGGAACACGCTCCCTCACTGACACACGAAACACGCTCTCTCTCTGACACACTGAACACACTCTGTCCCTGACACACGGAACACCCTCTCTCCCGATACACGTAACACACTCTCTCCCTGACACACGGAACACGCTCTCTCCCTGACACACAGAACACACTCTCCCTGGCACACGGAACACGGTCCCTCTCTGACACACGGAACACACACTTTCCCTGACACATGGAACACGCTCTCTCCCTGACACACGGAACACGCTCTCTCTGACACATGGAAGACACTCTCTCCCTGACACATGGAACACACACTTTCCCTGACACATGAAACACGCTCTCTCCCTGACACCCGGAACACACTCTCTCCCTGACACACGGAACACACTCTGTCCCTGACACACGGAACACACTCTCTCTGACACACGGAACACGCTCTCTCCCTGACGCACGGAACACACACTTTCCCTGACACACGGAACACGCTCTCTGCCTGACGCACGGAACACACACTTTCCCTGACACACGGAACACGCTCTCTCCCTGACGCACGGAACACACACTTTCCCTGACACACGGGGCACACTCTCCCTGACACACGGAACACACTCTCTCCCTGACACACGGAACACGCTCTCTCTCTGTGACACACGGAACACACTCTCTCCCTGACACACGGAACACACTCTGTCCCTGACACACGGAACACACGCTATCCATGACACACGGAACGCACTCTCTCTCAGACACACGGAACGCACTCTCGCTGAGTCCTGTACTCCCCTCCCCCTCCCTGATTCATACTACCACTGGATGCCCAGAGGGACCGGCCATTATGTACCGCCTGCTGTTTTGACCATTTCCTGTCGTCCTTAATAATGTATTTTTAAAGAATGAACTGTGCAGCAAAATGGGAGTGCACCCCTCTGAGTGCCGCCCTGTGAGTGCCCCCCTGTGGGAGCCCCCCTCTGAGTGCCCCCCTGTGGGAGCCCCCCTCTGAGTGCCCCCCTCTGAGTGCCCCCCTGTGGGTGCCCCCCTCTGAGTGCCCCCCCGTGGGTGCCCCCCTCTGAGTGCACCCCTGTGAGTGCCCACCTTTGAGTGCCCCCCTGTGAGTGCTCCCCTGTGAGTCCCCCCCTGTGGGTGCCCCCCTGTGGGTGCCCCCCTCTGAGTGCCCCCCCTGTGGGTGCCCCCCTCTGAGTGCACCCCTGTGAGTGCCCACCTTTGAGTGCCCCCCTGTGAGTGCTCCCCTGTGAGTCCCCCCTGTGGGTGCCCCCCTGTGAATGCCCCCCTGTGGGTGCCCCCCCTCTGAGTGCACCCCTGTGAGTGCTCCCCTGTGAGTCCCCCCTGTGGGTGCCCCCCTGTGAATGCCCCCCTGTGGGTGCCCCCCCTCTGAGTGCACCCCTATGGGTGCCCCCCCTGTGAATGCCCCCTGTGAATGCCCCCAGGAGTGCCCCCCCTGTGAGTGCCCCCCTGTGAGTGCCCCCCTGTGGGTGCCCCCCTGTGGGTGCCCCCCTCTGAGTGCCCCTCTGTGTGTTTGGTGTTGCCACCATAGGCTGAGAGGTGAATGAGGAGCCGTTGGCGATGTGAATTGGAGCATTCCGAATACAACTCCACTCTTTCATTTCGGGGATTATCGTTGGGAAAATCCCAGTTGCCAACTCTCTGAGCAGGGTCCACCCTCCCCAGCCCCTCACCCACTCTCAGCACCAGCCTACCCTGCCCTGCACACTCAGTCCCCTCAGCAAGCTCTGTCTATGTGCTCAGAGTTGGTTACCCTGCTCGACCACAGCCTACAGTGGCCTGTCTGAGAGTGTCAGCAGGCCATTCATTCACACTATCACAGAATTATTGCAACATAGTCAGAGGAGGCCATTCAGTCCATCGTACAAGCACCGGCTCTTCAAACAAGCGTCACTTCACAAATCCCTCCTGGTCAGGTTGTTTCCCCCTTCACAAACAGGAACAGCTTCTCCCTATACCCACTGCGCAGCCCCGTCCCTGATTTTGAAAACCTCTCTCAGGTCTCCGTCTCAGCCTTCTTCCCTTCTGAGATAACTCTACCAACTTCTTCAAAATATCCTCAGTCCTGGAACCATTCCTGCGAATTATTCCTGTGCACTGTCTCTCTCTCTGTCTCACCCTCTCTCTGTCTCACTCTCTCCCTCCCTCCAGTGTGTTCACATCTTTCCTATAACGTTCCCATGACAACCAAACTCAATAGTAACCAGGGTCAGCCAGGGAAAACTCAGAATAGGGGTTCCCTGACTGGGTCTGTTAACCTGGTCTGATCAGGGAGCCCTGGCTGACAGGTATAAACAGGAGTGTCAGAGGCTCTGCTCACTCTGAGAGCTGGCTTCCAGGGAGCTGGATCAGTGTCAGGGTCTCTCCGCCTGAAAATAAAGGGGGACTTGATAATGGGGTACCGGCCTGTGTGGAGTTATTTCAAACAGATCTAACAAGAGACTTGTACAGGTTCAGTCTCACCTCCTTGCTCTGCCTACTTTGCGTCCCTATTAATAAAGCCAAGAACACAGTTCTGCAGCAGGCTGTGAAATGTTTAATTGGGTCAGAGATTCTTGGGTGAGCAGGGTGTGAAAACCACAGATATATGAAGCACAGGACAGGACGCTGAGCTGATCGAGAGCGGATTGTGTGTCAGCGAGCTGACGAGGGACGGAAATGCGAATGAAATTACTGTATATTCCTCGGGCAGGTTACAGGGGTCTGCAAAGGGGAGACATCGCTCCAATGGGAAAGGGAGCCCGGAATTGCTGAGCAAGGTCCAACACATACACCACTGAGGTTCAAGAACAACGCCCCCCTAATTAAGAGCAATTAGGGCTGAGCAAGATAGGGGGGGGGAGGGGGGGCAAGATTAAACCTTCGAAAAAAACACAATCCAAGATTTAAGGTATCCATGGGGACTACAGGCAACAGGCAATGAAGGTGCAGGGCTGGAGGAGTGACAGGCATGAGGGGGCAGTGAGGGGGCAGTGAGGGGGCAGTGAGGGGGCAGTGAGGGGGACAGTGAGGGGGCAGTGAGGGGGCAGTGAGGGGGACAGTGAGGGGACAGTGAGGGGGCAGTGAGGGGACAGTGAGGGGGACAGTGAGGGGCAGTGAGGGGACAGAGAGGGGCAGTGAGGGGGCAGTGAGGGGGACAGTGAGGGAGCAGTGAGGGGGCAGTGAGGGGGCAGTGAGGGGACAGTGAGGGGGACAGTGAGGGGCAGTGAGGGGACAGAGAGGGGCAGTGAGGGGGCAGTGAGGGGGACAGTGAGGGGGCAGTGAGGGGGCAGTGAGGGGGACAGTGAGGGGGACAGTGAGGGGGCAGTGAGGGGGACAGTGAGGGGGACAGTGAGGGGGCAGTGAGGGGGACAGTGAGGGGGCAGTGAGGGGGCAGTGAGGGGGACAGTGAGGGGGACAGTGAGGGGGCAGTGAGGGGGACAGTGAGGGGGCAGTGAGGGGGACAGTGAGGGGGACAGTGAGGGGACAGTGAGGGGGCAGTGAGGGGACAGTGAGGGGGCAGTGAGGGGGCAGTGAGGGGGCAGTGAGGGGGACAGTGAGGGGACAGTGAGGGGGCAGTGAGGGGACAGTGAGGGGGCAGTGACGGGGACAGTGAGGGGGCAGTGAGGGGGCAGTGAGAGGGCAGTGAGGGGACAGTGAGGGGACAGTGAGGGGACAGTGAGGGAGCAGTGACGGGGACAGTGAGGGGGCAGTGAGGGGGCAGTGAGAGGGCAGTGAGGGGACAGTGAGGGGACAGTGAGGGGACAGTGAGGGGGCAGTGAGAGGGCAGTGAGGGGACAGTGAGGGGACAGTGAGGGGACAGTGAGGGGGCAGTGACGGGGACAGTGAGGGGACAGTGAGGGGGCAGTGAGGGGGCAGTGAGGGGGCAGTGACAGGGACAGTGAGGGGGACAGTGAGGGGACAGTGACAGGGACAGTGAGGGGACAGTGAGGGGGACAGTGAGGGGACAGTGAGGGGGACAGTGAGGGGGACCGCGAGGGGGACAGTGAGGGGGGCAGTGAGGGGACAGTGAGAGGGACAGTGAGGGGGGCAATGAGGGGACAGTGAGGGTGACAGTGAGGGGGACAGTGAGGGGGGCAGTGAGGGGACAGTGAGGGTGACAGTGACGGGGACAGTGAGGGGACAGTGAGGGTGACAGTGAGGGGGACAGTGAGGGGGGCAGTGAGGGGACAGTGAGGGGGACAGTGAGGGGACAGTGAGGGGGCAATGAGGGGGACTGTGAGGGGGACAGTGAGGGGGACAGTGAGGGGACAGTGAGGGGGCAGTGAGGGGGACAGTGAGGGGGACAGTGAGGGGGACAGTGAGGGGTCAGTGACAGGGACATTGAGGGGGCAGTGACAGGGACAGTGAGGGGGCAGTGAGGGGGACAGTGAGGGGGACAGTGAGGGGACAGTGACAGGGACAGTGACAGGGACAGTGAGGGGGCAGTGTGGGGACATTGAGGGAGGAGGTGAGGGGTGTGAGGGAGGTCAGTGAGGGTGACAGTGAGAGGAGAGTGAGGGGACAGTGAGGGGGACAGTGAGGGAGTCTGTGAGGGGACAGTGAGTGGGCAGTGAGGAGGGCAGTGAGGGGACAGTGAGGGCAGTGAGGGGATAGTGACGGGACAGTGAGGGGGCAGTGAGGGGACAGTGAGGGGGACAGTGTGAGGACTGAGGGCAGTGAGGGGACAGTGACAGGACAGTGAGGGGGCAGTGAGGGGACAGTGAGGGGGACAGTGTGAGGACAGTGAGGGAGACAGTGAAGGGGCAGTGAGGGGTACAGTGAGGGGACAGTGAGGGGTACAGTGAGGGAACAGTGAGGGGGACAGTGAGGGGGAGTGAGGGAGACAGTGAGGGGACAGTGAGGGGGATAGTGAGGTGGCAGTGAGGGGGACAGTGAGGGGACAGTGAGGGGGACAGTGAGGGGGACAGTGAGGGGGCAGTGAGGGGACAGTGAGGGTGACAGTGAGGGGGACAGTGAGGGGGACAGTGAGGGGAGAGTGAGGGAGTGAGGGGGACAGTGAGGGGGACAGTGAGGAGGACAGTGAGGGGAGAGTGAGGGAGTGAGGGGGACAGTGAGGGGGAGTGAGGGAGACATTGAGGGGACAGTGAGGGGGATAGTGAGGGGGACAGTGAGGGGAGAGTGAGGGAGTGAGGGGGACAGTGAGGGGGATAGTGAGGGGTACAGTGAGGGGGAGTGAGGGAGACAGTAAGGGGACAGTGAGGGGGATAGTGAGGGGGACAGTGAGGGGGGCAGTGAGGGGGGCAGTGAGGGGGGCAGTGAGGGGGACAGTGAGGGGGACAGTGAGGGGACAGTGAGGGGACTGTGAGGGGGACAGTGAGGGGGACAGTGAGGAGACAGTGAGTGGACAGTGAGGGGGCAGTGAGGGGGCAGTGTGGGGACATTGAGGGAGGAGGTGAGGGGACAGTGAGAGGAGGGTCAGTGAGAGGAGAGTGGGGGGGCAGTGATGGGGACTGTAAGGAAGCAATGAGGGTACAGTAAGGGGGCAGTGAGGGGGACTGTGAGGGGACAGTGAGGGGACAATGATGAGGACAGTGAGGGGGACAGTGAGGAGACAGTGACAGGGACAGTGAGGGGGACAGTGAGGGGACAGTGAGGGGACAGTGAGGGGGACAGTGAGGGGGACAGTGACGGGGACAGTGAGAGGGCAGTGAGGGGGACAGTGAGAGGGCAGTGAGGGGGACAGTGAGGGGACAGTGAGGGGACAGTGAGGGTGACAGTGAGGGGGACAGTGAGGAGACAGTGAGGGTGACAGTGACGGGGACAGTGAGGGGGACAGTGAGGGGACAGTGAGGGTGACAGTGACGGGGACAGTGAGGGGACAGTGAGGAGGACAGTGAGGGGGACAGTGAGGGGGCAGTGAGGGGGACAGTGAGGGGGCAGTGAGGGGACAGTGAGCGGGCAGTGAGGGGGACAGTAAGGAGACAGTGAGGGGACAGTGAGGTGACAGTGACAGGGACAGTGAGGGGACAGTGAGGGGGACAGTGAGGGGACAGTGAGGAGGCAGTGAGGGGGCAGTGAGGGGACAGTGAGGGGGACAGTGAGGGGGACAGTGAGGGGGACAGTGAGAGGGCAGTGAGGGGGACAGTAAGGGGACAGTGAGGGGGACAGTGAGGGGGCAGTGAGGGGGACAGTGAGAGGGTAGTGACGGGGACAGTGAGAGGACAGTGAGGGTGACAGTAAGGGGACAGTGAGGGGGACAGTGAGGGGGCAGTGAGGGGGACAGTGAGAGGGTAGTGACGGGGACAGTGAGAGGACAGTGAGGGTGACAGTGACGGGGACAGTGAGGGGGACAGTGAGGGGACAGTGAGGGGACAGTAAGGGGACAGTGAGGGGGACAGTGAGGGGGCAGTGAGGGGACAGTGAGGGGACAGTGAGAGGGCAGTGACGGGGACAGTGAGGGGACAGTGAGGGGGACAGTGAGGGGACAGTGAGGGGACAGTGAGGGGACAGTGAGGGGGACAGTGACGGGGACAGTGAGGAGACAGTGAGGGGGACAGTGAGGGGACAGTGAGGGGACAGTGAGGGGACAGTGAGGGGGACAGTGAGGGGGACAGTGAGGGGACAGTGAGGGGACAGTGAGGGGGACAGTGAGGGGACAGTGAGGGGACAGTGAGGGGGACAGTGAGGGGGACAGTGAGGGGACAGTGAGGGGACAGTGAGGGGGACAGTGAGGGGACAGTGAGGGGACAGTGAGGGGACAGTGAGGGGGACAGTGACGGGGACAGTGAGGAGACAGTGAGGGGACAGTGAGGGGACAGTGAGGGGACAGTGAGGGGGACAGTGAGGGGACAGTGAGGGGACAGTGAGGGGACAGTGAGGGGGACAGTGAGGGGACAGTGTGGGGGGTAGAAGCAGAGAGCTAGAAACAGCGCCAGCACAGCAGGTGATTTGGTACCTGTGTGACTTTCTCCGTGACGTTCTGAGTTCTCTCTTTCACTTTGCTGGGAGCGATGATCTCGATCTCCGTGGGTGATGGTGTGAGGATGACGTCTGGATTAAAATCCACAAAGTTGAGGGTAATCTGAGGGATCCTGCTGATGGCGCGATACTTCATCAAATCCGAGTCCGATGTGGAGTTCAGGAGGTGTGGCTTAGAGCTCCTCGTACCGCCTTAAAGGAACCGAGAGACTGTTAGAGATTCACACAGCAGCCAGGGACCGCCCAGAGACCGCCCAGAGATCACCCAGAGACCAGAGAACACCCAGAGACCGCACAGAGACCACCCAGAGATCACCCAAAGACCAGAGAGCACCCAGAGACCAGAGACCGCCCAGAGACCACCCAGAGACCAGAGACCGCCCAGAGATCACCCAGAGACCACTCAGAGACCACCCAGAGATCACCCAGAGACCAGAGACCACCCAGAGACCAGAGACCACCCAGAGACCACCCACAGACCACCCAGAGATCACCCAAAGACCAGAGAGCACCCAGAGACCAGAGACCACCCAGAGACCGCCCAGAGGTCACCCAGAGACCACTCAGAGACCGCCCAGAGATCACCCAGAGACCAGAGACCACCCAGCGACCACCCAGAGACCAGGGACCGCCCAGAGACCATCCTCAGACCACCCAGAGACCAGAGACTACCCAGAGACCGCCCAGAGAACACCCAGAGACCAGACACCACCCAGAGACCACCCAGAGATCACCCAGAGATCAGAGACCACCCAGAGACCGCCCAGAGATCACCCAAAGACCAGAGACCACCCAGAGACCAGAGACCACCCAGACACCGCCCAGAGATCACCCAGAGACCACCCAGAGACCGCCCAGAGACCTATGACCACCCAGAGACCGCCCAGAGATCACTCAAAGACCAGAGACCACCCAGAGACCAGAGACCACCCAGAGACCACCCAGAGATCACCCAGAGATCAGAGACCACCCAGAGACCGCCCAGTGATCACCCAGAGACCAGAGACCACCCAGAGACCAGAGACCAGACAGAAACCACCCAGAGATAGGACAGCACCCAGGGACAGGGATGCACGCAGAGACCAGACAGCACCAAGGGACAAGGCAGCGCCCAGGGACAGGACAGCACCCAGAGACAGGGCAGCACCCAGGGACAGGGTAGCACCCAGAGACAGGACAGCACCCAGAGACAGGGCAGCACCCAGGGACAGGGCAGCATCCAGAGACAGGACAGCACCCAGGGACAGGACAGCACCAAGGGACAGGGCAGCGCCCAGGGACAGGACAGCACCCAGGGACAGGTCAGCACCCAGAGACCGGACAGCACCCAGGGACAAGGCAGCGCCCAGGGACAGGACAGCACCCAGAAACAGGGAGCACCCAGGTACAGGACAGCACCCAGAGACAGGACAGTACCCAGAGACAGGGCAGCACCCAGAGACAGGGCAGCACCCAGAGACAGGACAGCACCCAGAGACAGGACAGTACCCAGAGACAGGGCAGCACCCAGAGACAGGGCAGCACCCAGAGACAGGACAGTACCCAGGGACAGGACAGCACCCAGAGACAGGACAGCGCCCAGAGACAGGGCAGCACCCAGAGACAGGACAGTACCCAGGGACAGGGCAGCACCCAGGGACAGGACAGTACCCAGAGATAGGTCAGCAACCAGGGACCGGACAGCACCCAGGGACCGGACAGCACCCCGGGACAGGACAGCACCCAGGGACAGGACAGCACCCACAGATAGGACAGCACCCAGAGACAGGACAGCACCCAGAGATAGGACAGCAACCAGAGATAGGACAGCACCCAGAGATAGGTCAGCAACCAGGGACAGGACAGCACCCAGAGGTAGGACAGCACCCAGAGATAGGACAGCACCCAGAGATAGGTCAGCAACCAGGGACAGGACAGCACCCAGAGGTAGGACAGCACCCAGAGATAGGTCAGCAACCAGGGATAGGACAGCACCCAGTGAACGGACAGCACCCAGGGACAGGGCAGCACCCAGGGACAGGGCAGCACCCAGGGACATGGCAGCACACAGGGACAGGGCAGCACCCACAGATAGGACAGCACCCAGGGACAGGACAGCACCCAGAGATAGGATAGCACCCACAGATAGGACAGCACCCAGGGACAGGGCAGCACCCAGGGACAGGACACCACCCAGGGACAGGAGAGCACCCACAGATAGGACAGCACCCAGAGACAGGACACCACCCAGGGACAGGAGAGCACCCACAGATAGGTCAGCAACCAGGGACAGGACAGCACCCAGTGAACGGACAGCACCCAGGGACAGGGCAGCACCCAGAGATAGGACAGCACCCAGGGACAGGACAGCACCCAGAGATAGGACAG
The DNA here is from genome assembly GCF_037043375.1 of Chiloscyllium plagiosum. NCBI lineage: Eukaryota > Metazoa > Chordata > Chondrichthyes > Orectolobiformes > Hemiscylliidae > Chiloscyllium > Chiloscyllium plagiosum. Next base: position 48,059,157 of record NW_028270170.1, on the reverse strand, counting down.
CACCCAGAGATAGGGCAGCACCCAGGGACAGGAGAGCACCCAGGGACAGGACAGCACCCAGAGACAGGACAGCACCCAGAGACAGGGCAGCACCCAGAGACAGGGCAGCACCCAGAGACAGGACAGCACCCAGGGACAGGACAGCACCCAGAGACAGGACAGCGCCCAGAGACAGGGCAGCACCCAGAGACAGGACAGTACCCAGAGACAGCGCAGCACCCAGAGACAGGACAGCACCCAGGGACAGGGCAGCACCCAGGGACAGGACAGCACCCAGGGACAGGGCAGCACCCAGGGACAGGGCAGCACCCAGGGACAGGACAGTACCCAGAGATAGGTCAGCAACCAGGGACCGGACAGCACCCAGGGACCGGACAGCACCCCGGGACAGGACAGCACCCAGGGACAGGACAGCACCCACAGATAGGACAGCACCCAGGGACAGGACAGCACCCAGAGATAGGACAGCACACAGAGATAGGAAAGCACACAGAGATAGGTCAGCAACCAGAGACCGGACAGCACCCAGGGACAGGGCAGCACCCAGGGACCGGACAGCACCCAGGGACTGGGCAGCACCAAGAGAAAGGACAGCACCCAGGGATAGGGCAGCACCCAGATACAGGACAGCACCCAGGGACAGGACAGTACCCAGAGATAGGACAGCACCCAGAGATAGGACAGCACCCAGGGACAGGACAGCACCCAGGCAGCACCCAGATACAGGACAGCACCCAGGGACAGGACAGTACCCAGAGATAGGACAGCACCCAGAGATAGGACAGCACCCAGGGACAGGACAGCACCCAGGGACAGGGCAGCACCCAGGGACAGGGCGGCACCCATGGACAGGACAGCACCCAGGGACAGGACAGCATCCAGGGACTGGACAGCACCCAGGGACAGGACAGCACCCAGGGACAGGACAGCACCCAGAGATAGGACAGCACCCAGAGATAGGTCAGCAACCAGGGACAGGACAGCACCCAGAGATAGGACAGCACCCAGAGATAGGTCAGCAACCAGGGACAGGACAGCACCCAGTGAACGGACAGCACCCAGGGACAGGGCAGCACCCAGGGACAGGGCAGCACCCAGGGACATGGCAGCACACAGGGACAGGGCAGCACCCACAGATAGGACAGCACCCAGGGACAGGGCAGTACCCAGGGACAGGACAGTACCCAGAGATAGGTCAGCAACCAGGGACCGGACAGCACCCAGGGACCGGACAGCACCCCGGGACAGGACAGCACCCAGGGACAGGACAGCACCCACAGATAGGACAGCACCCAGGGACAGGACAGCACCCAGAGATAGGACAGCACACAGAGATAGGAAAGCACACAGAGATAGGTCAGCAACCAGAGACCGGACAGCACCCAGGGACAGGGCAGCACCCAGGGACCGGACAGCACCCAGGGACTGGGCAGCACCAAGAGAAAGGACAGCACCCAGGGATAGGGCAGCACCCAGATACAGGACAGCACCCAGGGACAGGACAGTACCCAGAGATAGGACAGCACCCAGAGATAGGACAGCACCCAGGGACAGGACAGCACCCAGGCAGCACCCAGATACAGGACAGCACCCAGGGACAGGACAGTACCCAGAGATAGGACAGCACCCAGAGATAGGACAGCACCCAGGGACAGGACAGCACCCAGGGACAGGGCAGCACCCAGGGACAGGGCGGCACCCATGGACAGGACAGCACCCAGGGACAGGACAGCATCCAGGGACTGGACAGCACCCAGGGACAGGACAGCACCCAGGGACAGGACAGCACCCAGAGATAGGACAGCACCCAGAGATAGGTCAGCAACCAGGGACAGGACAGCACCCAGAGATAGGACAGCACCCAGAGATAGGTCAGCAACCAGGGACAGGACAGCACCCAGTGAACGGACAGCACCCAGGGACAGGGCAGCACCCAGGGACAGGGCAGCACCCAGGGACATGGCAGCACACAGGGACAGGGCAGCACCCACAGATAGGACAGCACCCAGGGACAGGACAGCACCCAGAGATAGGACAGCACCCACAGATAGGACAGCACCCAGGGACAGGGCAGCACCCAGGGACAGGACAGCACCCAGGGACAGGACAGCACCGATGGACAGGAGAGCACACAGGAACGGGACAGCACCCAGAGATAGGACAGCACCAAGGGACAGGACAGCAGCCATGGGCAGGAGAGCACCAAGGAACAGGACAGCACCCAGGGACAGGGCAGCACCCAGGGACAGGACAGCACCCATGGACAGGAGAGCACCAAGGGACAGGAGAGCACCCAGGGACAGGACAGCACCCATGGACTGGACAGCACCCAGAGACAGGGACAAGACAGCACCCAGGGACAGGGCAGCACCCAGGGAAAGGACAGCACCCAGGGACAGGGATGCACCCAGGGACAGGGCAGCACCCAGAGACAGGACAGCACCCAGAGACAGGGCAGCACCTAGGGACAGCACAGCACCCAGGGACAGGACAGCACCCAGAGACAGGACAGGACCCAGAGACAGGACAGGACCCAGAGACAGGACAGCACCCAGGGACAGGACAGCACCCAGGGACAGGGCAGCACCCAGGGACAGGACAGCACCCAGAGATAGGACAGCACCCTGAGATAGGTCAGCAACCAGAGACCGGACAGCACCCAGGGACAGGGCATCACCCAGGGACCGGACAGCACCCAGTGACTGGACAGCACCAAGAGAAAGGACAGCACCCAGGGATAGGGCAGCACCCAGATACAGGACAGCACCCAGGGACAGGACAGTACCCAGAGATAGGACAGCACCCAGGGACAGGGCAGCACCCAGATACAGGACAGCACCCAGGGACAGGACAGTACCCAGAGATAGGACAGCACCCAGAGACAGGACAGCACCCAGAGACAGGGCAGCACCCAAAGACAGGGCAACACCCAGAGACTGGACAGCACCCAGAGATAGGACAGCACCCAGGGACAGGACAGCACCCAGCGACTGGACAGCACCCAGAGACAGGACAGCACCCAGGATCAGGACAGCACCCAGGGACAGGGCAGCCCCCCGTGACGGGACAGCACCCAGCGACAGGAAAGCCCCCAGTGTCTGGACAACACCCAGGGACTGGACAGCACCCCGAGACAGGGATGCACCCAGGGACAGGGCAGCACCCAGGGACCGGACAGCACCCAGGGACTGGACAGCACCCAGAGACAGGACAGCACCCAGAGACAGAGCAGCACCCAAAGACAGGGCAACACCCAGAGACTGGACAGCACCCAGAGATAGGACAGCACCCAGGGACTGGACAGCACCCAGGGACAGGGCAGCACGCAGGGACAGGGCAGCACCCATGGACAGGATGGCGCCCAGGGACAGGACAGCACCCAGCGACTGGACAGCACCCAGAGACAGGACAGCACCCAGGATCAGGACAGCACCCAGGGACAGGGCAGCACCCAGGGAAAGGACAGCACCCATGGACAGGAGAGCACACAGGGACAGGGATGCACCCAGGGACAGGACAGCACCCAGGGACAGGGCAGTACCCAGGGACAGGTCAACACTCAGGGACAGGGCAGTACCCAGGGACAGGGCAGTACCCAGGGACAGGTCAACACTCAGGGACAGGGCAGTACCCAGGGACAGGACAGCACCCAGAAATAAGATAGACCCAGGGACCGGACAGCACCCAGGGACAGGACAGCACCCAGGACCGGGCCAGCACCCAGGGGACAGGACAGCACCCAAAGACAGGGCAGCACCCAAAGACAGGGCAGCACCCAGAGACAGGACAGCACCCAGAGATAGGACATACCCAGGATCAGGACAGCACCCAGGGACAGGGCAGCACCTAGAGACAGGACAGCACCCAGGATCAGGACAGCACCCAGGGACAGGGCAGCCCCCCGTGACGGGACAGCACCCAGGGACAGGGCAGCACCCAGGGACCGGACAGCACCCAGGGACTGGACAGCACCCAGAGACAGGACAGCACCCAGAGACAGAGCAGCACCCAAAGACAGGGCAACACCCAGAGACTGGACAGCACCCAGAGATAGGACAGCACCCAGGGACAGGACAGCACCCTGAGACAGGTCAGCACCCAGTGAACGGACAGCACCAAGGGACAGGGCAGCACCCAGGGACAGGACAGCACCCAGAGACAGGGACAAGACAGCACCCAGAGACAGGACAGCACCCAGAGACAGGACAGCACCCAGAGACAGAGCAGCACCCAAAGACAGGGCAACACCCAGAGACTGGACAGCACCCAGAGATAGGACAGCACCAAGGGACAGGACAGCACCCAGAGACAGTTCAGCACCCAGTGAACTGACAGCACCCAGGGCCAGGGATGCACCCAGGGACAGGGCAGCACGCAGAGACAGGACAGCACCCATGGACAGGAGAGCACCAAGGGACAGGAGAGCACCCAGGGACTGGACAGCACCCATGGACTGGACAGCACCCAGAGACAGGGACAAGACAGCACCCAGGGACAGGGCAGCACCCAGGGAAAGGACAGCACCCAGGGACAGGGATGCACCCAGGGACAGGACAGCACACAGAGACAGGACAGCACCCAGAGACAGGGCAGCACCCAGGGACTAGACAGCACCCAGGGACAGGACAGCAGAGATAGGACAGCACCCAGGAACAGGACAGCACCTAGGGACCGGACAGCACCCAGGGACAGGGCAGCACCCAGGGACCGGACAGCACCCAGGGACTGGACAGCACCCAGAGACAGGACAGCACCCAGAGACAGGGCAGCACCCAAAGACAGGGCAACACCCAGAGACTGGACAGCACCCAGAGATAGGACAGCACCCAGGGACAGGACAGCACCCAGCGACTGGACAGCACCCAGAGACAGGACAGCACCCAGGATCAGGACAGCACCCAGGGACAGGGCAGCCCCCCGTGACGGGACAGCACCCAGCGACAGGAAAGCCCCCAGTGTCTGGACAACACCCAGGGACTGGACAGCACCCCGAGACAGGGATGCACCCAGGGACAGGGCAGCACCCAGGGACCGGACAGCACCCAGGGACTGGACAGCACCCAGAGACAGGACAGCACCCAGAGACAGAGCAGCACCCAAAGACAGGGCAACACCCAGAGACTGGACAGCACCCAGAGATAGGACAGCACCCAGGGACAGGACCGCACCCGGAGATAGGTCATACCCAGGGACCGGACAGCACCCAGGGACTGGACAGCACCCAGGGACAGGGCAGCACGCAGGGACAGGGCAGCACCCAAGGACAGGACAGCACCCAGGGACAGGAGAGCACCCAGGGACAGGGATGCACCCAGGGACAGGACAGCACTCAGGGACAGGACAGCACCCATGGACAGGAGGGCGCCCAGGGACAGGACAGCACCCAGCGACTGGACAGCACCCAGAGACAGGACAGCACCCAGGATCAGGACAGCACCCAGGGACAGGGCAGCACCCAGGGAAAGGACAGCACCCATGGACAGGAGAGCACCCAGGGACAGGGATGCACCCAGGGACAGGACAGCACCCAGGGACAGGGCAGTACCCAGGGACAGGTCAACACTCAGGGACAGGGCAGTACCCAGGGACAGGGCAGTACCCAGGGACAGGGCAGCACGCAGGGACAGGGCAGCACCCATGGACAGGGCAGCACCCAAAGACAGGGCAACACCCAGAGACTGGACAGCACCCAGAGATAGGACAGCACCAAGGGACAGGACAGCACCCAGAGACAGTTCAGCACCCAGTGAACTGACAGCACCCAGGGCCAGGGATGCACCCAGGGACAGGGCAGCACGCAGAGACAGGACAGCACCCATGGACAGGAGAGCACCAAGGGACAGGAGAGCACCCAGGGACTGGACAGCACCCATGGACTGGACAGCACCCAGAGACAGGGACAAGACAGCACCCAGGGACAGGGCAGCACCCAGGGAAAGGACAGCACCCAGGGACAGGGATGCACCCAGGGACAGGACAGCACACAGAGACAGGACAGCACCCAGAGACAGGGCAGCACCCAGGGACTAGACAGCACCCAGGGACAGGACAGCAGAGATAGGACAGCACCCAGGAACAGGACAGCACCTAGGGACCGGACAGCACCCAGGGACAGGGCAGCACCCAGGGACCGGACAGCACCCAGGGACTGGACAGAACCCAGAGACAGGACAGCACCCAGAGACAGGGCAGCACCCAAAGACAGGGCAACACCCAGAGACTGGACAGCACCCAGAGATAGGACAGCACCCAAGGACAGGACAGCACCCAGCGACTGGACAGCACCCAGAGACAGGACAGCACCCAGGATCAGGACAGCACCCAGGGACAGGGCAGCCCCCCGTGATGGGACAGCACCCAGCGACAGGAAAGCCCCCAGTGTCTGGACAACACCCAGGGACTGGACAGCACCCCGAGACAGGGATGCACCCAGGGACAGGGCAGCACCCAGGGACCGGACAGCACCCAGGGACTGGACAGCACCCAGAGACAGGACAGCACCCAGAGACAGAGCAGCACCCAAAGACAGGGCAACACCCAGAGACTGGACAGCACCCAGAGATAGGACAGCACCCAGGGACAGGACCGCACCCGGAGATAGGTCATACCCAGGGACCGGACAGCACCCAGGGACTGGACAGCACCCAGGGACAGGGCAGCACGCAGGGACAGGGCAGCACCCAGGGACAGGACAGCACCCAGGGACAGGACAGCACCCAGGGACAGGGATGCACCCAGGGACAGGACAGCACTCAGGGACAGGACAGCACCCATGGACAGGAGGGCGCCCAGGGACAGGACAGCACCCAGCGACTGGACAGCACCCAGAGACAGGACAGCACCCAGGATCAGGACAGCACCCAGGGACAGGGCAGCACCCAGGGAAAGGACAGCACCCATGGACAGGAGAGCACCCAGGGACAGGGATGCACCCAGGGACAGGACAGCACCCAGGGACAGGGCAGTACCCAGGGACAGGTCAACACTCAGGGACAGGGCAGTACCCAGGGACAGGGCAGTACCCAGGGACAGGTCAACACTCAGGGACAGGGCAGTACCCAGGGACAGGGCAGCACCCAGGGACAGGTCAGCACCCAGAAATAGGATAGACCCAGGGACCGGACAGCACCCAGGGACAGGACAGCACCCAGGACCGGGCCAGCACCCAGGGGACAGGACAGCACCCAAAGACAGGGCAGCACCCAGAGATAGGACATACCCAGGGACCGGACAGCACCCAGGGACAGGTCAGCACTCAGGGACAGGGCAGTACCCAGGGACAGGGCAGCACCCAGGGACAGGGCAGTACCCAGGGACAGGTCAACACTCAGGGACAGGGCAGTACCCAGGGACAGGGCAGCACCCAGGGACAGGACAGCACCCGGAGATAGGACATACCCAGGGACCGGACAGCACCCAGGGACAGGTCAGCTCTCAGGGCAGGGCAGTACCCAGGGACAGGACAGCACTCAGGGACAGGGCAGTACCCAGGGACAGGACAGCACCCAGCGACAGGACAGCCCCCAGTGTCTGGACAGCACCCAGGAACAGGACAGCACCCCGAGACAGGGATGCACCCAGGGACAGGGCAGCACCCAGAAATAGGATAGACCCAGGGACCGGACAGCACCCAGGGACAGGACAGCACCCAGAGACGGGATAGCACCCAGGGACAGGGCAGCACCCAGGGACAGGACAGCACCCAGCGACTGGACAGCACCCAGAGACAGGACAGCACACAGGATCAGGACAGCACCCAGGGACAGGGCAGCCCCCAGTGACAGGACAGCACCCAGCGACAGGACAGCCCCCAGTGTCTGGACAGCACCCAGGAACAGGACAGCACCCCGAGACAGGGATGCACCCAGGGACAGGGCAGCACCCAGGGACCGGACAGCACCCAGGGACTGGACAGCACCCAGAGACAGGACAGCACCCAGAGACAGGGCAGCACCCAAAGACAGGGCAACACCCAGAGACTGGACAGCACCCAGAGATAGGACAGCACCCAGGGACAGGACAGCACCCAGCGACTGGACAGCACCCAGAGACAGGACAGCACCCAGGATCAGGACAGCACCCAGGGACAGGGCAGCCCCCCGTGACGGGACAGCACCCAGCGACAGGAAAGCCCCCAGTGTCTGGACAACACCCAGGGACTGGACAGCACCCCGAGACAGGGATACACCCAGGGACAGGGCAGCACCCAGGGACCGGACAGCACCCAGGGACTGGACAGCACCCAGAGACAGGACAGTACCCAGAGACAGGGCAGCACTCAAAGACAGGGCAACACCCAGAGACTGGACAGCACCCAGAGATAGGACAGCACCCAGGGACAGGACAGCACCTGGAGATAGGACATACCCAGGGACCGGACAGCACCCAGGGACTGGACAGCACTCAGGGACAGGGCAGCACGCAGGGACAGGGCAGCACCCAGGGACAGGACAGCACCCAGCGACTGGACAGCACCCAGAGACAGGACAGCACCCAGGATCAGGACAGCACCCAGGGACAGGGCAGCCCCCAGAGACAGGACAGCACCCATGGACAGGACAGCCCCCAGTGTCTGGACAGCACCCAGAGACAGGACAGCACCCAGGGACTGGACAGCACCCAGGGACAGGACAGCACCCAGTGAACAGACAGCACCCAGACATAGGAAAGCACCCAGGGACAGGACAGCATCCAGAGATAGGACAGCACCCAGGGACAGGACAGCATCAGGGACAGGACAGCAAGCAGGGACAGGACAGCACCCAGGACCGGGAAAGCACCTAGGGGACAGGACAGCACCCAGAGACAGGGCAGCACCCAAAGACAGGGATGCACCCAGAGACTGGACAGCACCCAGAGATAGGACATACACAGGGACCGGACAGCAACCAGGGACAGGACAGCACCCAGGACCGGGCCAGCACCCGGGGACAGGACAGCATCCAGAGACAGGACAGCACCCAGTGACAGGGCAGCAACCAGAGACAGGACAGAACCCAGGGACCGGACAGCACCCTGGGACTGGACAGCACCCAGAGACAGGACAGCACCCAGGGACAGGGCAGCAACCAGAGACAGGACAGCACCCAGGGACCGGACAGCACCCAGAGATTGGACAACACCCAGTGACAGGACAGCTCCCGGAGTTAGGACATACCCAGGGACCGGACAGCACCCAGGGACAGGGCAGCACCCAGGGACAGGACAGCATCCAGAGATAGGACAGCACCCAGGGACAGGACAGCACCCAGGGACAGGACAGAACCCATGGACAGGACAGCACCCAGGGACCGGACAGCAACCAGAGACAGGACAGCACCCAGAGACAGGGACAAGACAGCACCCAGGGACAGGGCAGCACCCAGGGACTGGACAGCACCCAGAGACAGGGACAAGACAGCACCCAGGGACAGGGCAGCACCCAGTGAACGGTCAGCACCGAGGGACAGGGATGCACCCAGGGACAGGGCAGCACCCAGGGACAGGACAGCACCCATGGACAGGAGAGCACCCAGGGACAGGGATGCACCCAGGGACAGGGCAGCACCCAGGGACAGGACAGCACACATGGGCAGGAGAGCACCCAGGGACAGGGCAGCACGCAGGGACAGGACAGCACCCATGGACAGGACAGCACCCAGGGACAGGACAGCACCCAGGGACAGGGCAGCACCCAGGGACAGGACAGCACCCAGGGACAGGACAGCAACCAGGGACAGGACAGCACCCAGGACCGGGCCAGCACCCAGGGGACAGGACAGCACCCTGAGACAGTGCAGCACCCAGAGACTGGACAGCACACAGGGACAGGACAGCACCCAGAGATAGGACAGCACCCAGATATAGGTCAGCAACCAGGGACAGGACAGCACCCAGAGATAGGACAGCACCCAGGGACTGAACAGCACCCAGAGACAGGACAGCACCCAGAGACAGGGACAGCACCCAAAGACAGGGCAGCACCCAGAGACTGGACAGCACCCAGAGATAGGACAGCACCCAGTGACATGACAGCACCCAGAGATAGAACATACCCAGGGACCGGACAGCACCCAGGTACTGGACAGCACCCAGAGACAGGGCAGCACCCAGCGACAGGACAGCACCCAGCGACTGGACAGCACCCAGAGACAGGACAGCACCCAGGATCAGGGCAGCCCCCAGTGACTGGACAGCACCCAGCGACAGGACAGCACCCAGTGTCTGGACAGCACCCAGAGACTGGACAGCACCCAGGGACAGGGCAGCACCCAGGGACAGGACAGCACCCAGCGATTGGACAGCACCCAGGATCAGGACCGCACCCAGGGACAGGGCAGCCCCCAGTCACTGGACAGCACCCAGCGACAGGACAGCCCCCAGTGTCTGGACAGCACCCAGAGACAGGACAGCACCCAGGGACTGGACAGCACCCAGGGACAGGACAGCACCCAGGGACAGGACAGAACCCATGGACAGGACAGCACCCAGGGACCGGACAACAACCAGAGACAGGACAGCACCCAGAGACAGGGACAAGACAGCACCCAGAGACAGGACAGCACCCAGAGACAGGGCAGCACCCAGGGACAGGACAGCACCCAGGGACAGGAGAGCACCCAGGGACAGGGCAGCACCCAGGGACAGGACAGCACCCAGGGACAGGGCAGCACCCAGGGACAGGACAGCACTCAGGGACAGGACAGCAACCATAGACAGGACAGCACCCAGGGACAGGGCAGCACCCAGGAACCGGACATCACTCGGAATCAGGGCAGCACCCAGGGACAAGGGTGCACCCAGGGACAGGGCAGCACCCAGGGACAGGGCAGCAACCAGAGACAGGACAACACACAGGGACCGGACAGCACCCAGAGATAGGACAGCACCCAGTGACAGGACAGCACCCGGAGATAGGACATACCCAGGGACCGGACAGCACCCAGGGACAGGGCAGCACCCAGGGACAGGACAGCATCCAGAGATAGGACAGCACCCAGGAACAGGACAGCACCCAGGGACAGGACAGAACCCATGGACAGGACAGCATCCAGGGACCGGACAGCAACCAGAGACAGGACAGCACCCAGAGACAGGGACAAGACAGCACCCAGGGACAGGGCAGCACCCAGGGACAGGACAGCATCCAGAGATAGGACAGCACCCAGGGACAGGACAGCACCCAGGGACAGGACAGAACCCATGGACAGGACAGCACCCAGGGACCGGACAGCAACCAGAGACAGGACAGCACCCAGAGACAGGGAAAAGACAGCACCCAGGGACAGGGATGCACCCAGGGACAGGACAGCACCCAGAGACAGGACAGCACCCAGAGATAGGGCAGCACCCAGGGACTGGACAGCACCCAGAGACAGGGACAAGACAGCACCCAGGGACAGGGCAGCACCCAGTGAACGGTCAGCACCGAGGGACAGGACAGCACCCAGGGACAGGGCAGCACCCAGGGACAGGACAGCACCCATGGACAGGAGAGCACCCAGGGACAGGGATGCACCCAGGGACAGGGCAGCACCCAGGGACAGGACAGCACACATGGGCAGGAGAGCACCGAGGGACAGGACAGCACCCAGGGACAGGGCAGCACCCAGGGACAGGACAGCACCCAGGGACAGGACAGCAACCAGGGACAGGACAGCACCCAGGACCGGGCCAGCACCCAGGGGACAGGACAGCACCCTGAGACAGTGCAGCACCCAGAGACTGGACAGCACACAGGGACAGGACAGCACCCAGAGATAGGACAGCACCCAGATATAGGTCAGCAACCAGGGACAGGACAGCACCCAGAGATAGGACAGCACCCAGAGATAGGACAGCACTCAGAGATAGGACATACCCAGGGACCGGACAGCACCCAGGGACTGGACAGCACCCAGGGACAGGGCAGCAATCAGGAACAGGGCACTACCCAGGGACAGGGCAGCACCCAGGGACAGGACAGCACCCAGAAATAGGATAGACCCAGGGACCGGACAGCACCCAGGGACAGGACAGCACCCAGAGATGGGATAGAACCCAGGGACAGGGCAGCACCCAGGGACAGGACAGCACCCAGCGACTGGACAGCACCCAGGGACAGGACAGCACCCAGGATCAGGGCAGCCCCCAGTGACTGGACAGCACCCAGCGACAGGACAGCCCCCAGTGTCTGGACAACACCCAGAGACAGGACAGCACCCAGGGACAGGGCAGCACCCAGGGACAGGACAGCACCCAGCGATTGGACAGCACCCAGAGACAGGACAGCACCCAGGATCAGGTCAGCACCCAGGGACAGGGCAGCCCCCAGTCACTGGACAGCACCCAGCGACAGGACAGCCCCCAGTGTCTGGACAGCACCCAGGGACAGGACAGCACCCAGTGAACGGACAGCACCCAGGGACAGGGATGCACCCAAGGACAGGGCAGCACCCAGGGACAGGACAGCACCCAGAGATAGGAAAGCACCCAGGGACAGGACAGCACCCAGAGATAGGACAGCACCCAGGGACAGGACAGCACCCAGGGACAGGACAGAACCCATGGACAGGTCAGCACCCAGGGACTGGACAACAACCAGAGACAGGACAGCACCCAGAGACAGGAACCGGACAGCACCCAGAGATAGGACAGCACCCAGTGACAGGACAGCACCCGGAGATAGGACATACCCAGGGACCGGACAGCACCCAGGGACAGGGCAGCACCCAGGGACAGGACAGCACCCAGAGATAGGACAGCACCCAGTGACAGGACAGCACCCGGAGATAGGACATACCCACGGACCGGAGAGCACCCTGGGACAGGACAGCACCCAGGGACAGGACAGAACCCATGGACAGGACAGCACCCAGGGACCGGACAGCAACCAGAGACAGGACAGCACTCAGAGACAGGGACAAGACAGCACCCAGGGACAGGGCAGCACCCAGTGAATGGTCAGCACCCAGGGACAGGGATGCACCCAGGGACAGGACAGCACCCAGAGACAGAGCAGCACCCAGGGACTGGACAGCACCCAGATACAGGGACAAGACAGCACCCAGGGACAGGGCAGCACCCAGTGAACGGTCAGCACCGAGGGACAGGGATGCACCCAGGGACAGGGCAGCACCCAGGGACAGGACAGCACCCGTGGACAGGAGAGCACCCAGGGACAGGGATGCACCCAGGGACAGGGCAGCACCCAGGGACAGGACAGCACACATGGGCAGGAGAGCACCCAGGGACAGGGATGCACCCAGGGACAGGACAGCACCCAGGGACAGGGATGCACCCAGGGACAGGGCAGCACCCAGGGACAGGACAGCACCCATGGACAGGAGAGCACCCAGGGACAGGGATGCACCCAGGGACAGGGCGGCACGCAGGGACCGGACAGCACCCATGGACAGGAGAGCCCCCAGGGACAGGACAGCACCCAGGGACAGGACAGCACCCAGGGACAGGACAGGAACCAGGGACAGGACAGCACCCAGGACCGGGCCAGCACCCAGGGGACAGGACAGCACCCTGAGACAGTGCAGCACCCAGAGACTGGACAGCACACAGGGACAGGACAGCACCCAGAGATAGGACAGCACCCAGAGATAGGACAGCACCCAGAGATAGGACAGCACCCAGGAACAGGACAGCACCCCAAGACAGGGATGCACCCAGGGACAGGGCAGCACCTAGGGACAGGACAGCACCAGGGACTGGACAGCACCCAGAGACAGGACAGCAACGAGAGACAGGGACAGCACCCAAAGACAGGGCAGCACCCAGAGACTGGACAGCACACAGAGATAGGACAGCACCCAGTGACAGGGCAGCACTCAGGGACAGGGCAGTACCCAGGGACAGGGTAGCACCCAGGGACAGGACAGCACCCAGAGATAGGACATACCCAGGGACCGGACAGCACCCAGGGACAGGACAGCACACAGAGACGGGATAGCACCCAGGGACAGGGCAGCACCCAGGGACAGGACAGCACCCAGCGACTGGACAGCCCCCAGTGTCTGGACAGCACCCAGAGACAGGACAGCACCCAGGGACAGGGCAGCACCCAGGGACAGGACAGCACCCAGCGATTGGACAGCACCCAGAGACAGGACAGCACCCAGGATCAGGACAGCACCCAGGGACAGGGCAGCACCCAGGGACAGGGCAGCACCCAGGGACAGGACAGCACCCAGCGATTGGACAGCACCCAGAGACAGGACAGCACCCAGGATCAGGACAGCACCCAGGGACAGGGCAGCCCCCAGTCACTGGACAGCACCCAGCAACAGGACAGCCCCCAGTGTCTGGACAGCACCCAGAGACAGGACAGCACCCAGGGACTGGACAGCACCCAGGGACAGGACAGCACCCAGTGAACGGACAGCACCCAGGGACAGGGATGCACCCAAGGACAGGGCAGCACCCAGGGACAGGACAGCACCCAGAGATAGGAAAGCACCCAGGGACAGGACAGCAACCAGAGATAGGACAGCACCCAGGGACAGGACAGCACCCAGGGACAGGACAGAACCCATGGACAGGACAGCACCCAGGGACCGGACAACAACCAGAGACAGGACAGCACCCAGAGACAGGGACAAGACAGCACCCAGAGACAGGACAGCACCCAGAGACAGGGCAGCACCCAGGGACAGGACAGCACCCAGAGACAGGGACAGGGCAGCACTAAGGGACAGGACAGCACCCAGGGACAGGGCAGCACCCATGGACAGGAGAGCACCCAGGGACAGGGATGCACCCAGGGACAGGACAGCACCCATGGACAGGAGAGCACCCAGGGACAGGGATGCACCCAGGGACAGAGCAGCACCCAGGGACAGGACAGCCCCCATGGACAGGAGAGCACACAGGGACAGGGCGGCATGCAGGGACAGGACAGCACCCAGGGACTGGACAGCACCCAGAGACAGGACAGCACTCAGAGACAGGGCAGCACCCAGGGACTGGACAGCACCCAGAGACAGAGACAAGACAGCACCCAGGGACAGGGCAGCACCCAGTGAACGGTCAGCACCCAGGGACAGGGATGCACCCATGGACAGGGCAGCACCCAGGGACAGGGCAGCACCCAGGGACTTGACAGCACCCAGAGACACGGACAAGACAGCACCTAGGGACAGGGCAGCACCCAGTGTACGGTCAGCACCGAGGGACAGGGATGCACCCAGGGACAGGGCAGCACCCAGGGACAGGACAGCACCCATGGACAGGAGAGCACCCAGGGACAGGGCGGCACGCAGGGACAGGACAGCACCCAGGGACAGGACAGCAACCAGGGACAGGACAGCACCCAGGACCGGGCCAGCACCCAGGGGACAGGACAGCACCATGAGACAGTGCAGCACCCAGAGACTGGACATCACACAGGGACAGGACAGCACCCAGAGATAGGACAGCACCCAGACATAGGTCAGCAACCAGGGACAGGACAGCACCCAGAGATAGGACAGCACCCAGAGATAGGACAGCACGCAGAGATAGGACAGCACCCAGGAACAGGACAGCACCCCAAGACAGGGATGCACCCAGGGACAGGGCAGCACCCAGGGACAGGACAGCACCAGGGACTGGACAGCATCCAGAGACAGGACAGCACCCAGAGACGGGATAGCACCCAGGGACAGGGCAGCACCCAGGGACAGGACAGCACCCAGCGACTGGACAGCCCCCAGTGTCTGGACAGCACCCAGAGACAGGATAGCACCCAGGGACAGGGCAGCACCCAGGGACAGGACAGCACCCAGCGATTGGACAGCACCCAGAGACAGGACAGCACCCAGCGATTGGACAGCACCCAGAGACAGGACAGCACCCAGGATCAGGACAGCACCCAGGGACAGGGCAGCCTCCAGTCACTGGACAGCACCCAGCAACAGGACAGCCCCCAGTGTCTGGACAGCACCCAGAGACAGGACAGCACCCAGGGACTGGACAGCACCCAGGGACAGGACAGCACCCAGTGAACGGACAGCACCCAGGGACAGGGATGCACCCAAGGACAGGGCAGCACCCAGGGACAGGACAGCACCCAGAGGTAGGAAAGCACCCAGGGACAGGACAGCACCCAGAGATAGGACAGCACCCAGGGACAGGACAGCACCCAGGGACAGGACAGAACCCATGGACAGGACAGCACCCAGGGACCGGACAACAACCAGAGACAGGACAGCACCCAGAGACAGGGACAAGACAGCACCCAGAGACAGGACAGCACCCACAGACAGGGCAGCACCCAGGGACAGGACAGCACCCAGAGATAGGACAGCACCCTGGGACAGGACAGCACCCAGGGACAGGACAGAACCCATGGACAGGACAGCACCCAGGGACCGGACAACAACCAGAGACAGGACAGCACCCAGAGACAGGGACAAGACAGCACCCAGAGACAGGACAGCACCCAGAGGCAGAGCAGCACCCAGGGACTGGACAGCACCCAGAGACAGGGACAGGGCAGCACTAAGGGACAGGACAGCACCCAGGGACAGGGCAGCACCCGTGGACAGGAGAGCACCCAGGGACAGGGATGCACCCAGGGACAGGGCAGCACCCAGGGACAGGACAGCACCCATGGACAGGAGAGCACCCAGGGACAGGGATGCACCCAGGGACAGGGCAGCACCCAGGGACAGGACAGCACCCATGGACAGGAGAGCACCCAGGGACAGGACAGCACCCATGGACAGGAGAGCACCCATGGACAGGGCGGCACGCAGGGACAGGACAGCACTCAGGGACAGGACAGAACCCATGGACAGGAGAGCCCCCAGGGACAGGACAGCACCCAGGGACAGGACAGCACCCAGGGACAGGACAGCACCCATGGACAGGAGAGCACCCAGGGACAGGACAGCACCCATGGACAGGAGAGCACCCATGGACAGGGCGGCACGCAGGGACAGGACAGCACTCAGGGACAGGACAGAACCCATGGACAGGAGAGCCCCCAGGGACAGGACAGCACCCAGGGACAGGAGAGCACCCATGGACAGGGCGGCACGCAGGGACAGGACAGCACCCAGGGACAGGGCAGCACCCAGGGACCGGACAGCACCCAGGGACTGGACAGCACCCAGAGACAGGACAGCACCCAGAGACAGGGCAGCACCCAGGGACTGGACAGCACCCAGAGACAGGGACAAGACAGCACCCAGGGACAGGGCAGCACCCAGTGAACGGTCAGCACCCAGGGACAGGGATGCACCCATGGACAGGGCAGCACCCAGGGACAGGGCAGCACCCAGGGACTGGACAGCACCCAGAGACAGGAACAAGACAGCACCCCGGGACAGGGCAGCACCCAGTGAACGGTCAGCACCGAGGGACAGGGATGCACCCAGGGACAGGGCAGCACCCAGGGACAGGACAGCACCCATGGACAGGAGAGCACCCAGGGACAGGGCGGCACGCAGGGACAGGACAGCAGCCAGGGATAGGACAGCAACCAGGGACAGGAGAGCACCCTGAGACAGTGCAGCACCCAGAGACTGGACAGCACACAGGGACAGGACAGCACCCAGACATAGGACAGCACGCAGACATAGGTCAGCAACCAGGGACAGGACAGCACCCAGAGATAGGGCAGCACCCAGAGATAGGACAGTACCCAGGAACAGGACAGCACCCCGAGACAGGGATGCACCTAGGGACAGGACAGCAACCAGGGACAGGACAGCACCCAAAGACAGGGCAGCACCCAAAGACAGGGCAGCACCCAGAGACTGGACAGCACCCGGAGATGGGACATACCCAGGGACGGGACAGCACCCAGGGACAGGTCAGCACTCAGAGACAGGGCAGTACCCAGGGACAGGGCAGCACCCAGGGACAGGGCAGTACCCAGGGACAGGTCAGCACTCAGGGACAGGGCAGAACCCAGGGACAGGGCAGCACCCAGGGACAGGACAGCACCCAGAAATAGGATAGACCCAGGGACCGGACAGCACCCAGAGACGGGATAGCACCCAGGTACTGGGCAGCACCCAGGGACAGGACAGCACCCAGCGACTGGACAGCACCCAGAGACAGGACAGCACCCAGGATCAGGACAGCACCCAGGGACAGGGCAGCCCCCAGTGACGGGACAGCACCCAGCGACAGGACAGCCCCCAGTGTCTGGACAGCACCCAGGAACAGGACAGCACCCCGAGACAGGGATGCACCCAGGGACAGGGCAGCACCCAGGGACCGGTCAGCACCCAGGGACTGGACAGCACCCAGGGACAGGGCAGCCCCCAGTGACGGGACAGCACCCAGAGACAGGACAGCCCCCAGTGACTGGACAGCACCCAGGAACAGGACAGCACCCCAAGACAGGGATGCACCCAGGGACAGGGCAGCACCCAGGGACCGGACAGCACCCAGGGAATGGACAGCACTCAGAGACAGGACAGCACCCAGAGACAGGGCAGCACCCAAAGACAGGGCAACACCCGGAGAATGGACAGCACCCAGAGATAGGACAGCACCCAGTGACAGGACAGCACCCAGAGACAGGACAGCACCCAGGATCAGGACAGCACCCAGGGACAGGGCAGCCCCCAGTCACTGGACAGCACCCAGCGACAGGACAGCCCCCAGTGTCTGGACAGCACCCAGGAACAGGACAGCACCCCGAGACAGGGATGCACCCAGGGACAGGGCAGCACCCAGGGACCGGTCAGCACCCAGGGACTGGACAGCACCCAGGGACAGGGCAGCCCCCAGTGATGGGACAGCACCCAGAGACAGGACAGCCCCCAGTGACTGGACAGCACCCAGGAACAGGACAGCACCCCAAGACAGGGATGCACCCAGGGACAGGGCAGCACCCAGGGACCGGACAGCACCCAGGGAATGGACAGCACTCAGAGACAGGACAGCACCCAGAGACAGGGCAGCACCCAAAGACAGGGCAACACCCGGAGAATGGACAGCACCCCGAGATAGGACAGCACCCAGTGACAGGACAGCACCCAGAGACAGGACAGCACCCAGGATCAGGACAGCACCCAGGGACAGGGCAGCCCCCAGTCACTGGACAGCACCCAGCGACAGGACAGCCCCCAGTGTCTGGACAGCACCCAGAGACAGGACAGCACCCAGGGACTGCACAGCACCCAGGGACAGGACAGCACCCAGTGAACGGACAGCAACCAGAGATAGGGCAGCACCCAGGGACAGGGATGCACCCAGGGACAGGACAGCACCCAGAGACAGGACAGCACCCAGAGATAGGGCAGCACCCAGGGACTGGACAGCACCCAGAGACAGGGACAAGACAGCACCCAGGGACAGGGCAGCACCCAGTGAACGGTCAGCACCGAGGGACAGGGATGCACCCAGAGACAGGGCAGCACCCAGGGACAGGACAGCACCCATGGACAGGAGAGCACCCAGGGACAGGGATGCACTCAGGGACAGGGCAGCACCCAGGGACAGGACAGCACACATGGGCAGGAGAGCACCCAGGGACAGGACAGCACCCAGGGACAGGGCAGCACCCAGAGACTGGACAGCACACAGAGATAGGACAGCACCCAGTGACAGGGCAGCACTCAGGGACAGGGCAGTACCCAGGGACAGGGTAGCACCCAGGGACAGGACAGCACCCAGAGATAGGACATACCCAGGGACCGGACAGCACCCAGGGACAGGACAGCACACAGAGACGGGATAGCACCCAGGGACAGGGCAGCACCCAGGGACAGGACAGCACCCAGCGACTGGACAGCCCCCAGTGTCTGGACAGCACCCAGAGACAGGACAGCACCCAGGGACAGGGCAGCACCCAGGGACAGGACAGCACCCAGCGATTGGACAGCACCCAGAGACAGGACAGCACCCAGGATCAGGACAGCACCCAGGGACAGGGCAGCACCCAGGGACAGGGCAGCACCCAGGGACAGGACAGCACCCAGCGATTGGACAGCACCCAGAGACAGGACAGCACCCAGGATCAGGACAGCACCCAGGGACAGGGCAGCCCCCAGTCACTGGACAGCACCCAGCAACAGGACAGCCCCCAGTGTCTGGACAGCACCCAGAGACAGGACAGCACCCAGGGACTGGACAGCACCCAGGGACAGGACAGCACCCAGTGAACGGACAGCACCCAGGGACAGGGATGCACCCAAGGACAGGGCAGCACCCAGGGACAGGACAGCACCCAGAGATAGGAAAGCACCCAGGGACAGGACAGCAACCAGAGATAGGACAGCACCCAGGGACAGGACAGCACCCAGGGACAGGACAGAACCCATGGACAGGACAGCACCCAGGGACCGGACAACAACCAGAGACAGGACAGCACCCAGAGACAGGGACAAGACAGCACCCAGAGACAGGACAGCACCCAGAGACAGGGCAGCACCCAGGGACAGGACAGCACCCAGAGACAGGGACAGGGCAGCACTAAGGGACAGGACAGCACCCAGGGACAGGGCAGCACCCATGGACAGGAGAGCACCCAGGGACAGGGATGCACCCAGGGACAGGACAGCACCCATGGACAGGAGAGCACCCAGGGACAGGGATGCACCCAGGGACAGAGCAGCACCCAGGGACAGGACAGCCCCCATGGACAGGAGAGCACACAGGGACAGGGCGGCATGCAGGGACAGGACAGCACCCAGGGACTGGACAGCACCCAGAGACAGGACAGCACCCAGAGACAGGGCAGCACCCAGGGACTGGACAGCACCCAGAGACAGGGACAAGACAGCACCCAGGGACAGGGCAGCACCCAGTGAACGGTCAGCACCCAGGGACAGGGATGCACCCATGGACAGGGCAGCACCCAGGGACAGGGCAGCACCCAGGGACTTGACAGCACCCAGAGACACGGACAAGACAGCACCTAGGGACAGGGCAGCACCCAGTGTACGGTCAGCACCGAGGGACAGGGATGCACCCAGGGACAGGGCAGCACCCAGGGACAGGACAGCACCCATGGACAGGAGAGCACCCAGGGACAGGGCGGCACGCAGGGACAGGACAGCACCCAGGGACAGGACAGCAACCAGGGACAGGACAGCACCCAGGACCGGGCCAGCACCCAGGGGACAGGACAGCACCATGAGACAGTGCAGCACCCAGAGACTGGACATCACACAGGGACAGGACAGCACCCAGAGATAGGACAGCACCCAGACATAGGTCAGCAACCAGGGACAGGACAGCACCCAGAGATAGGACAGCACCCAGAGATAGGACAGCACGCAGAGATAGGACAGCACCCAGGAACAGGACAGCACCCCAAGACAGGGATGCACCCAGGGACAGGGCAGCACCCAGGGACAGGACAGCACCAGGGACTGGACAGCATCCAGAGACAGGACAGCACCCAGAGACGGGATAGCACCCAGGGACAGGGCAGCACCCAGGGACAGGACAGCACCCAGCGACTGGACAGCCCCCAGTGTCTGGACAGCACCCAGAGACAGGATAGCACCCAGGGACAGGGCAGCACCCAGGGACAGGACAGCACCCAGCGATTGGACAGCACCCAGAGACAGGACAGCACCCAGCGATTGGACAGCACCCAGAGACAGGACAGCACCCAGGATCAGGACAGCACCCAGGGACAGGGCAGCCTCCAGTCACTGGACAGCACCCAGCAACAGGACAGCCCCCAGTGTCTGGACAGCACCCAGAGACAGGACAGCACCCAGGGACTGGACAGCACCCAGGGACAGGACAGCACCCAGTGAACGGACAGCACCCAGGGACAGGGATGCACCCAAGGACAGGGCAGCACCCAGGGACAGGACAGCACCCAGAGGTAGGAAAGCACCCAGGGACAGGACAGCACCCAGAGATAGGACAGCACCCAGGGACAGGACAGCACCCAGGGACAGGACAGAACCCATGGACAGGACAGCACCCAGGGACCGGACAACAACCAGAGACAGGACAGCACCCAGAGACAGGGACAAGACAGCACCCAGAGACAGGACAGCACCCACAGACAGGGCAGCACCCAGGGACAGGACAGCACCCAGAGATAGGACAGCACCCTGGGACAGGACAGCACCCAGGGACAGGACAGAACCCATGGACAGGACAGCACCCAGGGACCGGACAACAACCAGAGACAGGACAGCACCCAGAGACAGGGACAAGACAGCACCCAGAGACAGGACAGCACCCAGAGGCAGAGCAGCACCCAGGGACTGGACAGCACCCAGAGACAGGGACAGGGCAGCACTAAGGGACAGGACAGCACCCAGGGACAGGGCAGCACCCGTGGACAGGAGAGCACCCAGGGACAGGGATGCACCCAGGGACAGGGCAGCACCCAGGGACAGGACAGCACCCATGGACAGGAGAGCACCCAGGGACAGGGATGCACCCAGGGACAGGGCAGCACCCAGGGACAGGACAGCACCCATGGACAGGAGAGCACCCAGGGACAGGACAGCACCCATGGACAGGAGAGCACCCATGGACAGGGCGGCACGCAGGGACAGGACAGCACTCAGGGACAGGACAGAACCCATGGACAGGAGAGCCCCCAGGGACAGGACAGCACCCAGGGACAGGAGAGCACCCATGGACAGGGCGGCACGCAGGGACAGGACAGCACTCAGGGACAGGACAGAACCCATGGACAGGAGAGCCCCCAGGGACAGGACAGCACCCAGGGACAGGGCAGCACCCAGGGACCGGACAGCACCCAGGGACTGGACAGCACCCAGAGACAGGACAGCACCCAGAGACAGGGCAGCACCCAGGGACTGGACAGCACCCAGAGACAGGGACAAGACAGCACCCAGGGACAGGGCAGCACCCAGTGAACGGTCAGCACCCAGGGACAGGGATGCACCCATGGACAGGGCAGCACCCAGGGACAGGGCAGCACCCAGGGACTGGACAGCACCCAGAGACAGGAACAAGACAGCACCCCGGGACAGGGCAGCACCCAGTGAACGGTCAGCACCGAGGGACAGGGATGCACCCAGGGACAGGGCAGCACCCAGGGACAGGACAGCACCCATGGACAGGAGAGCACCCAGGGACAGGGCGGCACGCAGGGACAGGACAGCAGCCAGGGATAGGACAGCAACCAGGGACAGGAGAGCACCCTGAGACAGTGCAGCACTCAGAGACTGGACAGCACACAGGGACAGGACAGCACCCAGACATAGGACAGCACGCAGACATAGGTCAGCAACCAGGGACAGGACAGCACCCAGAGATAGGGCAGCACCCAGAGATAGGACAGTACCCAGGAACAGGACAGCACCCCGAGACAGGGATGCACCTAGGGACAGGACAGCAACCAGGGACAGGACAGCACCCAAAGACAGGGCAGCACCCAAAGACAGGGCAGCACCCAGAGACTGGACAGCACCCGGAGATGGGACATACCCAGGGACGGGACAGCACCCAGGGACAGGTCAGCACTCAGAGACAGGGCAGTACCCAGGGACAGGGCAGCACCCAGGGACAGGGCAGTACCCAGGGACAGGTCAGCACTCAGGGACAGGGCAGAACCCAGGGACAGGGCAGCACCCAGGGACAGGACAGCACCCAGAAATAGGATAGACCCAGGGACCGGACAGCACCCAGAGACGGGATAGCACCCAGGTACTGGGCAGCACCCAGGGACAGGACAGCACCCAGCGACTGGACAGCACCCAGAGACAGGACAGCACCCAGGATCAGGACAGCACCCAGGGACAGGACAGCCCCCAGTGACGGGACAGCACCCAGCGACAGGACAGCCCCCAGTGTCTGGACAGCACCCAGGAACAGGACAGCACCCCGAGACAGGGATGCACCCAGGGACAGGGCAGCACCCAGGGACCGGTCAGCACCCAGGGACTGGACAGCACCCAGGGACAGGGCAGCCCCCAGTGACGGGACAGCACCCAGAGACAGGACAGCCCCCAGTGACTGGACAGCACCCAGGAACAGGACAGCACCCCAAGACAGGGATGCACCCAGGGACAGGGCAGCACCCAGGGACCGGACAGCACCCAGGGAATGGACAGCACTCAGAGACAGGACAGCACCCAGAGACAGGGCAGCACCCAAAGACAGGGCAACACCCGGAGAATGGACAGCACCCAGAGATAGGACAGCACCCAGTGACAGGACAGCACCCAGAGACAGGACAGCACCCAGGATCAGGACAGCACCCAGGGACAGGGCAGCCCCCAGTCACTGGACAGCACCCAGCGACAGGACAGCCCCCAGTGTCTGGACAGCACCCAGGAACAGGACAGCACCCCGAGACAGGGATGCACCCAGGGACAGGGCAGCACCCAGGGACCGGTCAGCACCCAGGGACTGGACAGCACCCAGGGACAGGGCAGCCCCCAGTGATGGGACAGCACCCAGAGACAGGACAGCCCCAGTGACTGGACAGCACCCAGGAACAGGACAGCACCCCAAGACAGGGATGCACCCAGGGACAGGGCAGCACCCAGGGACCGGACAGCACCCAGGGAATGGACAGCACTCAGAGACAGGACAGCACCCAGAGACAGGGCAGCACCCAAAGACAGGGCAACACCCGGAGAATGGACAGCACCCCGAGATAGGACAGCACCCAGTGACAGGACAGCACCCAGAGACAGGACAGCACCCAGGATCAGGACAGCACCCAGGGACAGGGCAGCCCCCAGTCACTGGACAGCACCCAGCGACAGGACAGCCCCCAGTGTCTGGACAGCACCCAGAGACAGGACAGCACCCAGGGACTGCACAGCACCCAGGGACAGGACAGCACCCAGTGAACGGACAGCAACCAGAGATAGGGCAGCACCCAGGGACAGGGATGCACCCAGGGACAGGACAGCACCCAGAGACAGGACAGCACCCAGAGATAGGGCAGCACCCAGGGACTGGACAGCACCCAGAGACAGGGACAAGACAGCACCCAGGGACAGGGCAGCACCCAGTGAACGGTCAGCACCGAGGGACAGGGATGCACCCAGAGACAGGGCAGCACCCAGGGACAGGACAGCACCCATGGACAGGAGAGCACCCAGGGACAGGGATGCACTCAGGGACAGGGCAGCACCCAGGGACAGGACAGCACACATGGGCAGGAGAGCACCCAGGGACAGGACAGCACCCAGGGACAGGGCAGCACCCAGGGACAGGACAGCACCCAGGGACAGGACAGCAACCAGGGACAGGACAGCACCCAGGACCGGGCCAGCACCCAGGGGGCAGGACAGCACCCTGAGACAGTGCAGCACCCAGAGACTGGACAGCACACAGGGACAGGACAGCCCCCAGTGTCTGGACAGCACCCAGAGACAGGACAGCAGCCAGGGACTGCACAGCACCCAGGGACAGGACAGCACCCAGTGAACGGACAGCAACCAGAGACAGGACAGCACCCAGAGACAGGGAAAAGACAGCATCCAGGGACAGGGATGCACCCAGGGACAGGACCGCACCCAGAGACAGGACAGCACCCAGAGATAGGGCAGCACCCAGGGACTGGACAGCACCCAGAGTCAGGGACAAGACAGCACCCAGGGACAGGGCAGCACCCAGTGAACGGTCAGCACCGAGGGACAGGGATGCACCCAGAGACAGGGCAGCACCCAGGGACAGGACAGCACCCATGGATAGGAGAGCACCCAGGGACAGGGATGCACTCAGGGACAGGGCAGCACCCAGGGACAGGACAGCACCCAGGGACAGGAGAGCACCCAGGGACAGGACAGCACCCAGGGACAGGGCAGCACCCAGGGACAGGACAGCACCCAGGGACAGGACAGCAATCAGGGACAGGACAGCACCCAGGACCGGGCCAGCACCCAGGGGACAGGACAGCACCCTGAGACAGTGCAGCACCCAGAGACTGGACAGCACACAGGGACAGGACAGCACCCAGAGATAGGACAGCACCCAGGGACAGGACAGCAACCAGGGACAGGACAGCACCCAGGGACAGGGCAGAACTCAGGGACAGGGCAGTACCCAGGGACAGGGCAGCATCCAGGGACAGGACAGCACCCAGAAATAGGATAGACCCAGGGACCGCACAGCACCCAGGGACAGGACAGCACACATGGGCAGGAGAGCACCCAGGGACAGGACAGCACCCAGGGACAGGGCAGCACCCAGGGACAGGACAGCACCCAGGGACAGGACAGCAACCAGGGACAGGACAGCACCCAGGACCGGGCCAGCACCCAGGGGACAGGACAGCACCCTGAGACAGTGCAGCACCCAGAGACTGGACAGCACACAGGGACAGGACAGCACCCAGAGATAGGACAGCACCCAGGGACAGGACAGCAACCAGGGACAGGACAGCACCCAGGGACAGGGCAGCACTCAGGGACAGGGCAGTACCCAGGGACAGGGCAGCACCCAGGGACAGGACAGCACCCAGAAATAGGATAGACCCAGGGACCGGACAGCACCCAGGGATAGGACAGCACCCAGAGACGGGATAGCACCCAGGGACAGGGCAGCACCCAGGGACAGGACAGCACCCAGCGACTGGACAGCACCCAGGGACAGGACAGCACCCAGGATCAGGGCAGCCCCCAGTGACTGGACAGCACCCAGCGACAGGACAGCCCCCAGTGTCTGGACAGCACCCAGAGACAGGACAGCACCCAGGGACAGGGCAGCACCCAGGGACAGGACAGCACCCAGCGATTGGACAGCACCCAGAGACAGGACAGCACCCAGGATCAGGACAGCACCCAGGGACAGTGCAGCCCCCAGTCACTGGACAGCACCCAGCGACAGGACAGCCCCCAGTGTCTGGACAGCACCCAGAGACAGGACAGCACCCAGGGACTGGACAGCACCTAGGGACAGGACAGCACCCAGTGAACGGACAGCACCCAGGGACAGGGATGCACCCAAGGACAGGGCAGCACCCAGGGACAGGACAGCACCCAGAGATAGGAAAGCACCCATGGACAGGACAGCACCCAGAGATAGGACAGCACCCAGGGACAGGACAGCACCCAGGGACAGGACAGAACCCATGGACAGGACAGCACCCAGGGACCGGACAGCCCCCAGTGACAGGACAGCACCCAGAGACAGGGACAAGACAGCACCCAGAGACAGGACAGCACCCAGAGACAGGGCAGCACCCAGGAATCGGACATCACTCGGAATCAGGGCAGCACCCAGGGACAAGGGTGCACCCAGGGACAGGGCAGCACTAAGAGACAGGACAGCACCCAGGGACAGGGCAGCAACCAGAGACAGGACAGCACCCAGGGAACGGACAGCACCCAGAGATAGGACAGCACCCAGGGACAGGACAGCACCCAGAGATAGGACAGCACCCAGTGACAGGACAGCACCCGGAGATAGGACATACCCAGGGACCGGACAGCACCCAGGGACAGGACAGAACCCATGGACAGGACAGCACCCAGGGACCGGACAGCAACCAGAGACAGGACAGCACCCAGAGACAGGGACAAGACAGCACCCAGGGACAGGGCAGCACCCAGTGAACGGTCAGCACCCAGGGACAGGGATGCACCCATGGACAGGGCAGCACCCAGGGACAGGGCAGCACCCAGGGACTTGACAGCACCCAGAGACACGGACAAGATAGCACCCAGGGACAGGGCAGCACCCAGTGTACGGTCAGCACCGATGGACAGGGATGCACCCAGGGACAGGGCAGCACCCAGGGACAGGACAGCACCCATGGACAGGAGAGCACCCAGGGACAGGGCGGCACCCAGGGACAGGACAGCACCCAGGGACAGGACAGCAACCAGGGACAGGACAGCAACCAGGGACAGGACAGCACCCAGGACCGGGCCAGCACCCAGGGGACAGGACAGCACCATGAGACAGTGCAGCACCCAGAGACTGGACAGCACACAGGGACAGGACAGCACCCAGAGATAGGACAGCACCCAGACATAGGTCAGCAACCAGGGACAGGACAGCACCCAGAGATAGGACAGCACCCAGAGATAGGACAGCACGCAGAGATAGGACAGCACCCAGGAACAGGACAGCACCCCAAGACAGGGATGCACCCAGGGACAGGGCAGCACCCAGGGACAGGACAGCACCAGGGACTGGACAGCATCCAGAGACAGGACAGCACCCAGAGACGGGATAGCACCCAGGGACAGGGCAGCACCCAGGGACAGGACAGCACCCAGCGACTGGACAGCCCCCAGTGTCTGGACAGCACCCAGAGACAGGATAGCACCCAGGGACAGGGCAGCACCCAGGGACAGGACAGCACCCAGCGATTGGACAGCACCCAGAGACAGGACAGCACCCAGGATCAGGACAGCACCCAGGGACAGGGCAGCACCCAGGGACAGGACAGCACCCAGCGATTGGACAGCACCCAGAGACAGGACAGCACCCAGGATCAGGACAGCACCCAGGGACAGGGCAGCCTCCAGTCACTGGACAGCACCCAGCAACAGGACAGCCCCCAGTGTCTGGACAGCACCCAGAGACAGGACAGCACCCAGGGACTGGACAGCACCCAGGGACAGGACAGCACCCAGTGAACGGACAGCACCCGGGGACAGGGATGCACCCAAGGACAGGGCAGCACCCAGGGACAGGACAGCACCCAGAGGTAGGAAAGCACCCAGGGACAGGACAGCACCCAGAGATAGGACAGCACCCTGGGACAGGACAGCACCCAGGGACAGGACAGAACCCATGGACAGGACAGCACCCAGGGACCGGACAACAACCAGAGACAGGACAGAACCCAGAGACAGGGACAAGACAGCACCCAGAGACAGGACAGCACCCAGAGACAGGGCAGCACCCAGGGACAGGACAGCACCCAGAGACAGGGACAGGGCAGCACTAAGGGACAGGACAGCACCCAGGGACAGGGCAGCACCCATGGACAGGAGAGCACCCAGGGACAGGGATGCACCCAGGGACAGGGCAGCACCCAGGGACAGGACAGCACCCATGGACAGGAGAGCACCCAGGGACAGGGATGCACCCAGGGACAGGGCAGCACCCAGGGACAGGACAGCACCCATGGACAGGAGAGCACCCAGGGACAGGACAGCACCCATGGACAGGAGAGCACCCAGGGACAGGGCAGCACGCAGGGACAGGACAGCACCCAGAGACAGGGCAGCACCCAGGGACTGGACAGCACCCATGGACAGGAGAGCCCCCAGGGACAGGACAGCACCCAGGGACAGGGCAGCACCCAGGGACAGGACAGCACCCAGGGACTGGACAGCACCCAGAGACAGGACAGCACCCAGAGACAGGGCAGCACCCAGGGACTGGACAGCACCCAGAGACAGGGACAAGACAGCACCCAGGGACAGGGCAGCACCCAGTGAACGGTCAGCACCCAGGGACAGGGATGCACCCATGGACAGGGCAGCACCCAGGGACAGGGCAGCACCCAGGGACTGGACAGCACCCAGAGACAGGGACAAGACAGCACCCAGGGACAGGGCAGCACCCAGTGAACGGTCAGCACCGAGGGACAGGGATGCACCCAGGGACAGGGCAGCACCCAGGGACAGGACAGCACCCATGGACAGGAGAGCACCCAGGGACAGGACAGCAGCCAGGGATAGGACAGCAACCAGGGACAGGGCAGCACCCAGGGACTGGACAGCACCCAGGGACAGGGCAGCACTCAGGGACAGGGCAGTACCCAGGGACAGGGCAGCACCCAGGGACAGGACAGCACCCAGAAATAGGATAGACCCAGGGACCGGACAGCACCCAGGGATAGGACAGCACCCAGAGACGGGATAGCACCCAGGGACAGGGCAGCACCCAGGGACAGGACAGCACCCAACGACTGGACAGCACCCAGGGACAGGACAGCACCCAGGATCAGGGCAGCCCCCAGTGACTGGACAGCACCCAGCGACAGGACAGCCCCCAGTGTCTGGACAGCACCCAGAGACAGGACAGCACCCAGGGACAGGGCAGCACCCAGGGACAGGACAGCACCCAGCGATTGGACAGCACCCAGAGACAGGACAGCACCCAGGATCAGGACAGCACCCAGGGACAGGGCAGCCCCCAGTCACTGGACAGCACCCAGCGACAGGACAGCCCCCAGTGTCTGGACAGCACCCAGAGACAGGACAGCACCCAGGGACTGGACAGCACCCAGGGACAGGACAGCACCCAGTGAACGGACAGCACCCAGGGACAGGGATGCACCCAAGGACAGGGCAGCACCCAGGGACAGGACAGCACCCAGAGATAGGAAAGCACCCATGGACAGGACAGCACCCAGAGATAGGACAGCACCCAGGGACAGGACAGCACCCAGGGACAGGACAGAACCCATGGACAGGACAGCACCCAGGGACCGGACAGCCCCCAGTGACAGAACAGCACCCAGAGACAGGGACAAGACAGCACCCAGAGACAGGACAGCACCCAGAGACAGGGCAGCACCCAGGAATCGGACATCACTCGGAATCAGGACAGCACCCAGGGACAAGGGTGCACCCAGGGACAGGGCAGCACTAAGAGACAGGACAGCACCCAGGGACAGGGCAGCAACCAGAGACAGGACAGCACCCAGGGAACGGACAGCACCCAGAGATAGGACAGCACCCAGTGACAGGACAGCACCCGGAGATAGGACATACCCAGGGACCGGACAGCACCCAGGGGCAGGGCAGCACCCAGGGACAGGACAGCACCCAGAGATAGGACAGAACCCAGTGACAGGACAGCACCCGGAGATAGGACATACCCAGGGACCGGACAGCACCCAGGGACAGGACAGAACCCATGGACAGGACAGCACCCAGGGACCGGACAGCAACCAGAGACAGGACAGCACCCAGAGACAGGGACAAGACAGCACCCAGGGACAGGGATGCACCCAGGGACAGGACAGCACCCAGAGACAGGGCAGCACCCAGGGACTGGACAGCACCCAGAGACAGGGACAAGACAGCACCCAGGGACAGGGCAGCACCCAGTGAACGGTCAGCACCGAGGGACAGGGATGCACCCAGGGACAGGGCAGCACCCAGGGACAGGACAGCAAACATGGGCAGGAGAGCACCCAGGGACAGGGCGGCACCCAGGGACAGGGCAGCACCCAGGGACTGGACAGCACCCAGAGACAGGGCAGCACCCAGGGACTGGACAGCACCCAGAGACAGGGACAAGACAGCACCCAGGGACAGGGCAGCACGCAGTGAACGGTCAGCACCCAGGGACAGGGATGCACCCATGGACAGGGCAGCACCCAGGGACAGGGCAGCACCCAGGGACTTGACAGCACCCAGAGACACGGACAAGACAGCACCCAGGGACAGGGCAGCACCCAGTGTACGGTCAGCACCGAGGGACAGGGATGCACCCAGGACCGGGCCAGCACCCAGGGGACAGGACAGCACCATGAGACAGTGCAGCACCCAGAGACTGGACAGCACACAGGGACAGGACAGCACCCAGAGATAGGACAGCACCCAGGAACAGGACAGCACCCCAAGACAGGGATGCACCCAGGGACAGGGCAGCACCCAGGGACAGGACAGCACCAGGGACTGGACAGCATCCAGAGACAGGACAGCACCCAGAGACGGGATAGCACCCAGGGACAGGGCAGCACCCAGGGACAGGACAGCACCCAGCGACTGGACAGCCCCCAGTGTCTGGACAGCACCCAGAGACAGGATAGCACCCAGGGACAGGGCAGCACACAGGGACAGGACAGCACCCAGCGATTGGACAGCACCCAGAGACAGGACAGCACCCAGGATCAGGACAGCACCCAGGGACAGGGCAGCACCCAGGGACAGGGCAGCACCCAGGGACAGGACAGCACCCAGCGATTGGACAGCACCCAGAGACAGGACAGCACCCAGGATCAGGACAGCACCCAGGGACAGGGCAGCCTCCAGTCACTGGACAGCACCCAGCAACAGGACAGCCCCCAGTGTCTGGACAGCACCCAGAGACAGGACAGCACCCAGGGACTGGACAGCACCCAGGGACAGGACAGCACTCAGAGACAGGGCAGTACCCAGAAATAGGATAGACCCAGGGACCGGACAGCACCCAGGGACAGGACAGCACCCAGAGACGGGATAGCACCCAGGGACAGGGCAGCACCCAGGGACAGGACAGCACCCAGCGACTGGACAGCACCCAGGGACAGGACAGCACCCAGGATCAGGGCAGCCCCCAGTGACTGGACAGCACCCAGCGACAGGACAGCCCCCAGTGTCTGGACAGCACCCAGAGACAGGACAGCACCCAGGGACAGGGCAGCACCCAGGGACAGGACAGCACCCAGCGATTGGACAGCACCCAGAGACAGGACAGCACCCAGGATCAGGACAGCACCCAGGGACAGGGCAGCCCCCAGTCACTGGACAGCACCCAGCGACAGGACAGCCCCCAGTGTCTGGACAGCACCCAGAGACAGGACAGCACCCAGGGACTGGACAGCACCCAGTGAACGGACAGCACCCAGGGACAGGGATGCACCCAAGGACAGGGCAGCACCCAGGGACAGGACAGCACCCAGAGATAGGAAAGCACCCAGGGACAGGAGAGCACCCAGAGATAGGACAGCACCCAGGGACAGGACAGCACCCAGGGACAGGACAGAACCCATGGACAGGACAGCACCCAGGGACCGGACAGCCCCCAGTGACAGGACAGCACCCAGAGACAGGGACAAGACAGCACCCAGAGACAGGACAGCACCCAGAGACAGGGCAGCACCCTGGAATCGGACATCACTCGGAATCAGGGCAGCACCCAGGGACAAGGGTGCACCCAGGGACAGGGCAGCACTAAGAGACAGGACAGCACCCAGGGACAGGGCAGCAACCAGAGACAGGACAGCACCCAGGGAACGGACAGCACCCAGAGATAGGACAGCACCCAGTGACAGGACAGCACCCGGAGATAGGACATACCGAGGGACAGGACAGCACCCAGAGATAGGACAGCACCCAGTGACAGGACAGCACCCGGAGATAGGACATACCCAGGGACCGGACAGCACCCAGGGACAGGACAGAACCCATGGACAGGACAGCACCCAGGGACCGGACAGCAACCAGAGACAGGACAGCACCCAGAGACAGGGACAAGACAGCACCCAGGGACAGGGCAGCACC
Organism: Chiloscyllium plagiosum; assembly: GCF_037043375.1. Lineage (NCBI taxonomy): Eukaryota > Metazoa > Chordata > Chondrichthyes > Orectolobiformes > Hemiscylliidae > Chiloscyllium > Chiloscyllium plagiosum. Next base: position 48,026,110 of record NW_028270170.1, on the reverse strand, counting down.
CAGTGAATGGTCAGCACCCAGGGACAGGGATGCACCCAGGGACAGGACAGCACCCAGAGACAGGGCAGCACCCAGGGACTGGACAGCACCCAGAGACAGGGACAAGACAGCACCCAGGGACAGGGCAGCACCCAGTGAACGGTCAGCACCGAGAGACAGGGATGCACCCAGGGACAGGGCAGCACCCAGGGACAGGACAGCACCCATGGACAGGGGAGCACCCAGGGACAGGGATGCACCCAGGGACAGGGCAGCACCCAGGGACAGGACAGCACACATGGGCAGGAGAGCACCCAGGGACAGGGCGGCACGCAGGAACAGGACAGCACTCAGGGACAGGACAGCACCCATGGACAGGAGAGCCCCCAGGGACATGACAGCACCCAGGGACAGGGCAGCACCCAGGGACAGGACAGCACCCAGGGACAGGACAGCAACCAGGGACAGGACAGCACCCAGGACCGGGCCAGCACCCAGGGGACAGGACAGCATCCTGAGACAGTGCAGCACCCAGAGACTGGACAGCACACAGGGACAGGACAGCATCCAGAGATAGGACAGCACCCAGACATAGGACAGCACCCAGAGATAGGACAGCACCCAGGAACAGGACAGCACCCCAAGACAGGGATGCACCCATGGACAGGGCAGCACCTAGGGACAGGACAGCACCAGTGACTGGACAGCACCCAGAGACAGGACAGCACCCAGAGACAGGGACAGCACCCAAAGACAGGACAGCACCCAGAGACTGGACAGCACCCAGAGATAGGACAGCACCCAGTGACAGGACAGCACCCAGTGAACGGTCAGCACGAGGGACAGGGATGCACCCAGAGACAGGGCAGCACCCAGGGACAGGACAGCACCCATGGACAGGAGTGCACCCAGGGACAGGGATGCACTCAGGGACAGGGCAGCACCCAGGGACAGGACAGCACCCAGGGACAGGGCAGCACCCAGGGACAGGACAGCACCCAGGACCGGGCCAGCACTCAGGGGTCAGGACAGCACCCTGAGACAGGGCAGCACCCACAGATAGGACAGCACCCAGAGATAGGACAGCACCCAGAGATAGGACATACCCAGGGACCGGACAGCACCCAGGGACTGGACAGCACCCAGAGACAGGGCAGCACTCAGGGACAGGGCAGTACCCAGGGACAGGGCAGCACCCAGGGAGAGGACAGCACCCAGAAATAGGATAGACCCAGGGACCGGACAGCACCCAGGGACAGGACAGCACCCAGAGACGGGATAGCACCCAGGAACAGGGGAGCACCCAGAGACAGGACAGCACCCAGCGACTGGACAGCACCCAGGGACAGGACAGCACCCAGGATCAGTGCAGCCCCCAGTGACTGGACAGCACCCAGCGACAGGACAGCCCCCAGTGTCTGGACAGCACCCAGAGACAGGACAGCACCCAGGGACAGGGCAGCACCCAGGGACAGGACAGCACCCAGCGATTGGACAGCACCCAGAGACAGGACAGCACCCAGGATCAGGACAGCACCCAGGGACAGGGCCGCCCCCAGTCACTGGACAGCACCCAGCGACAGGACAGCCCCCAGTGTCTGGACAGCACCCAGAGACAGGACAGCACCCAGGGACTGGACAGCACCCAGGGACAGGACAGCACCCAGTGAACAGAGAGCACCCAGGGACAGGATTGCACCCAAGGACAGGGCAGCACCCAGGGACAGGACAGCACCCAGAGATAGGAAAGCACCCAGGGACAGGACAGCACCCAGAGATAGGACAGCAGCCAGGGACAGGGCCGCCCCCAGTCACTGGACAGCACCCAGCGACAGGACAGCCCCCAGTGTCTGGACAGCACCCAGAGACAGGATAGCACCCAGCGACAGGGCAGCACCCAGGGACAGGACAGCACCCAGCGATTGGACAGCACCCAGAGACAGGACAGCACCCAGGATCAGGACAGCACCCAGGGACAGGGCCGCCCCCAGTCACTGGACAGCACCCAGCGACAGGACAGCCCCCAGTGTCTGGACAGCACCCAGAGACAGGACAGCACCCAGGGACTGGACAGCACCCAGGGACAGGACAGCACCCAGTGAACGGAGAGCACCCAGGGACAGGATTGCACCCAAGGACAGGGCAGCACCCAGGGACAGGACAGCACCCAGAGATAGGAAAGCACCCAGGGACAGGACAGCACCCAGAGATAGGACAGCACCCAGGGACAGGACAGCACCCAGGGACAGGACAGAACCCATGGACAGGACAGCACCCAGGGACCAGACAACAACCAGAGACAGGACAGCACCCAGAGACAGGGACAAGACAGCACCCAGAGACAGGATAGCACCAAGAGACAGGGCAGCACCCAGGAATCGGACATCACTCGGAATCAGGGCAGCACCCAGGGACAAGGGTGCACCCAGGGACAGGGCAGCACTAAGAGACAGGACAGCACCCAGGGACAGGGCAGCAACCAGAGACAGGACAGCACCCAGGGAACGGACAGCACCCAGAGATAGGACAGCACCCAGTGACAGGACAGCACCCGGAGATAGGACATACCCAGGGACCGGACAGCACCCAGGGACAGGGATGCACCCAGAGATAGGACAGCACCCAGTGACAGGACAGCACCCGGAGATAGGACATACCCAGGGACCGGACAGCACCCAGGGACAGGGCAGCACCCAGGGACAGGACAGCACCCAGAGATAGGACAGCACCCAGTGACAGGACAGCACCCGGAGATAGGACATACCCAGGGACCGGACAGCACCCAGGGACCGGACAGCAACCAGAGACAGGACAGCACCCAGAGACAGGGACAAGACAGCACCCAGGGACAGGGCAGCACCCAGGGACAGGACAGCATCCAGAGATAGGACAGCACCCAGGGACAGGACAGCACCCAGGGACAGGACAGAACCCATGGACAGGACAGCACCCAGGGACCGGACAGCAACCAGAGACAGGACAGCACCCAGAGACAGGGACAAGACAGCACCCAGGGACAGGGCAGCACCCAGGGACAGGACAGCATCCAGAGATAGGACAGCACCCAGGGACAGGACAGCACCCAGGGACAGGACAGAACCCATGGACAGGACAGCACCCAGGGACCGGACAGCACCCAGAGACAGGGCAGCACACAGAGACAGGGAAAAGACAGCACCCAGGGACAGGGATGCACCCAGGGACAGGACAGCACCCAGAGACAGGACAGCACCCAGAGATAGGGCAGCACCCAGGGACTGGACAGCACCCAGAGACAGGGACAAGACAGCACCCAGGGACAGGGCAGCACCCAGTGAACGGTCAGCACCGAGGGACAGGGATGCACCCAGGGACAGGGTAGCACCCAGGGACAGGACAGCACCCATGGACAGGAGAGCACCCAGGGACAGGGATGCACCCAGGGACAGGGCAGCACCCAGGGACAGGACAGCACACATGGGCAGGAGAGCACCCAGGGACAGGACAGCACCCAGGGACAGGGCAGCACCCAGGGACAGGACAGCACCCAGGGACAGGACAGCAACCAGGGACAGGACAGCACCCAGGACCGGGCCAGCACCCAGGGGACAGGACAGCACCCTGAGACAGTGCAGCACCCAGAGACTGGACAGCACACAGGGACAGGACAGCACCCAGAGATAGGACAGCACCCAGATATAGGTCAGCAACCAGGGACAGGACAGCACCCAGAGATAGGACAGCACCCAGGGAGCAGACAGCACCCAGGGACTGGACAGCACCCAGGGACAGGGCAGCACCCAGGGACAGGGCAGTACCCAGGGACAGGGCAGCACCCAGGGACAGGACAGCACCCAGAAATAGGATAGACCCAGGGACCGGACAGCACCCAGGGACAGGACAGCACCCAGAGACGGGATAGCACCCAGGGACAGGGCAGCACCCAGGGACAGGACAGCACCCAGCGACTGGACAGCACCCAGGGACAGGACAGCACCCAGGATCAGGGCAGCCCCCAGTGACTGGACAGCACCCAGCGACAGGACAGCCCCCAGTGTCTGGACAGCACCCAGAGACAGGACAGCACCCAGGGACAGGGCAGCACCCAGGGACAGGACAGCACCCAGCGATTGGACAGCACCCAGAGACAGGACAGCACCCAGGATCAGGTCAGCACCCAGGGACAGGGCAGCCCCCAGTCACTGGACAGCACCCAGCGACAGGACAGCCCCCAGTGTCTGGACAGCACCCACAGATAGGACAGCACCCAGGGACTGGACAGCACCCAGGGACAGGACAGCACCCAGTGAACGGACAGCACCCAGGGACAGGGATGTACCCAAGGACAGGGCAGCACCCAGGGACAGGACAGCACCCAGAGATAGGAAAGCACCCAGGGACAGGACAGCACCCAGAGATAGGACAGCACCCAGGGACCGGACAACAACCAGAGACAGGACAGCACCCAGAGACAGGGACAAGACAGCACCCAGAGACAGGACAGCACCCAGAGACAGGGCAGCACCCAGGAACCGGACATCACTCGGAATCAGGGCAGCACCCAGGGACAAGGGTGCACCCAGGGACAGGGCAGCACTAAGAGACAGGACAGCACCCAGGGACAGGGCAGCAACCAGAGACAGGACAGCACCCAGGGACCGGACAGCACCCAGAGATAGGACAGCACCCAGTGACAGGACAGCACCCGGAGATATGACATACCCAGGGACCGGACAGCACCCAGGGACAGGGCAGCACCCAGGGACAGGACAGCACCCAGAGATAGGAAAGCACCCAGTGACTGGACAGCACCCGGAGATAGGACATACCCAGGGACCGGACAGCACCCAGGGACAGGACAGCACCCAGGGACAGGACAGAACCCATGGACAGGACAGCACCCAGGGACCGGACAGCAACCAGAGACAGGACAGCACTCAGAGACAGGGACAAGACAGCACCCAGGGACAGGGCAGCACCCAGTGAATGGTCAGCACCCAGGGACAGGGATGCACCCAGGGACAGGACAGCACCCAGAGACAGGGCAGCACCCAGGGACTGGACAGCACCCAGAGACAGGGACAAGACAGCACCCAGGGACAGGGCAGCACCCAGTGAACGGTCAGCACCGAGGGACAGGGATGCACCCAGGGACAGGGCAGCACCCAGGGACAGGACAGCACCCATGGACAGGAGAGCACCCAGGGACAGGGCGGCACGCAGGGACCGGACAGCACCCATGGACAGGAGAGCACCCAGGGACAGGGCAGCACTCAGGGACAGGACAGCACCCATGGACAGGAGAGCCCCCAGGGACAGGACTGCACCCAGGGACAGAACAGCACCCAGGGACAGGACAGCACCCAGGGACAGGACAGCAACCAGGGACAGGACAGCACCCAGGACCGGGCCAGCACCCAGGGGACAGGACAGCACCCTGAGACAGTGCAGCACCCAGAGACTGGACAGCACACAGGGACAGGACAGCACCCAGAGATAGGACAGCACCCAGACATAGGTCAGCAACCAGGGACAGGACAGCACCCAGAGATAGGACAGCACCCAGAGATAGGACAGCACCAAGGAACAGGACTGCACCCCAAGACAGGGATGCACCCAGGGACAGGGCAGCACCTAGGGACAGGACAGCACCAGGGACTGGACAGCACCCAGAGACAGGACAGCACCCAGAGACAGGGACAGCACCCAAAGACAGGGCAGCACCCAGAGACTGGACAGCACCCAGAGATCGGACAGCACCCAGGGACTGGACAGCACCCAGGGACAGGGCAGCACTCAGGGACAGGGCAGTACCCAGGGTCAGGGCAGCACCCAGGGACAGGACAGCACCCAGAAATAGGATAGACCCAGGGACCGGACAGCACCCAGGGACAGGACAGCACCCAGAGACGGGATAGCACCCAGGGACAGGGCAGCACCCAGGGACAGGACAGCACCCAGCGACTGGACAGCCCCCAGTGTCTGGACAGCACCCAGAGACAGGACAGCACCCAGGGACAGGGCAGCACCCAGGGACAGGACAGCACCCAGCGATTGGACAGCACCCAGAGACAGGACAGCACCCAGGATCAGGAGAGCACCCAGGGACAGGGCAGCCCCCAGTCACTGGACAGCACCCAGCGACAGGACAGCCCCCAGTGTCTGGACAGCACCCAGAGACAGGACAGCACCCAGGGACTGGACAGCACCCAGGGACAGTACAGCACCCAGTGAACGGACAGCACCCAGGGACAGGGATGCACCCAAAGACAGGGCAGCACCCAGGGACAGGACAGCACCCAGAGATAGGAAAGCACCCAGGGACAGGACAGCACCCAGAGATAGGACAGCACCCAGGGACAGGACAGCACACAGGGACAGGACAGAACCCATGGACAGGACAGCACCCAGGGACCGGACAATAACCAGAGACAGGACAGCACCCAGAGACAGGGACAAGACAGCACCCAGAGACAGGACAGCACCCAGAGACAGGGCAGCACCCAGGGACTGGACAGCCCCCAGAGACAGGGACAGGGCAGCACTAAGGGACAGGACAGCACCCAGGGACAGGGCAGCACCCATGGACAGGAGAGCACCCAGGGACAGGGATGCACCCAGGGACAGGGCAGCACCCAGGGACAGGACAGCACCCATGGACAGGAGAGCACCCAGGGACAGGACAGCACCCATGGACAGGAGAGCACCCAGGGACAGGGCAGCACGCAGGGACAGGACAGCACCCAGAGACAGGACAGCACCCAGAGACAGGGCAGCACCCATGGACTGGACAGCACCCAGAGACAGGGACAAGACAGCACCCAGGGACAGGGCAGCACCCAGTGAACGGTCAGCACCCAGGGACAGGGATGCACCCATGGACAGGGCAGCACCCAGGGACAGGGCAGCACCCAGTGAACGGTCAGCACAGAGGGACAGGGATGCACCCAGGGACAGGACAGCAACCAGGGTCAGGACAGCACCCTGAGACAGTGCAGCACCCAGAGACTGGACAGCACACAGGGACAGGACAGCACCCAGACATAGGACAGCACGCAGACATAGGTCAGCACCCAGGAACAGGACAGCACCCCGAGACAGGGATGCACCCAGGGACAGGACAGCAACCAGGGACAGGACAGCACCCAAAGACAGGGCAGCACCCAAAGACAGGGCAGCACCCAGAGACTGGACAGCACCTGGAGATAGGACATACCCAGGGACCGGACAGCACCCAGGGACAGGTCAGCACTCAGAGACAGGGCAGTACCCAGGGACAGGGCAGCACCCAGGGACAGGGCAGTACCCAGGGACAGGTCAGCACTCAGGGACAGGGCAGTACCCTGGGACAGGACAGCACCCAGGGACAGGACAGCAACCAGGGACAGGACAGCACCCTGAGACAGTGCAGCACCCAGAGACTGGACAGCACACAGGGACAGGACAGCACCCAGACATAGGACAGCACGCAGACATAGGTCAGCAACCAGGGACAGGACAGCACCCAGAGATAGGACAGCACCCAGAGATAGGACAGCACCCAGGAACAGGACAGCAGCCCGAGACAGGGATGCACCCAGGGACAGGACAGCAACCAGGGACCGGACAGCACCCACGGACAGGACAGCACCCAGAGACGGGATAGCACCCAGGGACAGGGCAGCACCCAGGGACAGGACAGCACCCAGCGACTGGACAGCACCCAGGGACAGGACAGCACCCAGGATCAGGGCAGCCCCCAGTGACTGGACAGCACCCAGCGACAGGACAGCCCCCAGAGTCTGGACAGCACCCAGAGACAGGACAGCACCCAGGGACAGGGCAGCACCCAGGGACAGGACAGCACCCAGCGATTGGACAGCACCCAGAGACAGGACAGCACCCAGGATCAGGTCAGCACCCAGGGACAGGGCAGCCCCCAGTCACTGGACAGCACCCAGCGACAGGACAGCCCCCAGTGTCTGGACAGCACCCAGGAACAGGACAGCACCCCGAGTCAGGGATGCACCCAGGGACAGGGCAGCACCCAGGGACCGGACAGCACCCAGGGACTGGACAGCACGCAGAGACAGGACAGCACCCAGAGACAAGGCAGCACCCAAAGACAGGGCAACACCCAGAGAATGGACAGCACCCAGAGATAGGACAGCACCCAGTGACAGGACAACACCCAGAGACAGGACAGCACCCAGGATCAGGACAGCACCCAGGGACAGGGCAGCCCCCAGTCACTGGACAGCACCCAGAGACAGGACAGCCCCCAGTGTCTGGACAGCACCCAGAGACAGGACAGCACCCAGGGATTGGACAGCACCCAGGGACAGGACAGCACCCAGGGACAGGACAGCACCCAGTGAACGGACAGCACCCAGGGACAGGGATGCACCCAGGGACAGGGCAGCACCCAAAGACCAAGATGCACCCAGAGACTGGACAGCACCCGGAGATAGGACATACCCAGGGACCGGATAGCAACCAGGGACAGGACAGCACCCAGGACCGGGCCAGCACCCAGGGGACAGGACAGCACCCAGAGACAGGACAGCACCCAGGGACAGGGCAGCAACCCAGGGACCGGACAGCACCCTGGGACTGGACAGCACCCAGAGACAGGACAGCACCCAGGGACAGGGCAGCAACCAGAGACAGGACAGCACCCAGTGACCGAACAGCACCCAGAGATAGGACAGCACCCAGTGACAGGACAGCACCCGGAGACAGGACATACCCAGGGACCGGACAGCACCCAGGGACAGGGCAGCACCCAGGGACAGGACAGCATCCAGAGATAGGACAGCACCCAGGGACAGGACAGCACCCAGGGACAGGACAGAACCCATGGACAGGACAGCACCTAGGGACCGGACAGCAACCAGAGACAGGACAGCACCCAGAGACAGGGACAAGACAGCACCCAGGGACAGGGCAGCACCCAGTGAATGGTCAGCACCCAGGGACAGGGATGCACCCAGGGACAGGACAGCACCCAGAGACAGGGCAGCACCCAGACATAGGTCAGCAACCAGGGACAGGACAGCACCCAGAGATAGGACAGCACCCAGAGATAGGACAGCACCCCGAGACAGGGATGCACCCAGGGACAGGGCAGCACCCAGGGACAGGACAGCACCCAGGGACTGGACAGCACCCAGGGACAGGACAGCAACCAGGGACAGGACAGCACCCAGGACCGGGCCAGCACCCAGGGGACAGGACAGCACCCAGAGACAGGGCAGCACCCAAAGACAGGGATGCACCCAGAGACTGGACAGCACCCGGAGATAGGACATACCCAGGGACCGGACAGCAACCAGGGACAGGACAGCACCCAGGGACAGGGCAGCACCCAGGGACAGGACAGCACCCAGCGATTGGACAGCACCCAGAGACAGGACAGCACCCAGGATCAGGACAGCACCCAGGGACAGGGCAGCCCCCAGTCACTGGACAGCACCCAGCGACAGGACAGCCCCCAGTGTCGGGACAGCACCCAGAGACAGGACAGCACCCAGAGACAGGGACTGGACAGCACCCAGGGACAGGACAGCACCCAGTGAACGGACAGCACCCAGGGACAGGGATGCACCCAAGGACAGGGCAGCACACAGGGACAGGACAGCACCCAGAGATCGGAAAGCACCCAGGGACAGGACAACATCCAGAGATAGGACAGCACCCAGGGACAGGACAGCACCCAGGGACAGGACAGTAACCAGGGACAGGACAGCACCCAGGGACAGGACAGCACCCAGTGAACGGACAGCACCCAGGGACAGGGATGCACCCAAGGACAGGGCAGCACCCAGAGTTAGAAAAGCACCCAGGGACAGGACAGCACCCAGAGATAGGACAGCACCCAGGGACAGGACAGCACCCAGAGATAGGACAGCGCCCATGGACAGGACAGCACCCAGGGACCGGACAACAACCAGAGACAGGACAGCACCCAGAGACAGGGACAAGACAGCACCCAGAGACAGGACAGCACCCAGAGACAGGACAGCACCCAGGGACTGGACAGCACCCAGAGACAGGGACAGGGCAGCACTCAGGGACAGGACAGCACCCAGGGACAGGGCAGCACCCATGGACAGGAGAGCACCCAGGGACAGGGATGCACCCAGGGACAGGGCAGCACCCAGGGACAGGACAGCACCCAGGGACAGGGCAGCACCCAGGGACAGGGCAGCACCCAGGGACAGGACAGCACCCAGGGACAGGGCAGCACCCAGGGACAGGACAGCACCCATGGACAGGAGAGCACCCAGGGACAGGGATGCACCCAGGGACAGGACAGCACCCATGGACAGGAGAGCACCCAGGGACAGGGATGCACCCAGGGACAGGACAGCACCCATGGACAGGAGAGCACCCAGGGACAGGACAGCACTCAGGGACAGGACAGCACCCAGGAACCGGACATCACTCGGAATCAGGGCAGCACCCAGGGACAAGGGTGCACCCAGGGACAGGGCAGCACCCAGAGACAGGACAGCACCCAGGGACAGGGCAGCAACCAGAGATAGGACATACCCAGGGACAGGACAGCACCCAGGGACAGGGCAGCACCCAGGGACAGGACAGCATCCATAGATAGGACAGCACCCATGGACAGGACAGCACCCAGGGGACAGGGCAGCACCCAGTGAACAGTCAGCACCGAGGGACAGGGCTGCACCCAGGGACAGGGCAGCACCCAGGGACAGGACAGCACCCATGGACAGGAGAGCACCCAGGGACAGGGATGCACCCAGGGACAGGGCACCACCCAGGGACAGGACAGCACACATGGGCAGGAGAGCAGCCAGCGACAGGGCAGCACCCAGGACCGGGCCAGCACCCAGGGGACGGGACAGCACCCTGAGATAGGACAGCACCCAGGGACAGGACAGCACCCAGGGACAGGACAGAACCCATGGACAGGACAGCACCCAGGGACCGGACAACAACCAGAGACAGGACAGCACCCAGAGACAGGGACAAGACAGCACCCAGAGACAGGACAGCACCCAGAGACAGGGCAGCACCTAGGGACTGGGCAGCACCCAGGGACTGGACAGCACCCAGAGACAGGGACAAGACAGCACCCAGGGACAGGGCAGCACCCAGTGAACGGTCAGCACCGAGGGACAGGGATGCACCCAGGGACAGGGCAGCACCCAGGGACAGGACAGCACCCATGGACAGGAGAGCACCCAGGGACAGGACAGCACCCAGGGACAGGACAGAACCCGTGGACAGGACAGCACCCAGGGACCGGACAACAACCAGAGACAGGACAGCACCCAGAGACAGGGACAAGACAGCACCCAGGGACAGGGCAGCACCCAGGGACAGGGCAGCACCCAGGGACAGGGCAGCACCCAGGGACAGGACAGCACCCATGGACAGGAGAGCACCCAGGGACAGGGCGGCACACAGGGACAGGACAGCACCCATGGACAGGACAGCACCCAGGGACAGGGCAGCACCCAGGAACCGGACATCACTCGGAATCAGGGCAGCACCCAGGGACAAGGGTGCACCCAGGGACAGGGCAGCACCCAGAGACAGGACCGCACCCAGGGACAGGGCAGCAACCAGAGACAGGACGGCACCCAGAGATAGGACAGCACCCAGTGACAGGACAGCACCCAGAGATAGGACATACCCAGGGACCGGACAGCACCCAGGGACTGGACAGCACCCAGGGACAGGGCAGCACTCAGGGACAGGGCAGTACCCAGGGACAGGGCAGCACCCAGGGACAGGACAGCACCCAGAATTAGGAGAGACCCAGGGACTGGACAGCACCCAGGGACAGGACAGCACCCAGAGACGGGATAGCACCCAGGGACAGGGCAGCACCCAGGGACAGGACAGCACCCATGGACAGGAGAGCACCCAGGGACAGGGATGCACCCAGGGACAGGACAGCACCCATGGACAGGAGAGCACCCAGGGACAGGGATGCACCCAGGGACAGGGCAGCACCCAGGGACAGGACAGCACCCATGGACAGGAGAGCACCCAGGGACAGGGATGCACCCAGGGATAGGGCAGCACCCAGGGACAGGACAGCACCCATGGACAGGAGAGCACCCAGGGACAGGGATGCACCCAGGGACAGGGCAGCACCCAGGGACAGGGCAGCACCCAGGGACAGGACAGCACCCAGGGACAGGGCAGCACCCAGGGACAGGACAGCACCCATGGACAGGAGAGCACCCAGGGACAGGGCGGCACACAGGGACAGGGCAGCACCCAGGGACAGGGCAGCACCCAGGGACAGGACAGCACCCATGGACAGGAGAGCACCCAGAGACAGGGCAGCACCCAGGGACAGGGCAGCACCCAGGGACAGGGCAGCACCCAGGGACAGGACAGCACCCAGGGACAGGGCAGCACCCAGGGACAGGACAGCACCCATGGACAGGACAGCACCCAGGGACAGGGCAGCACCCAGGAACCGGACATCACTCGGAATCAGGGCAGCACCCAGGGACAAGGGTGCACCCAGGGAGAGGGCAGCACCCAGAGACAGGACAGCACCCAGGGACAGGGCAGCAACCAGAGATAGGACATACCCAGGGACAGGACAGCACCCAGGGACAGGGCAGCACCCAGGGACAGGTCAGCATCCAGAGATAGGACAGCTCCCATGGACAGGACAGCACCCAGGGACAGGACAGAACCCATGGACAGGACAGCACACAGGGACCGGACAGCAACCAGAGACAGGACAGCACCCAGAGACAGGGACAAGACAGCACCCAGGGACAGGGCAGCACCCAGGGACAGGAGAGCATCCAGAGATAGGACAGCACCCCGGGACAGGACAGCACCCAGGGACAGGACAGAACCAATGGACAGGACAGCACCCAGGGACCGGACAGCAACCAGAGACAGGACAGCACCCAGAGACAGGGACAAGACAGCACCCAGGGACAGGGCAGCACCCAGGGACAGGACAGCATCCAGAGATAGGACAGCACCCAGGGACAGGACAGCAACCAGGGACAGGACAGAACCCATGAACAGGACAGCACCCAGGGACCGGACAGCAACCAGAGACAGGACAGCACCCAGAGACAGGGACAAGACAGCACCCAGGGACAGGGATGCACCCAGGGACAGGACAGCACCCAGAGACAGGACAGCACCCAGAGATAGGGCAGCACCCAGGGACTGGACAGCACCCAGAGACAGGGACCGGGCCAGCACCCAGGGGACAGGGCAGCACCCAGTGAACGGTCAGCACCGAAGGACAGGGATGCACCCAGGGACAGGGCAGCACCCAGGGACAGGACAGCACCCATGGACAGGAGAGCACCCAGGGACAGGGATGCACCCAGGGACAGGGCAACACCCAGGGACAGGACAGCACACATGGGCAGGAGAGCAGCCAGGGACAGGGCAGCACCCAAGGACAGGGCAGCACCCAGGGACAGGACAGCACCCAGGGACAGGACAGCAACCAGGGACAGGACAGCACCCAGGACCGGGCCAGCACCCAGGGGACGGGACAGCACCCTGAGATAGGACAGCACCCAGGGACAGGACAGCACCCAGGGACAGGACAGAATCCATGGACAGGACAGCACCCAGGGACCGGACAACAACCAGAGACAGGACAGCACCCAGAGACAGGGACAAGACAGCACGCAGAGACAGGACAGCACCCAGAGACAGGGCAGCACCCAGGGACTGGACAGCACCCAGAGACAGGGACAAGACAGCACCCAGGGACAGGGCAGCACCCAGTGAACGGTCAGCACCCAGGGACAGGGATGCACCCAGGGACAGGGCAGCACCCAGGGACAGGACAGCACCCAGGGACAGGAGAGCAACCAGGGACAGGGATGCACCCAGGGACAGGGCAGCACCCAGGGACAGGACAGCCCCCAGGGACAGGGCAGCACCCAGGGACAGGACAGCACCCATGGACAGGAGAGCACCCAGGGACAGGGCGGCACCCAGGGACAGGACAGCACTCAGGGACAGGACAGCACCCATGGACAGGACAGCACCCAGGGACAGGGCAGCACCCAGGAACCGGACATCACTCGGAATCAGGGCAGCACCCAGGGACAAGGGTGCACCCAGGGACAGGGCAGCACCCAGAGACAGGACAGCACCCAGAAATAGGATAGACCCTGGGACTGGACAGCACCCAGGGACAGGACAGCACCCAGAGACGGGATAGCACCCAGGGACAGGGCAGCACCCAGGGACAGGACAGCACCCAGCGACTGGACAGCACCCAGAGACAGGACAGCACCCAGGATCAGGGCAGCCCCCAGTGACTGGACAGCACCCAGCGACAGGACAGCCCCCAGTGTCTGGACAGCACCCAGAGACAGGACAGCACCCAGGGACAGGGCCGCACCCAGGGACAGGACAGCACCCAGCGATTGGACAGCACCCAGAGACAGGACAGCACCCAGGATCAGGACAGCACCCAGGGACAGGGCAGCCCCCAGTCACTGGACAGCACACAGCGACAGAACAGCCCCCAGTGTCTGGACAGCACCCAGAGACAGGACAGCACCCAGGGACAGGACAGCACCCAGGGACAGGACAGCACCCAGTGAACGGACAGCACCCAGCGACAGGGATGCACCCAAGGACAGGGCAGCACCCAGGGACAGGACAGCACCCATGGACAGGAGAGCACCCAGGGACAGGACAGCACCCATGGACAGGAGAGCACCCAGGGTCAGGGCGGCACGCAGGGACAGGACAGCACTCAGGGACAGGATAGCACCCATGGACAGGAGATCCCCCAGGGACAGGACAGCACGCAGGGACATTGCAGCACCCAGGAACCGGACATCACTCGGAATCAGGGCAGCACCCAGGGACAAGGGTGCACCCAGGGACAGGGCAGCACCCAGAGACAGGACAGCACCCAGGGACAGGGCAGCAACCAGAGATAGGACATACCCAGGGACAGGACAGCATCCAGAGATAGGACAGAACCCATGGACAGGACAGCACCCAGGGACCGGACAACAACCAGAGACAGGACAGCACCCAGAGACAGGGACAAGACAGCACCCAGGGACAGGGCAGCACCCAGGGACAGGACAGCATCCAGAGATAGGACAGCACCCAGGGACAGGACAGCACCCAGGGACAGGAGAGAACCCATGGACAGGACAGCACCCAGGGACCGGACAGCAACCAGAGACAGGACGGCACCCAGAGATAGGACAGCACCCAGTGACAGGACAGCACCCAGAGATAGGACATACCCAGGGACCGGGCAGCACCCAGGGACTGGACAGCACCCAGGGACAGGGCAGCACTCAGGGACAGGGCAGTACCCAGGGACAGGGCAGCACCCAGGGACAGGGCAGCACCCAGGGACAGGACAGCACCCAGAAATAGGATAGACCCAGGGACTGGACAGCACCCAGGGACAGGACAGCACCCAGAGACGGGATAGCACCCAGGGACAGGGCAGCACCCAGGGACAGGACAGCACCCAGCGACTGGACAGCACCCAGAGACAGGACAGCACCCAGGATCAGGGCAGCCCCCAGTCACTGGACAGCACCCAGCGACAGGACAGCCCCCAGTGTCTGGACAGCACCCAGAGACAGGACAGCACCCAGGGACAGGGCCGCACCCAGGGACAGGACAGCACCCAGCGATTGGACAGCACCCAGAGACAGGACAGCACCCAGGATCAGGACAGCACCCAGGGACAGGGCAGCCCCCAGTCACTGGACAGCACCCAGCGACAGGACAGCCCCCAGTGTCTGGACAGCACCCAGAGACAGGACAGCACCCAGGGACAGGACAGCACCCAGGGACAGGACAGCACCCAGTGAACGGACAGCACCCAGCGACAGGGATGCACCCAAGGACAGGGCAGCACCCAGGGACAGGGCAGCACCCAGGGACAGGACAGCACCCATGGACAGGAGAGCACCCAGGGACAGGACAGCACCCATGGACAGGAGAGCACCCAGGGTCAGGGCGGCACACAGGGACAGGACAGCACTCAGGGACAGGACAGCACCCATGGACAGGAGATCCCCCCGGGACAGGACAGCACCCAGGGACAGGGCAGCACCCAGGAACCGGACATCACTCGGAATCAGGGCAGCACCCAGGGACAAGGGTGCACCCAGGGACAGGACAGCACCCAGGGACAGGGCAGCAACCAGAGACAGGGCAGCACCCAGGGACAGGGCAGCATCCAGAGATAGGACAGCACCCAGGGACAGGACAGAACCCATGGACAGGACAGCACCCAGAGACAGGACAGCACCCAGGGACAAGGGTGCACCCAGGGACAGGGCAGCATCCAGAGATAGGACAGCACCCAGGGACAGGACAGCACCCAGAGACAGGGCAGCACCCAGGGACCGGACAGCAACCAGAGACAGGACAGCACCCAGAGACAGGGACAAGACAGCACCCAGGGACAGGGCAGCACCCAGTGAATGGTCAGCACCCAGGGACAGGGATGCACCCATGGACAGGGCAGCACCCAGGGGCTGGACAGCACCCAGGGACAGGACAGCACCCAGAGACAGGACAGCACCCAGAGACAGGGCAGCACCCAGGGACTGGACAGCACCCAGAGACAGGGACAAGACAGCACCCAGGGACAGGGCAGCACCCAGTGAACGGTCAGCACCCAGGGACAGGGATGCACCCATGGACAGGGCAGCACCCAGGGACTGGACAGGGACAAGACAGCACTCAGGGACAGGGCACCACCCAGTGAACGGTCAGCACCGAGGGACATGGATGCACCCAGGGACAGGGCAGCACCCAGGGACAGGACAGCACCCATGGACAGGAGAGCACCCAGGGATAGGGCGGCACGCAGGGAGAGGACAGCACCCAGGGACAGGACAGCAACCAGGGACAGGACAGCACCCTGAGACAGTGCAGCACCTAGAGACTGGACAGCACACAGGGACAGGACAGCACCCAGAGATAGGACACCACCCAGGAACATTACAGCACCCCGAGACAGGGATGCACCCAGGGACAGGGCAGCACACTGGGACAGGACAGCACCCAGGGACTGGACAGCACCCAGAGACAGGACAGCACCCAGTGACAGGGACAGCACCCAAAGACAGGGCAGCACCCAGAGACTGGACAGCACCCAGAGATAGGACAGCACCCAGTGACAGGGCAGCACCCAGGGATAGGACAGCACCCAGCGACTGGACAGCACCCAGAGACAGGACAGCACCCAGGATCAGGGCAGCCCCCAGTGACTGGACAGCACCCAGCGACAGGACAGCCCCCAGTGTCTGGACAGCACCCAGAGACAGGACAGCACCCAGGGACAGGGCCGCACCCAGGGACAGGACAGCACCCAGCGATTGGACAGCACCCAGAGACAGGACAGCACCCAGGATCAGGACAGCACCCAGGGACAGGGCAGCCCCCAGTCACTGGACAGCACCCAGCGACAGGACAGCCCCCAGTGTCTGGACAGCACCCAGAGACAGGACAGCACCCAGGGACAGGACAGCACCCAGGGACAGGACAGCACCCAGTGAACGGACAGCACCCAGGGACAGGGATGCACCCAAGGACAGGGCAGCACCCAGGGACAGGACAGCACCCAGAGATAGGAAAGCACTCAGGGACAGGACAGCACCCAGAGATAGGACAGCACCCAGGGACAGGACAGCACCCAGGGACAGGACAGAACCCATGGACAGGACAGCACCCAGGGACCGGACAACAAACAGAGACAGGACAGCACCCAGAGACAGGGACAAGACAGCACCCAGAGACAGGGCAGCACCCAGGGACTGGACAGCACCCAGAGACAGGGACAACACAGCACCCAGTGAACGGTCAGCACCGAGGGACAGGGATGCACCCAGGGACAGGGCAGCACCCAGGGACAAGACAGCACCCAGGGACAGGGCAGCACCCAGTGAACGGTCAACACCCAGGGACAGGGATGCACGCAGGGACAGGACAGCACCCATGGACAGGAGAGCACCCAGGGACAGGGATGCACCCAGGGACAGCGCAGCACCCAGGGACAGGACAGCACCCAGGGACAGGACAGCACCCAGAGACAGGGCAGCACCCAGGGACAGTGCAGCACCCAGAGACAGGACAGTACCCAGAGACAGGACAGCACTCAGGGAAAGTGCAACACCCAGAAACAGGACAGCACCCAGGGACAGTGCAACACCCAGAGACAGGACAGCACCCAGGGACAGGGCAGCACCCAGAGACAGGGCAGCACCCAGGCACCGGACAGCACCCAGAGATGGGACAGCACCCAGGGACAGGACAGCAACCAGGGACAGAGCAGCACCCAGAGACAGGGCAGCACAAATGGACAGGGTAGCACACAGAGAGAGAGCAGCCCCCAGGGAGAGGACAGCACCCTGGGACAGGACAGCACCCAGGGACAGAGCAGCACCCAGGGACCGGGCAGCACCCAGGGACAGGACAGCACCCTGGAACTGGATAGCACCCAGAGACTGGACAGCACCCAGGGACCTGACAGCACCCAGGGACAGGGGAGCACCCAGAGACTGGACAGCGCCCAGAGACTGGACAGCCCCCAGAGACAGTACAGCACCCAGGGACAGGACAGCACCCAGGGACAGGGCAGCACCCAGGGACTGGATAGCACCCAGAGACCGGACAGCACCCAGGGACAGGGCAGCACACAGAGAGAGAGCAGCCCCCAGGGACAGGGCAGCACCCAGAGCAAGGACATCACCAAGGGACTGGACAGCACCCAGAGACAGTACAGCACCCAGAGACAGGACAGCACCCAGGGACAGGGCAGCACCCAGGGACATGACGGCACACAGAGAGAGAGCAGCCCCCAGGGAGAGGACAGCACCTGGGGCAGGACAGCACCCAGGGACAGGACAGGAACCAGAGACAGGACAGGACCCAGAGACAGGACAGCACCCAGGGACAGCACAGCACCCAGGGACAGGACAGCACCCAGGGACAGGGCAGCTTCCAGGGATAGGACAGCAACCAGGGACAGGACAGCACCCAGAGACAGGACAGCACCCTGAGACAGGACAGCACCCAGGGACAGGACAGCACCCAGGGACATGGCGGCACACAGAGAGAGAGCAGCCCCCAGGGAGAGGACAGCACCTGGGGCAGGACAGCACCCAGAGACCTGACAGCACCCAGGGACAGGACAGCACCCAGGGACAGGACAGCACCCAGAGACAGGACAGCACCCTGAGACAGGACAGCACCCAGGGACAGGGCAGCACCCAGAGACTGGACAGCACCCAGGGACCGGAGAGCACCCAGGGACAGGGCAGCACCAAGGGACCTACAGCACCCAGGGACCGGACAGCACCCAGGGACAGGGCAGGAGCCAGGGACAGGGCAGCACCCAGGGACAGGGCAGCACCCAGGAACTGGATAGCACAGGAACTGTCCAGCACCCAGAGACTGGACAGCACTCAGGGACCGGATAGCACCCAGGGGCAGGACAGCACCCAGAGACCTGACAGCACACAGTGACAGGACAGCACCCAGGAACTGGATAGCACCCAGAGACTGGACAGCACCCAGGGACCGGACAGCACCCAGGGACAGGACAGCACCCAGGAACTGGACAGCACCCAGGGACTGGGCAGCACCCAGGGAAAGGACAGCTTCCAGGGACAGGGCAGCACCCAGGAACTGGATAGCACAGGAACTGTCCAGCACCCAGAGACTGGACAGCACTCAGGGACCAGACAGCACCCAGGCGCAGGACAGCACCCAGAGACCGGACTGCACCCAGAGACAGGGCACCACCCAGAGACAGGGCAGCACCCAGGGACCGGACAGCACCCAGGGACAGGACAGCACCCAGGTACAGGGCAGCACCCAGGGACAGGACAGCACCCAGGGACCGGACAGCACCCAGAGACAGGGCAGCACACAGACACCGGACTGCACCCAGGGACAGGACAGGAACCAGAGACAGGACAGGACCCCGAGACAGGACAGCACCCAGAGACAGGACAGCACCCAGGGACAGGACTGCCCCCAGGACAGGACAGCACACAGGGACAGGGCAGCTTCCAGGGATAGGACAGCAACCACGGACAGGACAGCACCCAGAGACTGGACAGCACCCAGGGACAAGACAACACCCAGAGATAGGACATACCCATGGACAGGACAGCACCCAGGGACAGGACAGCACCCAGAGACAGGACAGCACACAGGGACAGGACAGCACCCAGGGACAGGGCAGCACCCAGGGACAGGACAGCAACCAGGGACAGGACAGCACCCAGAGACTGGACAGCACCCAGGGACAAGACAGCACCCAGAGATAGGACATACCCATGGACAGGACAGCACCCAGGGACAGGGCAGTACCCAGGGACAGAACAGCACCCAGAAATAGGATAGACCCAGGGACCGGACAGCACCCAGGGACAGGACAACACCCAGAGACGGGATAGCACCCAGGTACAGGGCAGCACCCAGGGACAGGACAGCACCCAGGGACTGGAGAGCACCCAGGGACAGGACAGCACCCAGGGACAGGATAGCAACCAGAGACAGGACAGCACCCAGAGACCGGACAGCACCGAGGGACAGGGCAGCACCCAGGGACAGGACAGCACCCAGGGACAGGGCAGCACCCAGGGACAGGATAGCAACCAGAGACAGGACAGCCCCCAGAGACCGGACAGCACCCAGGGACCGGTCAGCACACAGAAACAGGACAGCACCCAGGGACAGGGCAGCACACAGAGACAGGACAGCACCCAGAGACCGGACAGCACACAGGGACCGGACAGCACCCAGAAACAGGGCAGCACCCAGAGACAGGGCAGCACCCAGGGACCGGACAGCACCCAGGGACAGGGGAGCACCCAGGAACTGGACAGCACCCAGAGACTGGACAGCCCCCAGAGACTGGACAGCACCCAGGGACAGGGATGCACCCAGGGACAGGACAGCACCCAGAGATAGGACAGACCCAGGGACAGGACAGCACCCAGGGACAGGACTGCACCCAGGGACAGGACAGCATCCAGAGATAGGACAGCACCCAGGGACAGGACAGCACCCAGGGACAGGACAGCACCCAGGGACAGGACAGCAACCAGGGACAGGACAGCACCCAGAGATAGGACAGCACCCAGAGATAGGACAGCACCCAGGAACAGGACAGCAACCAGAGATGGGATAGCACCCAGGGACAGGGCAGCACCCAGGGACAGGACAGCACCCAGTGACTGAACAGCACCCAGAGACAGGACAGCACCCAGGATCAGGACAGCACCCAGGGACAGGGCAGCCCCCAGTGACTGGACACCACCCAGCGACAGGACAGCCCCCAGTGTCTGGACAGCACCCAGAGACTGGACAGCACCCAGGGACCGGAGAGCACCCAGGGACAGGGCAGCACCAAGGGACCAGACAGCACCCAGGGATCGAACAGCACCCAGGGACCGGACAGCACCCTGAGACAGGGCAGCACCCAGGGACAGGGCAGGAGCCAGGGACAGGGCAGCACCCAGGGACAAGGCAGCACCCAGGGACCGGAAAGCACCCAGAGACAGGGCAGTACCCAGAGACAGGGCAGCACCCAGGGACAGGGCTGCACCCTGAGACAGGGCAGCACCCAGGGACAGGGCAGGAGCCAGAGACAGGACAGCAACCAGGGACAGGGCAGCACCCAGAAATTGGCCAGCCCCCAGAGACTGGACAGCGCCCAAAGACTGGACAGCACCCAGGAACATGTCAGGGCCCAGGGACAGGGCACGACCCAAAGACAGGACAGCACCCAGAGACAGGGTAGCACCCAGGGACAGGACAGCACCCAGGGACAGGACAGCACCCAGGAACAGGTCAGGGCCCAGGGACAGGACAGCACCCAGGGATAGGACAGCACCCAGGGACAGGACAGCCCCCAGAGACCTGACAGCACCCAGGGACAGGACAGCACCCAGGAACTGGATAGCACCCAGAGACTGGACAGCACCCAGGGATAGGTCAGGAGCCAGGAACAGGGCAGCACCCAGGGACAGGGCAGCACCCAGGGACAGGGCAGGAGCCAGGGACAGGGCAGCACCCAGGAACTGGATAGCACAGGAACTGTCCAGCACCCAGAGACTGGACAGCACTCAGGGGCAGGACAGCACCCAGGGGCAGGACAGCACCCAGAGACCTGACAGCACCCAGGGACAGGACAGCACCCAGGAACTGGATTGCACCCAGAGACTGGACAGCACCCAGGGACCGGTCAGCACACAGAAACTGGACAGCACCCAGGGACAGGACAGCACCCAGGGACAGGGCAGCACCCAGGGACAGGATAGCAACCAGAGACAGGACAGCACCCAGAGACCGGACAGCACCGAGGGACAGGACAGCACCCAGGGACAGGACAGCACCCTGAGACAGTGCAGCACCCAGGAACAGGGCAGGAGCCAGGGACAGGACAGCACCCAGGGACAGGGCAGCACCCAGGGACAGGACAGGAACCAGAGACAGGACAGGACCCAGAGACAGGGCAGCACCCAGGGACAGGACAGGAACCAGAGACAGGACAGGACCCAGAGACAGGACAGCACCCAGGGACAGCACAGCACCCAGGGACAGGACAGCACCCAGGGACAGGGCAGCTTCCAGGGATAGGACAGCAACCAGGGACAGGACAGCACCCAGAGACAGGACAGGACCCAGAGACAGGACAGGACCCAGAGACAGGGCAGCACCCAGGGACAGGACAGGAACCAGAGACAGGACAGGACCCAGAGACAGGACAGCACCCAGGGACAGCACAGCACCCAGGGACAGGACAGCACCCAGGGACAGGGCAGCTTCCAGGGATAGGACAGCAACCAGGGACAGGACAGCACCCAGAGACAGGACAGCACACAGGGACAGGACAGCACCCAGGGACAGGGCAGCACCCAGGGACAGGACAGCACCCAGAGACAGGACAGCACCCAGGGACAGGACAGCACCCAGGGACAGGACAGCACCCAGAGACAGGACGGCACCCAGAGACAGGACAGCACCCAGGGACAGGACAGTGCTCAGGAACAGGGCAGCACCCAGAGACCGGACTGCACCCAGGGACAGGGCAGCACCCAGGGACCGGGCAGCACCCAGGGACAGGACAGCCCCCAGGGACAGGGCAGCACCCAGGAACCGGACAGCACCCAGAATCAGGGCAGCCCCCAGGGCCAGAGCAGCACCCAGGAACCGGACATCACTCGGAATCAGGGCAGCACCCAGGGACAAGGGTGCACCCAGGGACAGGGCAGCAGCCAGGGACAGGGCAGCACCCAGGGACAGGAGAGCACCCAGGGAGAGGGCAGCACCCAGGGACAGGACAGCACCCAGGGATAGGATAGCACCCAGGGAGAGGGCAGCACCCAGGGACAGGGCAGCACCTAGCGACAGGACAGGACCCAGAGACAGGACAGCACCCAGGGACAGGACAGCACCCAGGGACGGGGCAGCACCCAGGGACTGCGCAGCACCCAGGGACAGGGCAGCACCCAGGGACAGGACAGGACCCAGAGATAGGATAGCACCGAGAGACAGGACAGCACCCAGGGCCAGGACAGGACCCAGAGACAGGACAGCACCCAGGGATGGGGCAGCACCCAGGGACAGGACAGCACCCAGTGACAGGACAGGACCCAGAGACAGGACAGGACCCAGGGACTGGGCAGCACCCAGAGACAGGGCAGCACCCAGGGATAGGACAGCACCCAGAGACAGGACTGCACCCAGGGACAGGGCAGCACCCAGGGATAGGACAGCACACAGGGACAGGACAGCACCCAGGGTCCGGACAGCACCCAGGGACAGGACAGCACCCGGGGACTGGACAGCACCCAGGGACAGGGCAGCACCCAGGGACAGGACAGCACCAAGGGACAGGGCAGCACCCAGGGACAGGACCGCACCCAGGGACAGGACAGCACCCGGGGACTGGACAGCACCCAGGGACAGGGCAGCACCCAGTGACAGGACAGCACCAAGGGACAGGGCAGCACCCAGTGACAGGACCGCACCCAGTGACTGGGGTGCACCCAGGGACAGGACAGCACACAGAGACAGGGCAGCACCCAGAGACAGGGCAGCACCCAGGGACAGTGCAACACCCAGAGACAGGACAGCACCCAGAGACAGGACAGCACCCAGGGACAGTGCAACACCCAGAGACAGGACAGCACCCAGGGACGGACAGCACCCAGAGACAGGACAACACCCAGAGACAGGACAGCACCCAGGGACTGGACAGCACCCAGGGACAGTGCAACACCCAGAGACAGGACAGCACCCAGGGACAGGACAGCATCCAGGGACAGGGCAGCATCCAGGGACAGGGCAGCACTCAGGGACAGGACAGTACCCAGGGACAGGGCAGCACCCAGGGATAGGGCACGACCCAGGGACAGGGCACGACCCAGAGACAGGACAGCACCCAGAGACAGGACAGCACATAGACCGGGCAACAACTTGAGATCGGGTAGCACCCAGAGAGTGGGCAGCACAAGTTGAGACTAAGGATAGAGTTCCCCTTACACTAGTCCCCTCAACTACTCCCAGGGCAGGGTCTGATTGGGGTTGGCCAGACACTAATCATCGTCTATTGTTTTAATGTGAAAGCAGAAATCCCTCAACACTTTACCCCAACCGAATATCCCCAGGCAGGGTCAGCTGGGGTTAGATGGAAATGAAGGCTCGCTTTACTCTTTACAGTTTTAAGTAAAGCTCCTTCAACTCTCCTAAACCTAAAGTTTGTTCTCTTGTAAATTGAAGATAAACTGAACGCAAAGTTTCCTCTACTGTTCCCATCAAACATTCCCAGGACAAATAAAGCACAGGGTTAGGTACAAAGTAAAGCTTCCTGTAGTCTTTTCAACTCCAAGTTCAGTTCCATCAGGTTTAGATACAAAGGAAAGCTTACTCTACTCTGTCCTCACCAAACACTCCCAGGACACAGACAGCATGGTGTTAGTAAAGCTCAGTAAAGCTCACTCTACTCATTGGTAAGTATATACATGTCACACCAGGTTATAGTCCAACAGGTTTAATTGGAAGCACAAGCTTTCAGAGCACTGCCCCTTCATCAGGTGATAGGGAAGAGTGTGCCCAGGCACAGACTTTATAATCACAGAGATCAAAAGATTATCCAAACGCTGTGGGTGGAGTGTCGACAGGCTGACTAATTCCTCTCTGGATGTGACCAAGGGTGTCAGACAATGTGAGCAAAGGGTCAACCGCTGTGTCCTATATTTACTTAACTTTACTTAATTTTCTAACCTGTGTTTTTATCATGACTTCTGAGATGATAGGCACCATGGTAGGGCAATTTAGAACTCTTTTGACATATGACAATAAATTCTAATTTTAATAACAAGTGAAGGGATGACCCATAGTCTGATTAATTGAAGTAGAAACAGATATAAAATAATAAAATAAGGTGGTGCTGGAGACAAACCAAACAGCTGGATAACATGCTGGGTTGAAGAGTCGCATGCCGAGGGTCGAAGTTACAAGTAATCCAAAACTGTACAAACTAATAAAGGTAGAGAGGTCATAACAAGTTATCGAGGTTATGGTGTCAAAACAGGACAAGAAGAGAGATTCTACAGAAACAGAGCCGTGTGGTGGGGTCAGATGTCACTGACATGAACCCAAGATCATGGAGTCGGAACTTGGTGATCAATTTCTCCTCGGCGATTCTGTGTCGTCAATCTCGAAGGCTGCCTTTGAGGACAGTCACCTGAAGTTCAAAGGCTGAAAGTCCCTGACCGCTGAAGTGTTCCCTGACTGTGAGGGATCACCCCTGTCTGGCAAGTATTGCACGGTGTCCATTAGTCTGTTGCTATAGCCTCTGCTTGGTCTCGCCAATGTACCCTGCCTCAGGGCATCCTTTCCTGCAGCGTATGAGATAGACAGTGTAGGCCGAGTCACATGAGTACCTGCTGCCTACATGGTGGGAGGTGTCCCCACGGGTAACGGTGCTATCTGTGTCAACACTATGACATGTCCTGCAATGGTTGCCATGACAGTGTTGTGTGATGTTGTGCTTGATGGTGTCCTGAAGGCTGGGCAGTTTTTTCTGTGAATGACAGTCTGTTTAAGGTTTGGCTGTTGTTTAAATGTGAGAAGTGGAGGTGGATGGATGATCTTGGTGAGATGTTCATCATCATCGATGACATACTGAAGAACATGCAGTTTCCCCACTCCGGGGAAGTACTAGACAATGAAGAGTATCCTATCAGTCATGTCTTGTGTCTGTTTCCTGAGGGGGCCATGTCAGAACTGGGTTGAGCATTGCACCCTGTTCTTATGAGGGCATCCTTCAGTACTTCCAGGTGCCCGTCACGTTCCTCCTCATCTGAACAGATCCGGTGTACGTGTAGGGCTTGTCTGTCGGGATGGCTGCTTTAATATGCTTCAGGTGGAAGCTGGAGAAGTGCAGCATCGTGAGGTTATCCGTGGGTTTGCAGGAAAGGTGCTGAGGTGCCCATCCCTGATGGAGATGCATGTGTCCAAGAACGAGATGGAGAATAGAGAATAGTCCATGGTGAGTTTGATGGGGGGGATGAATCTCGTTCATATCAGTGCGGTTATTTGAGTGACTCCTCACCGTGGGTCCAGAGGAAGAAAATGTCATCAATATACCTGGTGTAAGACCTGCTGGTCAGAGGTCTTACACAGCAAAGAAATCTTGTTCAAACCAGTGCATGAAAATGTTGGTATATAGGGGTGCAAATGTGGTCCCCATGGCTGTTCCGTGTGTCTGGATGGTGAACTGGTTGTCAAAGGTGAAAATGCTATGGTCAAGGGTGAACCAGATGAGTTGTAGGATGGTGTTTGGAGATTGGCAGTTGTTGGTGTTGAGAACTGAGGCTGTTGCCGCGATGTGGGGGATGCTGGTGTAGAGTGCGGAAACGTCCATTGCGATGAGGAATATTCCCGGTTCGACTGGTCCGTGGGTGCTGAGTTTCTGTAAGAAATCCGTAGTATCGCGACAGAAGCTGGGGAGTCCCCTGTACAATGGGTTCCAAGATGCCCTCGACATCGCCAGAGAGATTCTCACACAGGGTCCCATTGCCTGGTACGATGGGATGTCCTGGTGTGTTGGCTTTGTGTTTCTTCGGAAGGCAGTAGAACTCACCTATGCAAGACGTACATGGGATGAGGGCGCGTAGGGAACGCTGAAGGACTGGATCCAAAGTCCGGAGCAATGTGTGTAGTTCATGAATGTGCTCTTTGGTCACATCGGCTGGTAGCTGCCTGTAGTGTTCCTGGTTGTTCAGTTGTCAGTACACTTCCTTGCAGTAGCCCGTCCTTTTCTGAATGATGATGGCTCCTCCTTTATCTGCTGGTTTGATGACAATGTTATAATTAGTTCTGAGAGCATGGATGGTGTCGCGTTGTGTTCAGATGATGTGCTGTGCTATCTTGCGAGTGTGACTGATGAATCGGGTGTTAATGCATTTCCTGACGGGTTGAGCATCCATGTCGAGCCTGGGACAGTGCTCTTCCAGAAGGGTCCAATTCGACTCCTTCCTCTTTGGTCACTACACCATGGATCTCTCTGCTGACTGTTCCAGCTTGCTGGTTGTCTCATAGAACATAGAACATAGAACATAGAACATAGAAGAATACAGCGCAGTACAGGCCCTTGGGCCCTCGATGTTGCGCCGATCCAAGCCCACCTAACCTATACTAACCCACTATCCTCCATATGCCTATCCAATGCCCGCTTAAATGCCCATAAAGAGGGAGAGTCCACCACTGCTACTGGCAGGGCATTCCATGAACTTACGACTCGCTGAGTGAAGAACCTACCCCTAACTTCAGTCCTATATCTACCCCCCCTTAATTTAAAGCTATGCCCCCTTGTAATACCCGACTCCATACGAGGGAAAAGGTTCACACTGTCAACCCTATCTAACCCCCTAATCATCTTGTACACCTCAATCAAGTCACCCCTAAACCTTCTTTTCTCTAATGAAAACAGCCCCAAGTGTCTCAGTCTTTCCTCATACGATCTTCCTTCCATACCAGGCAACATCCTGGTAAACCTCCTCTGCACCCGTTCCAGTGCCTCCACATCCTTCCTATAGCATGGCGACCAAAACTGCACACAATATTCCAGATGCGGCCGCACCAGAGTCTTATACAACTGCATCATGACCTCAGGACTCCGGAACTCAATTCCTCTACCAATAAAAGCCAGTCCGCCATATGCCTTCCTCACCACACTATTTACCTGGGTGGCAACTTTCAGAGATCTGTGTACATGGACACCAAGATCCCTCTGCTCATCCACACTACCAAGTATCCGACCATTAGCCCAGTACCCCATCTTTTTCTTATTCTTCCCAAAGTGAATCACCTCACACTTAGCTACATTGAATTCCATTTGCCACCTTTCTGCCCAGTTCTGCAGCTTCTCTATATCCTGCTGTAACCTGCCACATCCTTCCTCACTGTCAACAACTCCTCCGACTTTCGTATCATCCGCAAACTTGCTCACCCAACCTTCTAACCCCTCTTCCAGGTCATTTATAAAAATGACAAACAGCAATGGTCCCAAAACAGATCCTTGCGGAACACCGCTAGTAACGGCACTCCAAGATGAACCTTTACCATCAACTACTACCCTCTGTCTTCTTCCATCCAGCCAATTCCTAATCCAAACCTCCAACTCACCCTCAATGCCATACCTCAGTATTTTTTGAAGTAGCCTACCATGGGGAACCTTATCAAACGCCTTACTAAAATCCATATATACCACATCTACCGCTTTCCCCTCATCAACCTCCTTCGTCACCTTTTCAAAGAATTCAATAAGGTTTGTGAGGCACGACCTGCCCTTCACAAAACCATGCTGACTATCCTTGATCACATTATTCCTATCCAGATGTGCATAAATCCTATCCCTTCCAATTCTCTCTAAGACTTTGCCCACAACAGAAGTGAGACTCACCGGCCTATAGTTACTAGGGTTATCCCTACTCCCCTTCTTGAACAAGGGAACCACATTTGCTATCCTCCAGTCTTCTGGCACTACTCCTGTAGACAACGAGGACATAAAAATCAAGGCCAATGGCTCTGCAATCTCCTCCCTTGCTTCCCAGAGAATCCTAGGATAAATGCCATCAGGCCCAGGGGACTTATCTATTTTCACCTTTTCCAGGATTTCCAACACCTCTTCTCTACATACCTCAAAGCCATCCATTCTACTTATTTGTGACTCAGTATTCACATCGACGACAATGCCCTGTTCCTGAGTAAATACTGAAGAAAAGTATTCATTCAGTGTCTCCCCAATCTCTTCCGCCTCCACACGCAACTTCCCACTACTATCCTTGACTGGACCTATTCCTCCCCTAGTCATTCTTTTATTCCTAACATACCTATAGAAAGCCTTAGGGTTTTCCCTAATCCTACCGACTAAGGACCTTTCATGTCCCCTCTTTGCTGCTCTTAGCTCTCTCTTCAGGTCCTTCCTGGCTACCCTATAATCGCCCCAATTGAACCTTCACGTCTCATCTTGAGATAGGCCGCCCTCTTCCATTTAACAAGGGATTCCAATTCCTTATTAAACCACGGTTCCCTCGCACGACCCTTTCCTCCCTGCCTGACGGGTACATAATTATCAAGGACACTCAATAGTTGCTCCTTGAACAAGCTCCACATATCATTTACACTCTTGCCTTGGAGTCTACTTTTCCAAGCCACACATCCTAAGTCATGCCTCACCGCATCATAATTTCCCTGACCCCAGCTATAACTCTTGCCCTGTAGTACACACTTATCCCTCTCCATCACGAGAGTAAAAATCACCGAATTATGGTCACTATCCCCAAAGTGCTCACCTACCTCTAATTCTAACACCTGGCCTGGTTCGTTACCCAGAACCAAATCCAGTATGGCCTCACCTCTTGTTGGCCTGTCTACATATTGTGTCAGGAAACTCTCCTGCACACATTGAACAAACACTGACCCATCTAACGAACTTGAGCTATAGCTTTCCCAATCAATATCAGGAAAGTTAAAGTCCCCCATAACAACCACCCTATTACTGTCACTCATCTCCTGAATCACCTTCCCAATCCTTTCTTCAATGATTCTAGGACTATTAGGAGGCCTGTAAAAGACTCCTAACAGGGTGACCTCACCTTTCCTATTCCTAACCTCAGCCCAAACTACCTCAGATGGCAAGTCCTCATCCATCGTCCTTTCCACCACTGTAATACTATCTTTGACAAGCAATGCCACACCTCCCCCTCTTTTACCCCCACTTCTGGCCCTACTAAAACATTTAAATCCTGGAACCTGCAACAGCCAATCCTGTCCCTGTTCTAGCCATGTCTCCGTAATAGCCACAACATCGAAGTCCCAGGTACCAACCCACGCTGCAAGTTTACCTACCTTATTTCGTACACTTCTTGCATTGAAGTATACACACTTCAAGCCACTTTCCTGTTTACAGGCACCCTCCTTGGAAATTGATGCCATGTTCCTAACCTCCCTACACTCCAGGCCCTGCACCCTGAAGCTACAATCTGGGTTCCCATGTGCTCACTGATGACAGCGTGGGGTTTGTGGGAGAATTCCCGGAGCCTCGGTCGCCAGACCATTTTGGTTCTGAGGCAGAAATTGAGTCCTCGGT
Source organism: Chiloscyllium plagiosum (assembly GCF_037043375.1). NCBI lineage: Eukaryota > Metazoa > Chordata > Chondrichthyes > Orectolobiformes > Hemiscylliidae > Chiloscyllium > Chiloscyllium plagiosum. The sequence goes on along the minus strand of NW_028270170.1, from coordinate 47,995,518 downwards.
TGAGAACTTTGTCTGGTTGAAGGGTGTGGACAGACACGTTGATGATGGATCTCTCCATGTTGGTCATGCTTTCAACTTTGGTACTGGGGGAGACTTGGTTACTGCTGGTGGTGATGCCAAATTTCTCCAGTTTCCTGTTCTTGGTGTGCACCTAGCTGGTGTAGTTCCATTGCCTTGTCTGTTTGGCAGTCTCTCCTCGCTGGTCCACCATCTCCGGAGCACAAGCTGAGAATATGATTTCGAGGTTACAATACCTGCTGTGGAGCAGGTGGATGAGGAGTGCGTCTGAGGTGTGACAACAGAGTCTCTCAGTGCGGTCTGCGTTGCAAGGCGACTTGTGTGGGCTTCCGTATTTACTTTTGATCACCTGCAGAAAGCTATTCTTTGGCCTGTTGACACTCCACTCAGACTAAGGCAAATGTGGGGACTGCAGATGCTGGAGATCAAAATCTAGATTAGAGTGGTGCTGGAAAAACACAGCAGGTCAGGCAGCATCCGAGGAGCAGGAACACTGACGTTTCGGGCAAAAGCCCTTTTCCAGCACCACTCTAATCTAGACTCCACTCACACTGTTTCTATGATCTTTTGATCTCTGTGATTATAAAGTCTGTGCCTGGGCACTCGTTTCACTATCACCTGAGGAAGGGTCAGCGCTCTGAAAGCTTGCGATTTCAAATAAACCTGTTGGACTATAACTTGGTGTTGTGTGACTTCTGACCTTGCCCACCCCAGTCCAACACCATCATGGCTACCATTGACACCAGCTCGAAGTGGAGAGGATCTCTGGGAAGATTGCACATATCGACACAGACATCAGGTTTCTGCAGAGATGCAAGGAAGCCGAGAGGTGATTTGATAGAGGGGTACAAGGTGATGAGAGGCATATTTAGAGTGGATAGCCAGAGACTTTTTCCCAGGGCGGAAATGGCTATCATGAGGGGGCATAATTTTAAGGTGATTGGAGGAAGGTTTAGGGGAGATGTCAGAGGTAGGTTATTTACGCAGAGAGAGGTGGGTGTATGGAAAGCACTGCCAGTGGTGGTGGTAGAGTCAGAGATATTAGGGACATTTAAGTGACTCTTGGATAGGCACATAGAAGATACTACAATGAAGGGCATGTAGGTTAGTCTGATCTTAGAGTAGGATAAAAGTTTGGCACAACACAGAGGGCTGAAGGGCCTGTACTGTGCTGTACTGTTCTATGTTAAATAAACCTGTTGGACTATAACCTGGTGTTGTATGACTTCTGACCTTGTCCACCCCCCTCCACCCCCAATCCAATGCTGGCATATCCATGTGATGGCTATTCATGACGGGCACAGTGGCTCATAGAACAATACAGCACAGAACAGGCCCTTCGGCCCACGATGTTGTGCCGAACATTTGTCCTAGCTTAAGCACCCATCCATGTACCTATCCAATTGCCACTTAAAGGTCGCCAATGATTCTGACTCTGCCACTCCCACAGGCAGCGCATTCCATGCCCCCACCACTCTCTGGGTAAAGAACCCACCCCTGACATCTCCCCTATACCTTCCACCCTTCACCTTAAATTTATGTCCCCTTGTAACACTCTGTTGTACCCGGGGAAAATGTTTCTGACTGTCTACTCTATCTATTCCTCTGATCATCTTATAAACCTCTATCAAGTCACCCCTCATCCTTCACCCGTTCCAATGAGAAAAGGCCTAGCACTCTCAACCTATCCTCATACGACCTATTCTCCATTCCAGGCAACATCCTGGTAAATCTTCTCTGCACCCTCTCCAAAGCTTCCACATCTTTCCTAAAGTGAGGCGACCAGAACTGCACACAGTACTCCAAATGTGACCTAACCAAGGGTCCTGTACAGCTGCAACATCACCTCACGACTCTTGAATTCAATCCCTCTGCTAATGAACGCTAATACACAATAGGCCTTCTTACAAGCTCAATCCACCTGAGTGGCAACTTTCAAAGAGCTATGTTAGCACTGCTGCCTCACAGCACCAGGGACCCGGGTTCAATTCCAGCCTCAGGTGACTGACTGTGTGGAGTTTGCACATTCTCCCCGTGTCTGTGTGGGTTTCCTCCGGTTTACTCTCAGAGTCCAAAGATGTGCAGGTCAGGGTGGATCAGCCATGGGCAATACAGGGAAAGGGGGGTGGTGGGGGGGGTGTGGCTCTGGATGGGACGTTAGGTGAAAGTGAGGAATTAAGCTCAGAATCAAGAGAGTGGTGCTGGAAAAGCACAGCAGGTCGAGGAGCAGGAGGATCAATGTTTTGGGCAAAAGCCCTTCATCAGGAATGGGATGCTGGTCAGTATGGGCACAGATGGCCCGCCTAGAGACTGTCGGGATTCTAAAACCCTTTTAAACTGAGTAGAAACCCCACATTACTCCTTTCAATTCTAAGTGAAGCTTCCTCTACTCTGTGAATCTGAAAGTTCAGCTCCCTCACACTGTCCTCATCAAACATTCCCAGAATGGACTGCACAGGGTTACATACAGAGTAAAGACTCCCTCAACACTGTCTCCACTAAACACTCCCAAGACAGGGTCAGATAAATAGTAAAGCTCCCTCTACACTGTCCCTGTCCAGCACTCCCAGGACAGGGACAGCATGGGATGAGATACAGAGGAATGCTCTCTCTACTCTATTAAACTGAAGGTAATACTCTCTCTACACTGTACCCATCAAACCGTCTCGGGAGAGGTACAGCATGGGGTTAGATACAGAGCAAAACTCCTTCTACTCTTCAAAACTGAAAGTAAAGTCTACTCTACTTTTAAATTGAAAGTAAAGTTCCCTCAGCACTTCCTCCATCAAACACTCTGGGTGAGATTGCGTTTTGACCTAAACCCTGGGTGCAGCTGATTTGTGCCCAGCCATTATATGCAGGAACAGTGCAGGCAGTGACTGGGGAAGACAGAACTGCAGCTGGTCCGACAATCCTTACTGGACTGAACTCCATCATCATTTAATTTTTACAACACTTGGCCTTTAGGGCAATTGAAAATTGAGATCTTCCTTCCACACCTGAATTTATTCTTTTCTCCCTGAGCTTCTTCTCGAAATTGCTTCTCATCTGCTCAATGTTGTCGACGGAAGAGGCTCTCCTGATGCTGTGGAAACTGTCCTGGGATTGGGCATGGGTCAGTTTGTTGCTGCTGCTGGCATGGAGATGTGATTCGTGCCGCTCCTGTTCCTGGTTGGGGGGGGATTGGCCCATGGGTTCAGGGACAGTCTGAGCAGCTGCTTTATCCCCCAGCTCAATCAGGGCCTCCTGCTCAGGCTGCGTGGGATTTTCACTCAAGGGGCCTCGGAAATCCTTCATGGCCAAGGAGACCCTGTCAGACTGGTCATCAATCCCTGCATCAAAACCCTCCTTGGCCAGAGACTGTTGGCTTAAGGTCATCGTGCGAAGAGATGGAAGTTTTAACCTAAAGCTCTTACCACGACCTGTTGAGGGAATAAAACAAAATGCATTACTGTCGGTGTCCTGTATTTCCTTAAGATCAGAAAACACAGGAGAACTGAGCATCAGGTGGGAGGTGGGTTCATTGGACTGAATACAGGTGGGATTGGCTGGTAGTGGGATCAAGTACAAATGGGATCAAGTGCCAGTGAGATTGCACGTCTGTTCATAGGATGGATTGTTCGTGGGATGGAGTGTGAGGGGAATGGAGTGTGAGGGGGATGGAGTGTGAGGGGAATGGAGTGTGAGGGGGATGGAGTGTGAGGGGGATGGAGTGTGAGGGGGATGGAGTGTGAGGGGAATGGAGTGTGAGGGGGATGGAGTGTGAGGGGGATGGACTGTGAGGGGGATGGAGTGTGAGGGGGATGGAGTGTGAGGGGATGGAGTGTGAGGGGATGGAGTGTGAGGGGGATGGAGTGTGAGGGGGATGGAGTGTGAGGGGGATGGAGTGTGAGTGGGATGGAGTGTGAGGGGGATGGAGTGTGAGGGGGATGGACTGTGAGGGGGATGGAGTGTGAGGGGGATGGAGTGTGAGGGGGATGGAGTGTGAGGGGGATGGAGTGTGAGTGGGATGGAGTGTGAGGGGGATGGAGTGTGAGGGGGATGGAGTGTGAGTGGGATGGAGTGTGAAGGGGATGGAGTGTGAGGGGGATGAAGTGTGAGGGGAATGGAGTGCGAGGGGAATGGAGTGTGAGGGGGATGGAGTGTGAGGGGGATGGAGTGCGAGGGGATGGAGTGTGAGGGGGATGGAGTGTGAGGGGGATGGAGTGTGAGGGGGATGGAGTGTGAGGGGATGGAGTGTGAGGGGGATGGACTGCGAGTGGGATGGAGTGTGAGGGGGATGGAGTGTGAGGGGATGGAGTGTGAGGGGGATGGAGTGTGAGGGGATGGAGTGTGAGGGGGATGCACTGTGAGGGGGATGGAGTGTGAGGGGAATGGAGTGTGAGGGGGATGGAGTGTGAGGGGGATGGAGTGTGAGGGGGATGGAGTGTGAGGGGATGGAGTGTGAGGGGGATGGACTGCGAGTGGGATGGAGTGTGAGGGGGATGGAATGTGAGGGGGATGGAGTGTGAGGGGGATGAACTGTGAGGGGGATGGAGTGTGAGGGGGATGGAGTGTAAAGGGGATGGACTGTGAGGGGGATGGACTGTGAGGGGGATGGAGTGTGAGGGGATGGAGTGTGAGGGGATGGAGTGTGAGGGGGATGGAGTGTGAGGGGATGGAGTGTGAGGGGGATGGAGTGTGAGGGGAATGGAGTGTGAGGGGATGGAGTGTGAGGGGGATGGAGTGTGAGGGGGATGGAGTGTGAGGGGATGGAGTGTGAGGGGGATGGACAGCGAGTGGGATGGAGTGTGAGGGGGATGGAATGTGAGGGGGATGGAGTGTGAGGGGGATGGACTATGAGGGGGATGGAGTGTGAGGGGGATGGACTGTGAGGGGGATGGAGTGTGAGTGGGATGGAATGTGAGGGGGATGGAGTGTGAGGGGGATGGACTGTGAGGGGGATGGAGTGTGAGGGGGATGGAGTGTAAGGGGGATGGACTGTGAGGGAGATGGACTGTGAGGGGGATGGAGTGTGAGGGGATGGAGTGTGAGGGGGATGTAGTGTGAGGGGGATGAGGTGTGAGTGGGATGGAGTGTGAGGGGGATGGAGTGTGAGGGGGATGGAGTGTGAGGGGGATGGAATGTGAGGGGGATGGAGTGTGAGGGGGATGGAGTGTGAGTGGGATGGAGTGTGAGGGGGATGGAGTGTGAGGCGGATGGAGTGTGAGGGGGATGGAGTGTGAGGGGGATGGAGTGTGAGGGGATGGAGTGTGAGTGGGATGGAGTGTGAGGGGGATGGAGTGTGAGGCGGATGGAGTGTGAGGGGGATGGAGTGTGAGGGGGATGGAGTGTGAGGGGATGGAGTGTGAGGGGGATGGACTGTGAGGGGGATGGAGTGTGAGTGGGATGGAGTGTGAGGGGGATGGAGTGTGAGGGGGATGGAGTGTGAGTGGGATGGAGTGTGAGGGGAATGGAGTGTGAGTGGGATGGAGTGTGAGTGGGATGGAGTGTGAGTGGGATGGAGTGTGAGGGGAATGGAGTGTGAGTGGGATGGAGTGTGAGAGGGATGGAGTGTGAGGGGGATGGAGTGTGAGTGGGATGGAGTGTGAGGGGGATGGAGTGTGAGGGGATGGAGTGTGAGGGGGATGGAGTGTGAGGGGGATGGAGTGTGAGGGGATGGAGTGTGAGGGAGATGGCGTGAGAGTGGGATGGAGTGTGAGGGGAATGGAGTGTGAGGGGATGGAGTGTGAGGGGATGGAGTGTGAGGGGATGGAGTGTGAGGCGGATGGAGTGTGAGGGGGATGGAGTGTGACGGGATGGAGTGTGAGGGGGATGGAGTGTGAGGGGATGGAGAGTGAGGGGGATGGACTGTGAGTGGGATGGAGTGTGAGGGGGATGGAGTGTGAGGGGGATGGAGTGTGAGTGGGATGGAGTGTGAGGGGATGGAGTGTGAGGGGGATGGAGTGTGAGGGGGATGGAGTGTGAGGGGGATGGAGTGTGAGGGGATGGAGTGTGAGGGGGATGGAGTGTGAGGGGGATGGAGTGTGAGGGGATGGAGTGTGAGGGGGATGGAGTGTGAGGGGGATGGAGTGTGAGGGGGATGGAGTGTGAGGGGGATGGAGTGTGAGGGGATGGAGTGTGAGGGGGATGGAGTGTGAGTGGGATGGAGTGTGAGGGGGATGGAGTGTGAGGGGGATGGAGTGTGAGGGGATGGAGTGTGAGGGGGATGGAGTGTGAGGGGGATGGAGTGTGAGGGGGATGGAGTGTGAGGGGATGGAGTGTGAGGGGGATGGAGTGTGAAGGGATGCAGTGTGAGGGGAATGGACTGTGACGGGGATGGAGTGTGAGCGGGATGGAGTGTGAGTGGGATGGAGTGTGAGGGGGATGGAGTGTGAGGGGGATGGAGTATGAGGGGATGGAGTGTGAGGGGGATGGAGTGTGAGGGGATGGAGTGTGAGGGGGATGGAGTGTGAGGGGATGGAGTGTGAGGGGAATGGACTGTGACGGGGATGGAGTGTGAGGGGGATGGAGTGTGAGGGGATGGAGTGTGAATGGGATGGAGTGTGAGGGGGATGGAGTGTGAGTGGGATGGAGTGTGAGGGGGATGGAGTGTGAGGGGGATGGACTGTGAGTGGGATGGAGTGAGAGGGGGATGGAGTGTGAGGGGGATGGAGTGTGAGGGGGATGGAGTGTGAGGGGGATGGAGTGAGAGGGGGATGGAGTGTGAGTGGGATGGAGTGTGAGGGGGATGGAGTGTGAGGGGAATGGACTGTGAGTGGGATGGAGTGAGGGGGGATGGAGTGTGAGGGGGATGGAGTGTGAGGGGGATGGAGTGTGAGGGGGATGGAGTGAGAGGGGGATGGAGTGTGAGCGGGATGGAGTGTGAGTGGGATGGAGTGTGAGAGGGATGGAGTGTGAGGGGGATGGAGTGTGAGTGGGATGGAGTGTGAGGGGGATGGAGTGTGAGGGGGATGGAGTGTGAATGGGATGGAGTGTGAATGGGATGGACTGTGAGTGGGATGGAGTGTGAGGGGGATGGAGTGTGAGGGGGATGGGGTGTGAGGGGGATGGAGTGTGAGGGGATGGAGTGTGAGGGGATGGAGTGTGAGGGGGATGGAGTGTGAGTGGGATGGAGTGTGAGGGGATGGAGTGTGAGGGGATGGAGTGTGAGGGGATGGAGTGTGAGTGGGATGGAGTGTGAGGGGATGGAGTGTGAGGGGATGGAGTGTGAGTGGGATGGAGTGTGAGTGGGGATGGAGTGTGAGGGGATGGAGTGTGAGGGGATGGAGTGTGAGTGGGGTGGAGTGTGAGTGGGGATGGAGTGTGAGGGGATGGAGTGTGAGTGGGGTGGAGTGTGAGGGGGATGGAGTGTGAGGGGATGGAATGTGAGGGGATGGAGTGTGAGTGCGATGGAGTGTGAGGGGGATGGACTGTGAGTGGGATGGAGTGTGAGTGGGATGGAGTGTGAGGGGGATGGAGTGTGAGGGGATGGAGTGTGAGGGGGATGGAGTGTGAGTGGGATGGAGTGTGAGGGGGATGGAGTGTGAGGGGATGGAGTGTGAGTGGGATGGACTGTGAGGGGGATGGAGTGTGAGGGGGATGGAGTGTGAGGGGGATGGAGTGTGAGGGGATGGAGTGTGAGGGGGATGGACTGTGAGGGGGATGGAGTGTGAGGGGGATGGAGTGTGAGGGGGATGGAGTGTGAGTGGGATGGAGTGTGAGGGGATGGAGTGTGAGTGGGATGGAGTATGAGGGGGATGGAGTGTGGGGGGATGGAGTGTGAGTGGGATGGACTGTGAGTGGGATGGAGTGTGAGGGGGATGGAGTGTGAGGGGGATGGAGTGTGAGGGGAATGGAGTGTGAGGGGGATGGAGTGTGAGGGGGATGGAGTGTGAGTGGGATGGAGTGTGAGTGGGATGGAGTGTGAGGGGGATGGAGTGTGAGGGGGATGGAGTGTGAGTGGGATGGAGTGTGAGGGGGATGGAGTGTGAGGGGGATGGAGTGTGAGGGGGATGGAGTGTGAGGGGATGGAGTGTGAGGGGATGGAGTGTGAGTGGGATGGACTGTGAGGGGGATGGAGTGTGAGGGGGATTGAGTGTGAGGGGGATGGAGTGTGAGGGGGATGGAGTGTGAGGGGGATGGAGTGTGAGGGGATGGAGTGTGAGTGGGATGGAGTGTGAGTGGGATGGAGTGTGAGTGGGGATGGAGTGTGAGGGGGATGGAGTGTGAGGGGGATGGAGTATGAGGGGGATGGAGTGTGAGGGGGATGGAGTGTGAGGGGATGGAGTGTGAGTGGGATGGAGTGTGAGTGGGATGGAGTGTGAGTGGGGATGGAGTGTGAGTGGGGATGGAGTGTGAGGGGGATGGAGTGTGAGTGGGGATGGAGTGTGAGGGGGATGGAGTGTGAGGGGGATGGAGTGTGATTGGGGATGGAGTGTGAGTGGGATGGAGTGTGAGTGGGGATGGAGTGTGAGGGGGATGGAGTGTGAGTGGGGATGGAGTGTGAGTGGGGATGGAGTGTGAGTGGGGATGGATTGTGAGTGGGATGGAGTGTGAGTGGGGATGGACTGTGATTGGGGATGGAGTGTGAGGGGATGGAGTGTGGGGGGATGGAGTGTGAGTGGGGATGGAGTGTGAGTGGGGATGGAGTGTGAGGGGATGGAGTGTGAGGGGGATGGAGTGTGAGTGGGGATGGAGTGTGAGGGGGATGGAGTGTGAGTGGGGATGGAGTGTGAGGGGGATGGAGTGTGAGGGGGATGGAGTGTGAGGGGGATGGAGTGTGAGGGGGATTGACTGTTACTGGGATTGCCCGTTATTGGGATTGTCTGTTAGTGGGAATGTCTGTTCATGGGATTGACTGTCCGTGGGATTGTTAGGGGGATTTACTGTGCGTGGAATTTACTGTCCGTGAGGTTGCTTGTTAGTGGAGCTTTCTGTTCGTGAGATTGACAGTTTTTGGGAATGTCTGTTCGTGAGATTCTCTGTTAGTGGGATGGACGGTGAACGGGATTGACTGTGACCGGAAATGACTGTGAGTGGGATCGTCCTTTAGTTGGATTGACTGTTCGTGGGATTGACTGTCTGATTGTCTGTTTGTGGGATTGACTGTTCGTGGGATTGTCTGTTCATGGAATTGTCTGTTCCTGGGATTGACTATTAGTGGGATTGACTGTTCGTGGGATTGACTTTTTATGGGATTGTCTGTTAGTGGGATTTACTGTGTGTGGAGTTGCCTGTTAGTGGAATTATCTGCTTGTGGGATTGACTGTTTTTGGGAATGTCTGTTCGTGGGAATGTTTGTTCATGGGATAGTCTGTTAGTGGGATTTACTGTTCATTGGTTTGATTGTTCGTGGGATTGACTGTTCATAGGTTTGGCTGTTTGTGGGTTTAGCTGTTCGTGGGATTGTTTGCGAGTGGGATGGCCTGTTTATGTGATGGGCTGTTCCTGGAAATGACTGTTAGTGAAACTCTCTGTGAGTGGGATTGTCTTTGAGTGGGATTGACTGTTTTTGGGAATGTCTGTTTGTGGAAATGTCTGTTCCTGGAATTGACTGTTCCTGGGATTGACTGTGAGTGGGATGGACTGTACGTGGGATTGTCTTTTAGTGAGATTGTCTGTTCCTGGGAATGACTGTTAGTGGAAATGTCTGTTAGTGGGATTTACTGTGCATGGGGTTGCTTGTTAGTGGAATTAACTGTTCACTGGGATTAACTGTTTTTGGGAATGTCTGTTCATTGGCATGTCTGCTCGTAGGATTGTCTGTTAATGGGATTATTTGTTGTGGGATTGTCTGTTCGTGGGATGGTCTGTTCTTGGGATAGACTGTGACCGGGATTCACTGTTCGTGGGATTATCTTTTAGTTGGATTGACCGTGAGTGGGATTGCCCGTTATGGGGATTGCCTGTGAGCAGGATTGACTGTGAGTGGGATTGACTGTACATGGGATTGTCTGTTAGTGGGACTGTCTGTTCATGGGATTTACTGTGCGTGGGATTTACTGTGCGTAGAACTTACTGTCCGTGGGGTTGCTTGTTAGTGGAACTATCTGTTTGTGAGATTGACTGTTTTGGGGAATGTCTGTTTGTGGGATTGTCCGTTAGTGGGATTGTCTGTTAATGGGATTCTCTGTTAGTGGGATTCTCTGTTTGTGGGATTGCCTGTTCGTGGGGTGAACAGTGACCGGGATTGACTGTGACTGGAAATGACTGTGAGTGGGATTCTCCTTTAGTTGGATTGACTGTTCATGGGATAGACTGTTCATGGGATTGTCTATTCATGGGATTGACTGTTAGTGGAATTCACTGTTCCTGGGATTGTCTGTTTGCGGGATTGACTGTTCGTGGGATTGACTGTTCCTGGGATGGACTGTTCCTGGGATTCACTGCTCCTGGGATTCACTACTCCTGGGATTGTCATTAGTGGGATGGACTGTTCGTGGGATGGACTGTGAGCGGGATTGACTGTCAGCGGGACTGTCTTTTAGTGGGATTGACTGTACCTGGGAATGACTGTTAGTGGAATTGTCAGTTTGTGGGATTGACTGTTAGTGGGATTGTCTGTTAGCGGGATTGTCTTTTCGTGGGATTGTCTGTTCCTGGGAATGTCTGTTAGTGGAACGGTCTGTTCGTGGAATTGTCCGTTATTGGGATTGTTTGTGAGTGGGATTGACAGTGCATGGGATTTACTGTGCATGGGATTTAATGTGTGTGGGATTTAATGTGTGTGGGATTTAATGTGTGTGGGATTTAATGTGCGTGGGTTTGCCTGTTAGTGGAATTACATGTTCATGGGATTGACAGTTTTTGGGAATGTCTGTTCGTGGGATTGACTCTAAATGGAACTTTCTGTTCGTGGGATTTTCATTAGTGGGATTGACTGTTCTTGGGATTGTCTGTTTGTGGGATTGTCAGTTAGCGGGATTGTCTTTTCGTGGGATTGTCTGTTCCTGGGAATGTCTGTAAGTGGAACGGTCTGTTCGTGGAATTGTCCGTTATTGGGATTGTTTGTGAGTGGGATTGACAGTGCATGGGATTTACTGTGCATGGGATTTAATGTGTGTGGGATTTAATGTGTGTGGGATTTAATGTGCGTGGGTTTGCCTGTTAGTGGAATTACATGTTCATGGGATTGACAGTTTTTGGGAATGTCTGTTCATAGGAATGTCTGGTCATGGGATTGTCTTTTAGTTGGATTGACTGTGAGTGGGATTTACTGTGCGTAGAATTTACTGTCCGTGGTGTTGCTTGTTAGGGGAACTATCTGTTTGTGAGATTGACTGTTTTGGAGAATGTCTATTTGTGGGATTGTCCGTTAGTGACATTGCCCGTTATTGGGATTGTCTGTTAGTGGGATGGACGGTGACCGGGATTGACTGTTACCGGAAATGACTGTGAGTGGGATTGTCCTTTAGTTGGATTGACTGTTCGTGGGTTTTACTGTCCATGGGGTTGCTTGTTAGTGGAATTATCTGTTCGTGGGATTGACGGTTTTTGGGAATGTCTGTTTGTGGGAATGTCTGTGAGTGGCATGGACTGATTGTGGATGGACTGTTACTGGGATTCACTGTTCCTGGGATTGACAGTTCCTGGAATTGTCATTAGTGTATTGGAATGTTCGTAGGATTGACTGATAGTGGGATTGTCTGTTCATGGAATTGTCTGTTCCTGGGATTGACTGTTAGTGGAACTTCCTGTTTGTGGGATTTTCATTAGTGGGATTGACTGTTCATGGGATTGACTGCGAGTGGGAATGTCTGTTCGCGGAATTCACTGTTCCTGGGATTGTCTGTTTGTGGGATTGACTGTTCCTGGGATGGACAGTTCCTGGAATTGTCATTAGTGGGATTGTCTGTTCCTGGGAATGACTGTTAGTGGAAACATCTGTTAGCTGGATTGACTGTGAGTGGGATTATCGGTTAGTCAGATTGACTGTGAGTGGAATGACTGTTCACGGGATTGACTGTGAGGGGGATTGACTGTGAGGGGGATTGTCTTTTCATGGGATTGTCTGTGCATGGAATTCAATGTGTGTGGGATTTACTGTGCATGGTGTTGCCTGTTAGTGGAATTATCTGTTCATGGGACTGACTGTTTTTGGGAATGTCTGTATGTGGGAATGTCTGTTCATGGGATTGTCTGTTAGTGGGATTGTCTGTTCGTTGGTTTGATTGTTCATGGGATTGGCTGTTCATGGGTTTGGCTGTTTGTGGGTTTCGCTGTTCGTGGGCTTGTCTGCGAGTGGGATGGCCTGTTTGTGTGATGGACTGTTCCTGGGAATGACTGTTAGTGGAACTGTCTGTTAGTGGGAGTGTCGTGAGTGGGATTGACTGTGAGTGGGATTATCATTAGTGGGATGGACTGTTCGTGGGTTTGACTGTGAGCAGGATTGACTGTTCATGGGATTGTCTGTTCCTGGGAATGACTGTGAGTGGAAATGTCTGTTAGTGGGATTGACTTTGAGTGGGATTGACTGTGAGTGGGTTTGACTGTTGCTGGGAATGTCTGTTAGTGGAGCTGTCTGTTAGTAGGATTATCTGTTTGTGAAATTGTCTGTTATTGGGAGTATTCTTAAGAGGGATTGACTGTGAGTGGAAATGTCTGTGAGTGGGACTGTCCGTACATGGGATTGCATATTCATAGGATTGACTGTTAGTGTGATTGACTGTGAGAGCTATTCATTGTGAGTGGGATTGACTCTTCAGTGGGATCGTCTGTGAGTGGGATTGTCTGTTAATGGGATTGTCTGTTAGTGGGATTGAGTGATAATGGGATTTACTGTACGTGGGGTTGCCTGTTAGTGCAATTATCTGTTCGTGGGATTGACTGTTTTTGGGAATGTCTATTGGTGGGAATGTCTGTGAGTGGGATGGACTGTTCGTGGGATGTACTGAGAGTGGGATGGATTGAGAGTTGGATTGTCTGTTCGTGGGATTGTCTGTTCATGGGATTGCCTGTTAGTGGGATTGTCTGTTTGTGGGATGGACCGTTCGTGGGACTGACTATTCTTGGAATTGTCTGTTAGTGGATTGTCTGTTTGTGGGATTGTGTGTTCATGGAATTGTCTGTTCTTGGGATTGCCTGTTAGTGGGATTGTCTGTTCCTGGGATTGTCTGTTAGTGGGACTGCCTATTAGTGGGATTGTCTGATAGTGGGATTGCCTGTTAGTGGGATTGTATGATAGTGGGATTGCCTGTTAGTGGTATTGTATGATAGTGGGATTGTATGATAGTGGGATTGCCTGTTAGTGGTATTGTATGATAGTGGGATTGTATGATAGTGGGATTGTATGATAGTGGGATTGTCTGTTGATGGGATGGACTGTGAGTGGTATTCACTGTGAGCGGGATGGACTGTGCGTGGGATTAACTGTGGCCGGGAGTGACTGTGAGCGGGATTATCTGTTTGTGAAAATGTCTGTTAGTGGGATTGTCCGTTAGTGGGATTGACTGTGAGTGGGATTGTCTGTGAGTGGGATTGTCTGTGAGTGGGATTGTCTTTGAGTGGGATTGACTGTGAGTGGGATTGTCCGTAAGTGGGATTGTCCGTAAATGGGATTGTCCATAAGTGGGATTGACTGTTCATAGGATTGACTGTTAGTGTGATTGACTGTGAGTGGTATTCACTGTGAGTGGGATTGACTGTGAGTGGGATTGTCTGTGAGTGGGATTGTCTGTACGTGGGATTGTCTTTGAGTGGGATTGACTGTGAGTGGGATTGTCCGTAAGTGGGATTGTCCGTAAATGGGATTGTCCATAAGTGGGATTGACTGTTCATAGGATTGACTGTTAGTGTGATTGACTGTGAATGGTATTCACTGTGAGTGGGATTGACTGTGAGTGGGATTGACTGTGAGTGGGATTGTCCGTAAGTGGGATTGTCCGTAAGTGGGATTGTCCGTAAGTGGGATTGTCCATAAGTGGGATTGACTGTTCATAGGATTGACTGTTAGTGGGATTGACTGTGGCCGGGATTGACTGTTAGTGGAAATGTCTGTTAGTGAGATTGTCCGTTAGTGGGATTGACCGTTAATCGGATTGACCGTGAGTGGGATTCACTGCGAGTGCGATTGTCTATGAGTGGGATTGTCTGTGATTGGGATTGACTGTGAGTGGGATTGAGTGATAATGGGATTTACTGTGCGTGGGGTTGCCTGTTAGTGCAATTATCTGTTTGTGGGATTGACTGTTCATGGGATTGTCTGTTTGTGGGATTGTCTGTTTGTGGGATTGTCTGTTTATGGGATAGACCATTCGTGGGACTGACTGTTCCTGGAATTGTCTGTTCGTGGAATGTCTGTTTGTGGGATTGTGTGTTCATGGGATTGTCTGTTAGTGGGATTGCCTTTGAGTGGGATTGTCTGTTAGTGGGATTGCCTGTGAGTGGGATTGTCTGTTAGTGGGATTGCCTGTGAGTGGGATTGTCTGTTAGTGGTATTGTCTGCTGGTGGAATTGACTGTGAGTGGGATTGTCCGAAAGTGGGATTGACTGTTCACAGGATTGACTGTTAGTGTGATTGACTGTGAGTGGTATTAACTGTGAGCGGGATTGACTGGTCGTGGGATTGTCTGTTCCTGGGATTGACTGTTCGTGGGATTGTCTGTTAGTGGGTTTGCCTGTTAGTGGGATTTACTGTGTGTAGGGTTGCCAGTTCGTGGAATTATCTGTTACTGGGATTGACTGTTTTTGGCAATGTCTGTTTGTGGATTTGGCTGTTTGTGGGATTGACTGTGAGTGGGATTGTCCGTAAATGGGATTGACAGTGCGATTGAGTGTGAGTGGGAATGACTGTTCATGGGATTGACTGTGAGTGGGATTGTCTGTTCCTGGGATGGACTGTTCATGGAATTGTCAGTAGTGGGATTGAGTGTTCGTGAGAGAGTGTTAGTGGGATTTACTGTGCGTGGGGTTGCCTGTTAGAGGAATTATCTGTTCATGGGATTGACTGTTTTTGGGAATGTCTGTGGGAATGTCTGTGAGTGGGATGGACTGTTCGTGGGATGGCCTGTTCATGGGATTGCCAGTTAGTGGGATTGTCCGAAATGGGATTATCCATAAATGGGATTGACTGTTAGTGTGATTGACTGTGAGGGGTATTCACTGTGAGTGGGATTGATTGTGAGCCGGATTGACTGTTTGTGGGATTGACTGTTAGTGGGATTGTCTGTTCCTGAGAATGACTGTTAGTGGAAATGTCTGTTAGTGGGATTGACCGTGAGTGGGATTGACTGGGAGTGGAAAAGTTCTATGAGTGGAATGGCTTGTTCGTGTGATGGACTGTTCCTGGGAATGACTGATAGTGGGATTGTCCGTTAGTTGGGTTGACTGTGAGTGGGATTGACAGTGAGTGGGTTTGTCTGTGAGTGGGTTTGTCTGTGAGTGGGATTGACTGTGAGTGGGATTGACTGTGAGTGGGATTGTCTGTTAATGGAATTGAGTGTTAGTGGGATTTACTGTGCATGGGATTTACTGTTAGTGGGATTGCCTATTAGTGGAATTATCTGTTCGTGGGATTGACGGTAAGTGGGTTTGTCTGTGAGTGGGATTGACCGTTCGTGGGATGGACTGTTAATGGGATTTTCTGTTAGTGGGGTTGCCTGTTAGTGGAATTATCTGTTTGTGGGATTGACTGTTCGTGGGATTGACTGTGGGATTGTCATTAGTGGGATTGTCTGTTAATGGTGTTGCCTGTTCATGGAATCATCTGTTAGTGGGATTGTCTGTGAGTGGGATTGACCATTCGTGGGATGGACTGTTAATGGGATTTTCTGTTAGTGGGGTTGCCTGTTAGTGGAATTATCTGTTTGTGGGATTGACTGTTCGTGGGATTGACTGTGGGATTGTCATTAGTGGGATTGTCTGTTAATGGTGTTGCCTGTTCATGGAATCATCTGTTAGTGGGATTGTCTGTGAGTGGGATTGACCATTCGTGGGATGGACTGTTAATGGGATTTTCTGTTAGTGGGGTTGCCTGTTAGTGGAATTATCTGTTTGTGGGATTGACTGTTCGTGGGATTGACTGTGGGATTGTCATTAGTGGGATTGTCTGTTAATGGTGTTGCCTGTTCATGGAATCATCTGTTAGTGGGATTGTCTGTGAGTGGGATTGACCATTCGTGGGATGGACTGTTAATGGGATTTTCTGTTAGTGGGGTTGCCTGTTAGTGGAATTATCTGTTTGTGGGATTGACTGTTTTTGGGAATGTCTGTTTGTGGGATTGTCTGTGAGTGGGATTGTCGTTGAGTGGGATTGTCGTGTGTGGGATTGACCGTGAGTGGGACTGACTCTTCGTGGGACTGAATACTCATTGAATAATTTGCAATTTGTGCTGAGAGTTGGATCAGGATGTTTTTAATCTCTTCCTAAAAATGTATGTCCTTTTGTATTTCACATTTATTATTTAAAAGTAATTTATTCTTTAATTTCTAAATATCATCCAGGCTGAGGGGTGACCTCATAGAGGTTTATAAAATCATGAGGGGCATTGACAGGGTAAATAGACAAGGTTTTTTTCCCTGGGGTGGGGGAGTCCAGAACTAGCGGGCATGGGTTTATGGTGAGAGGGGAAAGATTTAAAAGGGACCCAAGGGGCAACTGTTTCACACAGAGGGTGGTGCGTGTGTGGAATGAGCTGCCAGAGGAAGTGGTGGAGGCTGGTACAATTACAGCATTTAAAAGGCATCTGGATGGGTATATGAATAGGAAGGGTTTAGAGGGATATGGGCCAAGTGCTGGCAAATTGGGCTAGATGTATTTTGGACATCTAGTCGGCATGGACAAGTTGGACCGAACCGTCTGTTTCCATTCTGTACATCTCTATGACTAAGTATATGCAAGCTTCCCATTGGTGGGTAGGTGGGGTGGGCTGCTGAAATTCGGCAATTAAGGGAGTCAAACGTGGGACTGGGCTAGCTCAGAGCATATAAACAGAGACATCTCAGTGCAGCTTGGCACTGAGTCTGACTTTGAGCAGCATGTTAGAAATCGGTTTAGGAAAAGAATTTGTTAAAAAGGGGAAAGACATGCTCCTTTTTCTAACCTTTCTACCCTCAAGAAATTATTGCTTTCTCCCCTGTCGGAGAAGAAACCAGCTGTTTGTTGTGTAACCAGTTCATGGTTAAAGTCTATTCTATTCCTATAGCCAATAGTAATCTCGGAACTGGTTATTAAACAGCCTTGAGGAAGGTACTGCCTAAAACATCAACTTTCCTGCACCTCAGATGCTGCCTGGCCTACTGTGCTTTTTCCAGCACCACACATTATCAACAATTATAGAATATTTTAAAAAGGAAACAAAATAATTGAGT
Source organism: Chiloscyllium plagiosum (assembly GCF_037043375.1). Classification (NCBI taxonomy): domain Eukaryota; kingdom Metazoa; phylum Chordata; class Chondrichthyes; order Orectolobiformes; family Hemiscylliidae; genus Chiloscyllium; species Chiloscyllium plagiosum. Next base: position 47,978,211 of record NW_028270170.1, on the reverse strand, counting down.
AAAATAATTAAGCAGTTAATTAGAATGCACTAAAGGTGGTGGGAGAGGTGATGTGTCCTAGCTGCTGGATGCCAGTGTGATCCAGGGTAAACACATCAGAATCCCTGAGCTGGAGATCAGGCTGCAGGTACTGCAGCACCTTAGTGAGGGGGCAAGTATTCCAGGAGGTGGTCACACCCCTTAGCAAATTACCTTCTGATTTTATCAGAATGTTCCTGGGCTGGATAGCTTCTGTTCTGAAGAGAGGTTGGACAGACTGGGGTTTGTTAACCTTGGAGGAGGGGAGATAGAGAGGGGGCATGATTGAGATGTATAAAATGATGAGGGGCAGAGATAGCGTAGGCAGGAATTTTCAGAGAAATGTGAGAAAAAGATTTTTTTACCCAAAGGGCGGTCAGAATTGAGAACTTAGTGCCTGTAACGGTGGGAGAGGCAGAATCCCCAAAATGCAGAGTTTAGAGGGATTCGCACCCATCTCTGTTTTCAGAAGTAACCCCCTTTGACCTGTGAGCAATCAAGTTGCAAATGTGGACCTTCAGGAGAAAGTGAGGACTGCAGATGCTGGAGATCAGAATCGAGAGTGTGAGATGCTGGAAAAGCACAGCCGGTCAGGCAGCATCCGAGGAGCAGGAGAATCGACGTTTCAGGCAAAAGCGCATTATCCTGAGTCATTCCTGATGAAGAGCTCATGCCTGAAACGTTGACTCTCCTGCTCCTCGGATGCTGCCTGACGGGCTGAAGTTTGCCAGCAACACACTCTCAACTCAGGGTTACTGTTTCTCAAAGAGGGAGTGAGGGATAGGATTAACCCTTTCATGACCCACATGGAGACAAAGTGGCAAGTCTTTTTTACTCCGAATTAGAGCCTGATGATCTGAACACAGATGAAGGTTGAGACAAATTGTTAACTTTCAGGGACAAAATTTATCAAAGGTGTAGTTTCTTGATGGCTTACAAGGCATTGCAACTCTATTGGGAACTGACGCAATCCAGGGCTAGGAGGAAGTTGAGGTACAGACATTGAATGGTCTTCAATCTCTGCAGAACTCATAAACGGCCTGAACTGAGACCCAGCAAGAATTCTCTTTATAATTGATATCAATGACGTGGTTGAGGGGAGCAAAGGCGCGGTAGCTAACACACAGACAGTACCAGGATAGGTCGGAAATGTTTCCATAGATTGTGAATTGAACATAAGAAAGTTGCAGATGGATATGGGCCGACTGAATGGGAGGGGAGACAGCCTTTAATGTGACCTTGCTCACTTTAGCAGAGTGTTAGTTTAACAGAGAACTGCTGCTGTGGAATCGCTCAATGCAGAGCCACGTTCTCTCTGAGCTCGGTGAGTTGATAACCAGCTTCACCCTCCAGAATTTACTGTCATGCACTGGAGCTCCACACAGCAGGGAATGTCAGTGCAGGAGGGTAATGGTGTTCTGCTGCATCAGTCACTAACCATTACTGTGCAGGTACAGCACGTAATCAAGAAGGACGACAGATACAATCCTTTATTCTGTGAGGAATCGAGGCTGAAAGTAAGGGTATCTCCGTTCAGTTACACAGGTCATTGGGGAGATCACAATGTGGATCCATTGTGGAGTTCTGATTTCCTTATTAATTATAAAGTGCCTCCACACCCTCGCGAGATCTTTGGTGTGTTTTGTAAAAACATGATGATGACCGGTATTGCACCCCCTGGGTATTCTCAGCAATGGTTCAGTGGTTAGCACTGCTGCCTCACAGCGCCAGGGTCCTGGGTTCAATTCCCGCCTCAGGCGACTGACTGTGTGGAGTTTGCACGTTCTCCCCGTGTCTGCGTGGGTTTCCTCCGTGTGCTCCGGTTTCCTCCCACAGTCCAAAGATGTGCAGGGTCAGGTGAATTGGCCATGCTAAAAGAGCCTGTAATGTTAGTTGTAGGGCAATGGGTCTGGATGGGTTACCCTTCAGAGGGTCAGTGTGGACTTGGTGGGCCAAATGGCCTGTTTCCATAATGTCGGGAATCTAGTCTAAAATCTTTCCCTCACAGAATAAAGCTGAGGGTTTGGTTTTGGCATGGCCTTTCGTGATGGATGAATTGGAATTCTGAGATCACTGCCCTGCTCCCTCACCTGGACCTCACCTCCCCTCACCTGGACCTCACCTCCCCTCACCTGGACCTCACCTCCCACACCTGGACCTCAACCCCCCTCACCTGGACCTCACCTCCCTCACCTGGACCTCACCTCCCTCACCTGGACCTCAACCCCCCTCACCTGGACCTCACCTCCCTCACCTGGACCTCAACCCCCCTCACCTGGACCTCACCTCCCTCACCTGGACCTCAACCCCCCTCACCTGGACCTCACCTCCCTCACCTGGACCTCACCTCCCTCACCTGGACCTCAACCCCCCTCACCTGGACCTCACCTCCCTCACCTGGACCTCAACCCCCCTCACCTGGACCTCACCTCCCTCACCTGGACCTCAACCCCCCTCACCTGGACCTCACCTCCCTCACCTGGACCTCACTCCCCTCACCTGGACCTCACCTCCCTCACCTGGACCTCACCTCCCACACCTGGACCTCACTCCCCTCACCTGGACCTCACCTCCCTCACCTGGACCTCACCTCCCACACCTGGACCTCACCTCCCTCACCTGGACCTCACCTCCAACACCTGGACCTCACCCCCCTCACCTGGACCTCCCACACCTGGACCTCACCCCCCTCACCTGGACCTCCCTCACCTGGACCTCACCTCCCTCACCTGGACCTCACCTCCCACACCTGGACCTCACCTCCCACACCTGGACCTCACCTGGACCTCACCTCCCTCACCTGAACTCACCTCCCACACCTGGACCTCACCTCCCTCACCTGGACCTTACTTCCCTCACCTCTACCCCTCACCTGGACGTCACTCCCCTCACCTGGACCTCACCCCATCACCTGAAACTCCCTCATCTGGACCTCCCTTCCCTCACCTGGACCTCACCTCCCACACCTGGACCTTACCCCCTCACCTGGACCTCACCCCCTCACCTGGACCTCACCCCGCTCACCTGGACCTCAACTACCACATCTGGACCTCCCACATCTGGTCCTCCCTCACCTGGACCTCACCTCCCACACTTAGACCTTACCTGGACCTCAGCCCCCTCACCTGGACATAACCCCCCTCACCTGGACATCACCCCCCTCACCTGGACCACACCTCCCACACCTGAACCTCCCACACCTGGACCTCCCTCACCTGGACCTCACCCCCTCACCTGGACCTCACCTCCCTCACCTGGACCTCACCTGGACCTCCCACACCTGGATCTCACCCCCCTCAACTGGACCTCACCTCCCACACCAGGACCTCAACTCCCACACCTGGACCTCCCTCACCTGGACCTCACCCCCCTCACCTGGACCTTACCTCCCACACCTGGATCTCCCTCACCGGGACCTCCCTCACTTGGACCTCCCTCACCTGGACCTCACCCCCTCACCTGGACCTCAACCCCTCACCTGGACCTCAGCTCACACACCAGGACCTCCCTCACCTGGACCTCACCTGGACATCTCACACCTGGAGCTGCCACACCTGGACCTCCCACACCTGGACCTCACCTCCCTCACCTGAACCTCACCCCCTACACCTGGACCTCACCTCCCTCTTCTGGACATCACCCCCCCCACCTGGACTTCCCATAGCTGGACCTCCCACACTTGGACCTCCCTCACCTGGACCTCACCCCCTCACCTGGACCTCACCCCCCTCACCTGGACCTCCCTCACCTCGACCTCCCACACCTGGACCTCACTACCCACACCTGGACCTCACATCCCACACTTGGACCTCACCCCCCTCACCTGGACCACACCTCCCTCACCTTCCATACCTGGACCTCACTCTCCTCACCTGGACCTCACCTCCCTCACCTGGACCACACCTCTCATACCTAGTCCACACCTCCCTCACCTGGACCTCACCTCCCTCACCCCCCACACCAGGACATCACCTCCCACACCTGGACCTCCGTCACCTGGACCACACCTCCCGCACCTGGACCTGCCACACCTGGACCTCACCCCCCACACCTGGACCTCCCCTCTCTCACATGGACTTCCCTCATCTGGACCTCCCCTCCCTCACCTGGACCTCCCCTCCCACACCTGGACCTCCCACACCTGGACCTCCCCTCCCTCACCTGGACCTCCCTCATCTTGACCTCCCTCACGTGGACCTCACCTCCCTTTACCCGGTTCTCACCTCCCTCATGTGCAGCTCCCACACCTGGAACTCCCCTCCCTCACCTGGACCTCCCTTTTCTCACATGGACCTCCCTCATCTGGAACTCCCCTCCCTCACTTGGACCTCCCTTTTCTCACTTGGACCTCCCTCACCTGGACCTCACCTCCCACACCTGGACCTCAACCTCCTCACCCAGACCTCACCTCCCGCATCTGGACCACACCGCCCTCACCTGGACCTCCCACACCTGGACCTCCCCTCCCTCACCTGGACCTCATCCCCCTTACCTGGACCTCACCTCCCTCACATGCAGCTCCCACACCTGGACCTCACCCTCCTCAGCTGGAACTCACCACCCCCACACCTGGACCGCACCCCCCCACACCTGGACCGCACCCTCCTCACCTGGACTTCCCTCACCTGGACCTCCCCTCCCTCACCTGGACCTCACCTCCCAGCCCTGGACCTCATCCCCCTCACCTGGACCTCACCCCTCTCACGTGGATCTCCCCCTCACCTGGACCTCACCCCCTCACCTGGACCTCACCTCCCTCATCTGGACCTCACATCCCACACCTGGACCTCCCTCACCTGGACCTCACCTCCCACACCTGGACCTCACCTCCCACACCTGGACCTCCCACACCTGGACCTCCCTCACCTGGACCTCACCCCCACACCTGGACCTCCCTCACCTGGACCTCACATTCCACACCTGGACTTCACATCCCACACCTGGACCTCACCCCCTCACCTGGACTACACTTCCCACACCTGGACCTCACCTCCCTCACCTGAACTCACCTCCCACACCTGGATCTCCCACACCTGGACCTTACCTCCCTCATCTCAATCCCTCACCTGGACCTCACCTCCCTCACCTGGACCTCACCTCCCACACCTGTACCTTACCTTCCACACCAGGACCTCATCCCCTTACCTGAACCTCACCTCCCTCACCTGGACCCCACCTCACTTACCTGGACATCACCCCCCGCACCTGGACCTCACCTCCCTCATCTGGACAACACCCCTCACCGAGACCACACCTCCCTCACCTGGACCTCACACGCCTCACCTGGACCTCCCTGCCCTCACCTGGACCTCCCACACCTGGATCACACCCCCCTCACCTGGACCTCCCCTCTCTCTCACCTGGACCACACACACCTCACCTCCCACACCTGGACCTCACCCCCTCACCTGGGCCTCACCTCCCTCACATGGATATCACCTCCCACACCTGGACCTCCCTCATCTGGACTTTTCTCACCTGGACCTCACCTTCCTCACCTGGACCTCCCTCACCTGGACCTCACCTCCCTCACCTGGACTTCACCTCCCTCACCTGAACTCACCTCCCACACCTGGACCTCACCTCCCTCACCTGGACCTCACCTCCCTCACCTGGACCTCACCTCCCTCACCTGGACGTCACTCCCCTCACCTGGACCTCACCCCATCACCTGAAACTCCCTCACCTGGACCTCCCCTCTCTCACCTGGACCTCCCTCATCTGGACCTCCCCTCCCTCACCTGGACCTCCCACACCTGCACCTCCCAAACCTGGACCTCACCCCCTCACCTGGACCTCAGCCTCCCACATCTGGACCACACCCCCATGACCCGGACTTACCTCACCTGGACCTCCCCTCCCTCACCTGGACCTCCCTCACGATAACCTCACCTCCCTCACCTGAACCTCACCCCCACAACTGGATCTCATCCCCCCACCTAGACCTAATCCCCCCTTACCTGGATCTAATCCCCCCTCACCTGGACCTAATCCCCCCTCACCTGGACCTCCCACACCTGGACCTCACCTCCCTCTCCTGAACCTCCCACACCTGGACTACACCCCCCTCACCTGGACCTCCCAAACCTGGACCTCCCCTCCCTCACCTGGACCTCCCTCACCTGGACTTCCCCTCCCTCACCTGGACCTCCCTTACCTGGACCTCCCCTCCCTCACCTGGACCTCCCTTTCCTGGACCTCACCTCCTTCACATGGACCTCACGTCCCACACCTGGAGGTCACCTGGTCCTCACACCCCCCTCACCTGGACCTAATCCCCCCTCACCTGGACCTCACCCCCCACACCTGCACCTCACCTCCCACACCTGGATGTCCCACACCTGGATCTCACCTCCCTCACCTGGACCTCCCACACCTGGACCACACTCCCCTCATCTGGACCTCACCTCCCACACCTGGACCTCACCTCCCTCACCTGGACCTCACCTCCCTCACCTGGACCTCAGCCCCCTAACCTGGACCTCAGCTCCCTCACCTGGACCTCACCTCCCTCACCTGGACCTCAGCCCCCTCACCTGGACCTCACCTCCCACTCCTGGATCTCACCCCCCTCACCTGGATCTCACCCCCCTCACCTGGACCTCAGCCCCCTCACCTGGACCTCACCCCCCTCACTTGGACCTCACCTCCCACTCCTGGATCTCACCCCCCTCACCTGGATCTCACCCCCCTCACCTGGACCTCACCCCCGTCACCTGGACCTCACCTCCCACATCTGGACATCACCTCCCACACCTGGACCTCACCTCCCTCACCTGGACCTCACACCCCCTCACCTGGACCTCACTTCCCTCACCTGGACCTCACCCCCCTCACCTGGACTTCACCCCCCTCACCTGGACCTCACCCCCCACACCTGGACCTCACCTCCCTCACCTGGACCTCACCCCCCTCACCTGGACCTCACCCCCCACACCTGGACCTCACCTCCCTCACCTGGACCTCACCCCCCTCACCTGGACCTCACCCCCCTCACCTGGACCTCACCTCCCTCACCTGGACATCACCTCCCACACCTGGACCTCACCTCCCTCACCTGCTCCTCACACCCCCTCACCTGGACCTCACTTCCCTCACCTGGACCTCACCCCCCTCACCTGGACCTCACCCCCCTCACCTGGACCTCACCTCCCACACCTGGACCTCACCTCCCACACCTGGACCTCACCCCCCTCACCTGGACCTCACCTCCCTCACCTGGACCTCACCCCCTCACCTGGACCTCACCTCCCTCACCTGGACCTCACCTCCCACACCTGGACCTCACCTCCCACACCTGGACCTCACCTCCCTCACCTGGACCTCACCCCCTCACCTGGACCTCAGCTCCCTCACCTGGACCTCACACCCCCCTCACCTGGACCTCACCCCCTCACCTGGACCTCACCTCCCTCACCTGGACCTCACCCCCTCACCTGGACCTCACCTCCCTCACCTGGACCTCAACTCCCACACCTGGACCTCACCTCCCTCACCCCCTCACCTGGACCTCACCTCCCTCACCTGGACCTCACCTGGACCTCACCTCCCTCACCTGGACCTCACCTCCCACACCTGGACCTCACCTCCCTCACCTGGACCTCACCTCCCACACCTGGACCTCACCTCCCTCACCTGGACCTCACCTCCCACACCTGGACCTCACCTCCCTCACCTGGACCTCACACCCCCCTCACCTGGACCTCACCCCCTCACCTGGACCTCACACCCCCCTCACCTGGACCTCACCCCCTCACCTGGACCTCACCTCCCTCACCTGGACCTCACCCCCACTCACCTGGACCTCTCCCCCCTCACCTGGACCTCACCCCACCTCACCTGGACCTCACCTCCCTCACCTGGACCTCACCTCCCACACCTGGACCTCACACCCCCTCACCTGGACCTCACTTCCCTCACCTGGACCTCACCCCCCTCACCTGGACCTCACACCCCCTCACCTGGACCTCACACCCCCTCACCTGGACCTCACCCCTCTCACCTGGACCTCACCCCCCCTGACCTGGACCTCAACCCCCTCACCTGGACCTCACCCCCCCCTGACCTGGACCTCACCCCCCTCACCTGGACCTCACACCCCTCACCTGGACCTCACCCCCCTCACCTGGACCTCACACCCCTCACCTGCTCCTCACACCCCCTCACCTGCTCCTCACTTCCCTCACCTGGACCTCACCTCCCTCACCTGGTCCTCACACCCCCTCACCTGGATCTCACCCCCCTCACCTGAACCTTACCCCCCTCACCTGAACCTTACCCCCCTCACCTGGACCTCACTTCCCTCACCTGGACCTCACCTCCCACACCTGGACCTCACCTCCCACAGCTGGACCTCACCCCCTCACCTGGTCCTCACACCCCCTCACCTGGACCTCACCTCCCTCACCTGGACCTCACCCCCCTCACCTGGACCTCACCCCCCTCACCTGGACCTCACCTCCCACACCTGGACCTCACCCCCCTCACCTGGACCTCACCCCCCTCACCTGGACCTCACCTCCCACACCTGGACCTCACCTCCCTCACCTGGACCTCACCTCCCACAGCTGGACCTCACCTCCCACACCTGGACCTCACACCCCCTCACCTGGACCTCACTTCCCTCACCTGGACCTCACCCCCCTCACCTGGACCTCACCCCCCTCACCTGGACCTCACCTCCCTCACCTGGACCTCACCTCCCACACCTGGACCTCACCCCCCCCACCTGGACCTCACTTCCCTCACCTGGACCTCACCCCCCTCACCTGGACCTCACCCCCCACACCTGGACCTCACCTCCCTCACCTGGACCTCACCCCCCTCACCTGGACCTCACCCCCCTCACCTGGACCTCACCTCCCTCACCTGGACATCACCTCCCACACCTGGACCTCACCTCCCTCACCTGGTCCTCACACCCCCTCACCTGGAGCTCACTTCCCTCACCTGGACCTCACCCCCCTCACCTGGACCTCACCCCCCTCACCTGAACCTCACCTCCCACACCTGGACCTCACCTCCCACACCTGGACCTCACCCCCCTCACCTGGACCTCAGCTCCCTCACCTGGACCTCACCTCCCACACCTGGACCTCACCTCCCTCACCTGGACCTCACCTCCCACACCTGGACCTCACCTCCCTCACCTGGACCTCACCTCCCACACCTGGACCTCACCTCCCTCACCTGGACCTCACCTCCCACACCTGGACCTCACCTCCCTCACCTGCTCCTCACACCCCCTCACCTGGACCTCACTTCACTCACCTGGACCTCACCCCCCTCACCTGGACCTCACCCCCCTCACCTGGACCTCACCTCCCTCACCTGGACCTCACCTCCCACACCTGGACCTCACCTCCCACACCTGGACCTCACCTCCCTCACCTGGACCTCACCCCCTCACCTGGACCTCAGCTCCCTCACCTGGACCTCACACCCCCCTCACCTGGACCTCACCCCCTCACCTGGACCTCACCTCCCTCACCTGGACCTCACCCCCTCACCTGGACCTCACCTCCCTCACCTGGACCTCACCTCCCACACCTGGACCTCACCTCCCTCACCTGGACCACACCTCCCACACCTGGACCTCACCTCCCTCACCCCCTCACCTGGACCTCACCTCCCTCACCTGGACCTCACCTCCCACACCTGGACCTCACCTCCCACACCTGGACCTCACCTCCCTCACCTGGACCTCACCTCCCACACCTGGACCTCACCTCCCTCACCTGGACCTCACACCCCCCTCACCTGGACCTCACCCCCTCACCTGGACCTCACCTCCCTCACCTGGATCTCACCCCCTCACCTGGACCTCAGCTCCCTCACCTGGACCTCACACCCCCCTCACCTGGACCTCACCCCCTCACCTGGACCTCACCCCCCTCACCTGGACCTCACACCCCCCTCACCTGGACCTCACCCCCTCACCTGGACCTCACCCCCCTCACCTGGACCTCACCCCCACTCACCTGGACCTCTCCCCCTCACCTGGACCTCACCCCACCTCACCTGGACCTCACCTCCCTCACCTGGACCTCACCTCCCTCACCTGGATCTCACCCCCACACCTGGACCTCACCTCCCACACCTGGACCTCACACCCCCTCACCTGGACCTCACTTCCCTCACCTGGACCTCACCCCCCTCACCTGGACCTCACACCCCCTCACCTGGACCTCACACCCCCTCACCTGGACCTCACCCCCCTCAACTGGACCTCACCCCTCTCACCTGGACCTCACCCCCCCCCTGACCTGGACCTCAACCCCCTCACCTGGACCTCACCCCCCCCCTGACCTGGACCTCACCCCCCTCACCTGGACCTCACCCCCCTCACCTGGACCTCACCTCCCACACCTGGACCTCACACCCCTCACCTGGACCTCACCCCCCTCACCTGGACCTCACACCCCTCACCTGCTCCTCACACCCCCTCACCTGCTCCTCACTTCCCTCACCTGGATCTCACCCCCCTCACCTGAACCTTACCCCCCTCACCTGAACCTTACCCCCCTCACCTGGACCTCACCTCCCTCACCTGGACCTCACTTCCCTCACCTGGACCTCACCTCCCACAGCTGGACCTCACCTCCCACACCTGGACCTCACACCCCCTCACCTGGACCTCACCCCCCTCACCTGGACCTCACCCGGACCTCACCTCCCTCACCTGGACCTCACCTCCCACACCTGGACCTCACCCCCCTCACCTGGACCTCACCTCCCACACCTGGACCTCACCTCCCTCACCTGGACCTCACCTCCCACACCTGGACCTCACCCCCCTCACCTGGACCTCACCTCCCACAGCTGGACCTCACCTCCCACACCTGGACCTCACACCCCCTCACCTGGACCTCATCTCCCTCACCTGGACCTCACCTCCCACACCTGGACCTCACCCCCCTCACCTGGACCTCACCTCCCACACCTGGACCTCACCTCCCACACCTGGACCTCACCTCCCACACCTGGACCTCACCTCCCTCACCTGGACCTCAGCTCCCTCACCTGGACCTCACACCCCTCACCTGGACCTCACCTTCCTCACCTGGACCTCACACCCCCCTCACCTGGACCTCAACCCCCTCACCTGGACCTGACCCCCCTCACCTGGACCTCACACCCCCCTCACCTGGTCCTCACCCCCCTCACCTGGACCTCACCCCCCTCACCTGGACCTCACCCCCCTCACTTGGACCTCACCCCCACTCACCTGGACCTCTCCCCCCTCACCTGGACCTCACCCCCCCTCACCTGGACCTCACCTCCCTCACCTGGATCTCACCCCCACACCTGGACCTCACCTCCCACACCAGGACCTCACACCCCTCACCTGGACCTCACACCCCCTCACCTGGACCTCACCCCCCTCAACTGGACCTCACCCCCCCTGACCTGGACCTCACCCCCCCTGACCTGGACCTCACACCCCCGGACCTGGACCTCACCCCCCTCACCTGGACCTCACCCCCCTCAACTGGACCTCACCCCCCTCACCTGGACCTCACCCCCCCTCACCTGGACCTCACCCCCACTCACCGGGACCTCACCCCCCCTCACCTGGACTCAGCCCTCCCAGGAATGAGTGTTCTTTGGAACAAATGTCCTGCCTCCCATTAGCTGATGCTAAACGGTCATTGGAGCCGAGTACTTGTGCAGGGGATCGAGTGTCAGGGTTGAGAGATCAAGCACCATTGGGATCGGGGGGCAATGCAGGATATCTGAGTACCCATGGGATGGGGTATCAGTGCAGGGGGATAGTGTGCTGGGGGATGGGGTATCAGTGCAGGGGGATAGTGTGACAGGGGATGGGGTATCAGTGCAGGGGGATAGTGTGCTGGGGGATGGGGTATCAGTGCAGGGGGATAGTGTGCCATGGGGTGGGGTATCAGTGCAGGGGGATAGTGTGCTGGGGTATGGGGTATCAGTGCAGGGGGATAGTGTGCTGGGGGATGGTGTATCAGTGCAGGGGGATAGTGTGCCATGGGGTGGGGTATCAGTGCAGGGGGATAGTGTGCTGGGGTATGGGGTATCAGTGCAGGGGGATAGTGTGCTGGGGGATGGGGTATCAGTGCAGGGGGATAGTGTGACAGGGGATGGGGTATCAGTGCAGGGGGATAGTGTGCTGGGGGATGGGGTATCAGTGCAGGGGGATAGTGTGCCGGGGGATGGGGTATCAGTGCAGGGGGATAGTGTGCCAGGGGATGGGGTATCAGTGCAGGGGGATGGTGTGCCGGGGGATGGGGTATCAGTGCAGGGGGATAGTGTGCTGGGGTATGAGGTATCAGTGCAGGGGGATAGTGTGCTGGGGGATGGGGTATCAGTGCAGGGGGATAGTGTGCTGGGGGATGGGGTATCAGTGCAGGGGGATAGTGTGCCGGGGGATGGGGTATCAGTGCAGGGGGATAGTGTGCCAGGGGATGGGGTATCAGTGCAGGGGGATAGTGTGCTGGGGGATGGGGTATCAGTGCAGGGGGATAGTGTGACAGGGGGATGGGGTATCAGTGCAGGGGGATAGTGTGCTGGGGATGGGGTATCAGTGCAGGGGGATAGTGTGCCGGGGGATGGGGTATCAGTGCAGGGGGATAGTGTGACAGGGGGATGGGGTATCAGTGCAGGGGGATAGTGTGCTGGGGATGGGGTATCAGTGCAGGGGGATAGTGTGCTGGGGGATGGGGTATCAGTGCAGGGGGATAGTGTGACAGGGGGATGGGGTATCAGTGCAGGGGGATAGTGTGCTGGGGATGGGGTATCAGTGCAGGGGGATAGTGTGCCAGGGGATGGGGTATCAGTGCAGGGGGATAGTGTGCCGGGGGATGGGGTATCAGTGCAGGGGGATAGTGTGCCGGGGGATGGGGTATCAGTGCAGGGGGATAGTGTGCCGGGGGATGGGGTATCAGTGCAGGGGGATAGTGTGCCGGGGGATGGGGTATCAGTGCAGGGGGATAGTGTGCCGGGGGATGGGGTATCAGTGCAGGGGGATAGTGTGCCGGGGGATGGGGTATCAGTGCAGGGGGATAGTGTGCTGGGGGATGGGGTATCAGTGCAGGGGGATAGTGTGCAGGGGATGGGGTATCAGTGCAGGGGGATAGTGTGCCAGGGGATGGGGTATCAGTGCAGGGGGATAGTGTGCTGGGGGATGGGGTATCAGTGCAGGGGGATAGTGTGACAGGGGATGGGGTATCAGTGCAGGGGGATAGTGTGCTGGGGGATGGGGTATCAGTGCAGGGGGATAGTGTGCTGGGGGATGGGGTATCAGTGCAGTGGTATAGTGTGCCGGGGGATGGAGTATCAGTGCAGGGGGATAGTGTGCCAGGGGATGGGGTATCAGTGCAGGGGGATGGTGTGCTGGGGGATGGGGTATCAGTGCAGGGGGATAGTGTGACAGGGGATGGGGTATCAGTTCAGGGGGATAGTGTGCTGGGGGATGGGGTATCAGTGCAGGGGGATAGTGTGCCAGGGGATGGGGTATCAGTGCAGGGGGATAGTGTGCTGGGGGATGGGGTATCAGTGCAGGGGGATTGTGTGCTGGGGGATGGGGTATCAGTGCAGGGGGATAGTGAGCTGGGGGATGGGGTATCAGTGCAGGGGGATAGTGTGCTGGGGGATGGGGTATCAGTGCAGGGGGATAGTGTGCCGGGGGATGGGGTATCAGTGCAGGGGGATAGTGCGCTGGGGGATGGGGTATCAGTGCAGGGGGATAGTGTGCCGGGGGATTGGGTATCAGTGCAGGGGGATAGCGTGCTGGGGGATGGGGTATCAGTGCAGGGGGATAGTGTGCTGGGGGATGGGGTATCAGTGCAGGGGGATAGTGCGCCGGGGGATGGGGTATCAGTGCAGGGGGATAGTGTGCTGGGGAATGGGGTATCAGTGCAGGGGGATAGTGTGACAGGGGATGGGGTATCAGTGCAGGGGGATAGTGTGCTGGGGGATGGGGTATCAGTGCAGGGGGATAGTGTGCTGGGGGATGGGGTATCAGTGCAGGGGGATAGTGTGCTGGGGGATGGGGTATCAGTGCAGGGGGATAGTGTGCCAGGGGGATGGGGTATCAGTGCAGGGGGATAGTGTGCCAGGGGAAGGGGTATCAGTGCAGGGGGATAGTGTGCTGCGGGATGGGGTATCAGTGCAGGGGGACAGTGTGTCAGGGGATGGGGTGTCAGTGCAGGGGGATAGTGTGACAGGGGATGGGGTATCAGTGCAGGGGGATAGTGTGCTGGGGGATGGGGTATCAGTGCAGGGGGATAGTGTGCTGGGGGATGGGGTATCAGTGCGGGGGGATAGTGTGCTGGGGGATGGGGTATCAGTGCAGGGGGATAGTGTGCTGGGGGATGGGGTATCAGTGCAGGGGGATAGTGTGCTGGGGGATGGGGTATCAGTGCAGGGGGATAGTGTGCTGGGGGATGGGGTATCAGTGCAGGGGGATAGTGTGCTGGGGGATGGGGTATCAGTGCAGGGGGATAGTGTGCTGGGGGATGGGGTATCAGTGCAGGGGGATAGTGTGCCATGGGGTGGGGTATCAGTGCAGGGGGATAGTGTGCTGGGGGATGGGGTATCAGTGCAGGGGGATAGTGTGCTGGGGTATGGGGTATCAGTGCAGGGGGATAGTGTGCTGGGGGATGGGGTATCAGTGCAGGGGGATAGTGTGACAGGGGATGGGGTATCAGTGCAGGGGGATAGTGTGCTGGGGGATGGGGTATCAGTGCAGGGGGATAGTGTGCCGGGGGATGGGGTATCAGTGCAGGGGGATAGTGTGCCAGGGGATGGGGTATCAGTGCAGGGGGATAGTGTGCCGGGGGATGGGGTATCAGTGCAGGGGGATAGTGTGCCAGGGGATGGGGTATCAGTGCAGGGGGATGGTGTGCCGGGGGATGGGGTATCAGTGCAGGGGGATAGTGTGCTGGGGTATGAGGTATCAGTGCAGGGGGATAGTGTGCTGGGGGATGGGGTATCAGTGCAGGGGGATAGTGTGCTGGGGGATGGGGTATCAGTGCAGGGGGATAGTGTGCTGGGGGATGGGGTATCAGTGCAGGGGGATAGTGTGCCGGGGGATGGGGTATCAGTGCAGGGGGATAGTGTGCCAGGGGATGGGGTATCAGTGCAGGGGGATAGTGTGCTGGGGGATGGGGTATCAGTGCAGGGGGATAGTGTGACAGGGGGATGGGGTATCAGTGCAGGGGGATAGTGTGCTGGGGATGGGGTATCAGTGCAGGGGGATAGTGTGCCGGGGGATGGGGTATCAGTGCAGGGGGATAGTGTGACAGGGGGATGGGGTATCAGTGCAGGGGGATAGTGTGCTGGGGATGGGGTATCAGTGCAGGGGGATAGTGTGCTGGGGGATGGGGTATCAGTGCAGGGGGATAGTGTGACAGGGGGATGGGGTATCAGTGCAGGGGGATAGTGTGCTGGGGGATGGGGTATCAGTGCAGGGGGATAGTGTGACAGGGGGATGGGGTATCAGTGCAGGGGGATAGTGTGCTGGGGATGGGGTATCAGTGCAGGGGGATAGTGTGCCGGGGGATGGGGTATCAGTGCAGGGGGATAGTGTGCCGGGGGATGGGGTATCAGTGCAGGGGGATAGTGTGCCGGGGGATGGGGTATCAGTGCAGGGGGATAGTGTGCCGGGGGATGGGGTATCAGTGCAGGGGGATAGTGTGCTGGGGGATGGGGTATCAGTGCAGGGGGATAGTGTGCAGGGGATGGGGTATCAGTGCAGGGGGATAGTGTGCCAGGGGATGGGGTATCAGTGCAGGGGGATAGTGTGCTGGGGGATGGGGTATCAGTGCAGGGGGATAGTGTGACAGGGGATGGGGTATCAGTGCAGGGGGATAGTGTGCTGGGGGATGGGGTATCAGTGCAGGGGGATAGTGTGCTGGGGGATGGGGTATCAGTGCAGTGGTATCGTGTGCCGGGGGATGGAGTATCAGTGCAGGGGGATAGTGTGCCAGGGGATGGGGTATCAGTGCAGGGGGATGGTGTGCTGGGGGATGGGGTATCAGTGCAGGGGGATAGTGTGACAGGGGATGGGGTATCGGTGCAGGGGGATAGTGTGCTGGGGGATGGGGTGTCAGTGCAGGGGGATAGTGTGCCGGGGGATGGGGTATCAGTGCAGGGGGATAGTGTGCTGGGGGATGGGGTATCAGTGCAGGGGGATAGTGTGCTGGGGGTGGGGTATCGGTGCAGGGGGATAGTGTGCTGGGGGATGGGGTGTCAGTGCAGGGGGATAGTGTGCCGGGGGATGGGGTATCAGTACAGGGGGATAGTGTGCCAGGGGATGGGGTATCAGTGCAGGGGGATAGTGTGCCAGGGGATGGGGTATCAGTGCAGGGGGATAGTGTGCCAGGGGATGGGGTATCAGTGCAGAGGGATAGTGTGCTGGGGGATGGGGTATCGGTGCAGGGGGATAGTGTGCCGGGGGATGGGGTATCCGTGCAGGGGGATAGTGTGCTGGGGGATGGGGTATCAGTGCAGGGGGATAGTGTGCTGGGGGATGGGGTATCAGTGCAGGGGTTAGTGTGCCATGGGATGGGGTATCAGTGCAGGGGGATAGTGTGCTGGGGGATGGGGTGTCAGTGCAGGGGGATAGTGTGCCATGGGATGGGGTATCAGTGCAGGGGGATAGTGTGCTGGGGGATGGGGTATCAGTGCAGGGGGATAGTGCGCTGGGGGATGGGGTATCAGTGCAGGGGGATAGTGTGCTGGGGGATGGGGTATCAGTTCCGGGGGATAGTGTGCCAGGGGATGGGGTATCAGTGCAGGGGGATAGTGTGCCATGGGATGGGGTATCAGTGCAGGGGGATAGTGTGCTGGGGGATGGGGTATCAGTGCAGGGGTTAGTGTGCCATGGGATGGGGTATCAGTGCAGGGGGATAGTGTGCTGGGGGATGGGGTATCAGTGCAGGGGGATAGTGTGCCATGGGATGGGGTATCAGTGCAGGGGGATAGTGTGCCAGGGAATGGGGTATCAGTGCAGGGGGATAGTGTTTCGGGGGATGGGGTATCAGTGCAGGGGGATAGTGTGCTGGGGGATGGGGTGTCAGTGCAGGGGGATAGTGTGCTGGGGGATGGGGTATCAGTGCAGGGGGATAGTGTGCCATGGGGTGGGGTATCAGTGCAGGGGGATAGTGTGCCGGGGGATGGGGTATCAGTGCAGGGGGATAGTGTGCTGGGGGATGGGGTATCAGTGCAGGGGGATAGTGTGCTGGGGGATGGGGTATCAGTGCAGGGGGATAGTGTGCTGGGGGATGGGGTATCAGTGCAGGGGGATAGTGTGCCAGGGGATGGGGTATCAGTGCAGGGGGATAGTGTGCTGGGGGATGGGGTATCAGTGCAGGGGGATAGTGTGCTGGGGGATGGGGTATCAGTGCAGGGGGATAGTGTGCTGGGGGATGGGGTATCAGTACAGGGGGATAGTGTGCCGGGGGATGGGGTATCAGTGCAGGGGGATAGTGTGCTGGGGGATGGGGTATCAGTGCAGGGGGATAGTGTGCAGGGGGATGGGGTATCAGTGCAGGGGGATAGTGTGCTGGGGGATGGGGTATCAGTGCAGGGGGATAGTGTGCCAGGGGCATGGGGTATCAGTGCAGGGGGATAGTGTGCCGTGGGATGGGGTATCAGTGCAGGGGGATAGTGTGCTGGGGGATGGGGTATCAGTGCAGTGGTATAGTGTGCCGGGGGATGGAGTATCAGTGCAGGGGGATAGTGTGCCAGGGGATGGGGTATCAGTGCAGGGGGATGGTGTGCTGGGGGATGGGGTATCAGTGCAGGGGGATAGTGTGACAGGGGATGGGGTATCAGTGCAGGGGGATAGTGTGCTGGGGGATGGGGTATCAGTGCAGGGGGATAGTGTGCCAGGGGATGGGGTATCAGTGCAGGGGGATAGTGTGCTGGGGGATGGGGTATCAGTGCAGGGGGATTGTGTGCTGGGGGATGGGGTATCAGTGCAGGGGGATAGTGAGCTGGGGGATGGGGTATCAGTGCAGGGGGATAGTGTGCTGGGGGATGGGGTATCAGTGCAGGGGGATAGTGCGCCGTGGGATGGGGTATCAGTGCAGGGGGATAGTGTGCCAGGGGATGGGGTATCAGTGCAGGGGGATAGTGTGCTGGGGGATGGGGTATCAGTGCAGGGGGATAGTGTGCTGGGGGATGGGGTATCAGTGCAGGGGGATAGTGTGCCAGGGGATGGGGTATCAGTGCAGGGGGATAGTGTGCTGGGGGATGGGGTATCAGAGCAGGGGGATAGTGTGCCGGGGGATGGGGTATCAGTGCAGGGGGATAGTGTGCCAGGGGATGGGGTGTCAGTGCAGGGGGATAGTGTGCCGGGGGATGGGGTATCAGTGCAGGGGGATAGTGTGCCGGGGGATGGGGTATCAGTGCAGGGGGATAGTGTGCCAGGGGATGGGGTATCAGTGCAGGGGGATAGTGTGCTGGGGGATGGGGTATCAGTGCAGGGGGATAGTGTGCTGGGGGATGGGGTATCAGTGCAGGGGGATAGTGTGCTGGGGGATGGGGTATCAGTGCAGGGGGATAGTGTGCTAGGGGATGGGGTATCAGTGCAGGGGGATAGTGTGCTAGGGAATGGGGTATCAGTGCAGCGGGATAGTGTGCCGGGGGATGGGGTATCAGTGCAGGGGGATAGTGTGCCAGGGGATCGGGTATCAGTGCAGGGGGATAGTGTGCCAGGGGATGAGGTATCAGTGCAGGGGGATAGTGTGTCGAGGGATGGGGTATCAGTGCAGGGGGACAGTGTGCTGGGGGATGGGGTGTCAGTGCAGGGGGATAGTGTGCCAGGGGATGGGGTATCAAAGCAGGGGGATAGTGTGCCGAGGGATGGGGTATCAGTGCAGGGGGATAGTGTGTCGGGGGATGGGGTGTCAGTGCAGGGGGATAGTGTGTCAGGGGATGGGGTATCAGTGCAGGGGGATAGTGTGCTGGGGGATGGGGTATCAGTGCAGGGGGATAGTGTGCAGGGGGATGGGGTATCAGTGCAGGGGGATAGTGTGCTGGGGGATGGGGTATCAGTGCAGGGGGATAGTGTGCCAGGGGATGGGGTATCAAAGCAGGGGGATAGTGTGCCGGGGGATGGGGTATCAGTGCAGGGGGATAGTGTGCTGGGGGATGGGGTATCAGTGCAGGGGGATAGTGTACCAGGGGATGGGGTATCACAGCAGGGGGATAGTGTGCCGGGGGATGGGGTATCAGTGCAGGGGGATAGTATGCTGGGGGATGGGGTATCAGTGCAGGGGGATAGTGTGCTGGGGGATGGGGTATCAGTGCAGGGGGATAGTGTGCTGGGGGATGGGGTATCAGTGCAGGGGGATAGTGTGCTGGGGGATGGGGTATCAGTGCAGGGGGATAGTGTACCAGGGGGATGGGGTATCATTGCAGGGGGATAGTGTGCTGGGGGATGGGGTATCAGTGCAGGGGGATAGTGTGCCGGGGGATGGGGTATCAGTGCAGGGGGATAGTGTGCTGGGGGATTGGGTATCAGTGCAGGGGGATAGTGTGCCGGGGGATGGGGTATCAGTGCAGGGGGATAGTGTGCCAGGGGATGGGGTATCAGTGCAGGGGGATAGTGTACCAGGGGATGGGGTATCAGTGCAGGGGGATAGTGTGCTGGGGGATGGGGTATCAGTGCAGGGGGATAGTGTGCTGGGGGATTGGGTATCAGTGCAGGGGGATAGTGTGCCGGGGGATGGGGTATCAGTGCAGGGGGATAGTGTGCCGGGGGATGGGGTATCAGTGCAGGGGGATAGTGTGCCAGGGGATGGGGTATCAGTGCAGGGGGATAGTGTACCAGGGGATGGGGTATCAGTGCAGGGGGATAGTGTGCTGGGGGATGGGGTATCAGTGCAGGGGGATAGTGTGCCAGGGGATGGGGTATCAGTGCAGGGGGATAGTGTGCTGGGGGATGGGGTATCAGTGCAGGGGGATAGTGTGCCAGGGGATGGGGTATCAGTGCAGGGGGATAGTGTGCTGGGGGATGGGGTATCGGTGCAGGGGGATAGTGTGCTGGGGGATGGGGTATCAGTGCAGGGTGATAGTGTGCCAGGGGATGGGGTATCAGTGCAGGGGGATAGTGTGCTGGGGGATGGGGTATCAGTGCTGGGGGATAGTGTGCTGGGGGATGGGGTATCAGTGCAGGGGGATAGTGTGCCAGGGGATGGGGTATCAGTGCAGGGGGATAGTGTGCTGGGTGATGGGGTATCAGTGCAGGGGGATAGTGTGCTGGGTGATGGGGTATCAGTGCAGGGGGATAGTGTGCTGGGGGATGGGGTATCAGTGCAGGGGGATAGTGTGCTGGGGGATGGGGTATCAGTGCAGGGGGATAGTGTGCCAGGGGATGGGGTATCAGTGCAGGGGGATAGTGTGCCAGGGGATCGGGTATCAGTGCAGGGGGATAGTGTGCTGGGGGATGGGGTATCAGTGCAGGGGGATAGTGTGCTGAGGGATGGGGTATCAGTGCAGGGGGATAGTGTGCCGGGGGATGGGGTATCAGTGCAGGGGGATAGTGTGCTGGGGGATGGGGTGTCAGTGCAGGGGGATAGTGTGCCGGGGGATGGGGTATCAGTGCAGGGGGATAGTGTGCCGGGGGATGGGGTATCAGTGCAGGGGGATAGTGTGCCAGGGGATGGGGTATCAGTGCAGGGGGATAGTGTGCTGGGAGATGGGGTATCAGTGCAGGGGGATAGTGTGCTGGGGGATGGGGTATCAGTGCAGGGGGATAGTGTGCTGGGGGATGGGGTATCAGTGCAGGGGGATAGTGTGCTAGGGGATGGGGTATCAGTGCAGGGGGATAGTGTGCCGGGGGATGGGGTATCAGTGCAGGGGGATAGTGTGCCAGGGGATCGGGTATCAGTGCAGGGGGATAGTGTGCCAGGGGATGAGGTATCAGTGCAGGGGGATAGTGTGTCGGGGGATGGGGTGTCAGTGCAGGGGGATAGTGTGCCAGGGGATCGGGTATCAGTGCAGGGGGATAGTGTGCCAGGGGATGAGGTATCAGTGCAGGGGGATAGTGTGCTGGGGGATGGGGTATCAGTGCAGGGGGATAGTGTGCTGGGGGATGGGGTATCAGTGCAGGGGGATAGTGTGCTGGGGGATGGGTATCAGTGCAGGGGGATAGTGTGCTGGGGGATGGGGTGTCAGTGCAGGGGGATAGTGTGTCGGGGGATGGGGTGTCAGTGCAGGGGGATAGTGTGTCAGGGGGATGGGGTATCAGTGCAGGGGGATAGTGTGCTGGGGGATGGGGTATCAGTGCAGGGGGATAGTGTGCTAGGGGATGGGGTGTCAGTGCAGGGGGATAGTGTGCTGGGGGATGGGGTATCAGTGCAGGGGGATAGTGTGCTGGGGGATGGGGTATCAGTGCAGGGGGATAGTGTGCCGGGGGATGGGGTATCAGTGCGGGGGATAGTGTGCCAGGGGATGGGGTATCAGTGCAGGGGGATAGTGTGCTGGGGGATGGGGTATCAGTGCAGGGGGATAGTGTGCCAGGGGATGGGGTATCAAAGCAGGGGGATAGTGTGCCGGGGGATGGGGTATCAGTGCAGGGGGATAGTGTGCTGGGGGATGGGGTATCAAAGCAGGGGGATAGTGTGCCGGGGGATGGGGTATCAGTGCGGGGGATAGTGTGCCAGGGGATGGGGTATCAGTGCAGGGGGATAGTGTGCTGGGGGATGGGGTATCAGTGCAGGGGGATAGTATGCTGGGGGATGGGGTATCAGTGCAGGGGGATAGTGTGCCGGGGGATGGGGTATCAGTGCAGGGGGATAGTGTGCTGGGGGATGGGGTATCAGTGCAGGGGGATAGTGTGCTGGGGGATGGGGTATCAGTGCAGGGGGATAGTGTGCCAGGGGATGGGGTATCAGTGCAGGGGGATAGTGTGCTGGGGGATGGGGTATCAGTGCAGGGGGATAGTATGCTGGGGGATGGGGTATCAGTGCAGGGGGATAGAGTGCCGGGGGATGGGGTATCAGTGCAGGGGGTTATTGTACCAGGGGGATGGGGTATCAGTGCAGGGGGATAGTGTGCTGGGGGATGGGGTATCAGTGCAGGGGGATAGTGTGCTGGGGGATGGGGTATCAGTGCAGGGGGATAGTGTGCTGGGGGATGGGGTATCAGTGCAGGGGGATAGTGTGCCAGGGATGGGGTATCAAAGCAGGGGGATAGTGTGCCGGGGGATGGGGTATCAGTGCAGGGGGATAGTGTGCTGGGGGATGGGGTATCAGTGCAGGGGGATAGTGTACCAGGGGATGGGGTATCAGTGCAGGGGGATAGTGTGCCATGGGGTGGTGTATCAGTGCAGGGGGATAGTGTGCCGGGGGATGGGGTATCAGTGCAGGGGGATAGTGTGCCGGGGGATGGGGTATCAGTGCAGGGGGATAGTGTGCTGGGGGATGGTGTGTCAGTGCAGGGGGATAGTATGCTGGGGGATGGGGTGTCAGTGCAGGGGGATAGTGTGCTGGGGGATGGGGTATCAGTGCAGGGGGATAGTGTGCCGGGGGATGGGGTATCAGTGCAGGGGGATAGTGTGCTGGGGGATGGGGTATCAGTGCAGGGGGATAGTGTGCCAGGGGATGGGGTATCAGTGCAGGGGGATAGTGTGCTGGGGGATGGGGTATCGGTGCAGGGGGATAGTGTGCTGGGGGATGGGGTATCAGTGCAGGGGGATAGTGTGCCAGGGGATGGGGTATCAGTGCAGGGGGATAGTGTGCTGGGGGATGGGGTATCAGTGCTGGGGGATAGTGTGCTGGGGGATGGGGTATCAGTGCAGGGGGATAGTGTGCCAGGGGATGGGGTATCAGTGCAGGGGGATAGTGTGCTGGGTGATGGGGTATCAGTGCAGGGGGATAGTGTGCTGGGTGATGGGGTATCAGTGCAGGGGGATAGTGTGCTGGGGGATGGGGTATCAGTGCAGGGGGATAGTGTGCTGGGGGATGGGGTATCAGTGCAGGGGGATAGTGTGCCAGGGGATGGGGTATCAGTGCAGGGGGATAGTGTGCCAGGGGATCGGGTATCAGTGCAGGGGGATAGTGTGCTGGGGGATGGGGTATCAGTGCAGGGGGATAGTGTGCTGAGGGATGGGGTATCAGTGCAGGGGGATAGTGTGCCGGGGGATGGGGTATCAGTGCAGGGGGATAGTGTGCTGGGGGATGGGGTGTCAGTGCAGGGGGATAGTGTGCCGGGGGATGGGGTATCAGTGCAGGGGGATAGTGTGCCGGGGGATGGGGTATCAGTGCAGGGGGATAGTGTGCCAGGGGATGGGGTATCAGTGCAGGGGGATAGTGTGCTGGGAGATGGGGTATCAGTGCAGGGGGATAGTGTGCTGGGGGATGGGGTATCAGTGCAGGGGGATAGTGTGCTGGGGGATGGGGTATCAGTGCAGGGGGATAGTGTGCTAGGGGATGGGGTATCAGTGCAGGGGGATAGTGTGCCAGGGGATCGGGTATCAGTGCAGGGGGATAGTGTGCCAGGGGATGAGGTATCAGTGCAGGGGGATAGTGTGTCGGGGGATGGGGTATCAGTGCAGGGGGATAGTGTGCTGGGGGATGGGGTATCAGTGCAGGGGGATAGTGTACCAGGGGGATGGGGTATCAGTGCAGGGGGATAGTGTGCTGGGGGATGGGGTATCAGTGCAGGGGGATAGTGTGCTGGGGGATGGGGTGTCAGTGCAGGGGGATAGTGTGTCAGGGGGATGGGGTATCAGTGCAGGGGGATAGTGTGCTGGGGGATGGGGTGTCAGTGCAGGGGGATAGTGTGTCAGGGGGATGGGTATCAGTGCAGGGGGATAGTGTGCTGGGGGATGGGGTGTCAGTGCAGGGGGATAGTGTGTCGGGGGATGGGGTGTCAGTGCAGGGGGATAGTGTGTCAGGGGGATGGGGTATCAGTGCAGGGGGATAGTGTGCTGGGGGATGGGGTATCAGTGCAGGGGGATAGTGTGCTAGGGGATGGGGTGTCAGTGCAGGGGGATAGTGTGCTGGGGGATGGGGTATCAGTGCAGGGGGATAGTGTGCTGGGGGATGGGGTATCAGTGCAGGGGGATAGTGTGCCGGGGGATGGGGTATCAGTGCGGGGGATAGTGTGCCAGGGGATGGGGTATCAGTGCAGGGGGATAGTGTGCTGGGGGATGGGGTATCAGTGCAGGGGGATAGTGTGCCAGGGGATGGGGTATCAAAGCAGGGGGATAGTGTGCCGGGGGATGGGGTATCAGTGCAGGGGGATAGTGTGCTGGGGGATGGGGTATCAAAGCAGGGGGATAGTGTGCCGGGGGATGGGGTATCAGTGCGGGGGATAGTGTGCCAGGGGATGGGGTATCAGTGCAGGGGGATAGTGTGCTGGGGGATGGGGTATCAGTGCAGGGGGATAGTATGCTGGGGGATGGGGTATCAGTGCAGGGGGATAGTGTGCCGGGGGATGGGGTATCAGTGCAGGGGGATAGTGTGCCGGGGGATGGGGTATCAGTGCAGGGGGATAGTGTGCCAGGGGATGGGGTATCAGTGCAGGGGGATAGTGTGCTGGGGGATGGGGTATCAGTGCAGGGGGATAGTGTGCTGGGGGATGGGGTATCAGTGCAGGGGGATAGTGTGCCAGGGGATGGGGTATCAGTGCAGGGGGATAGTGTGCTGGGGGATGGGGTATCAGTGCAGGGGGATAGTATGCTGGGGGATGGGGTATCAGTGCAGGGGGATAGAGTGCCGGGGGATGGGGTATCAGTGCAGGGGGTTATTGTACCAGGGGGATGGGGTATCAGTGCAGGGGGATAGTGTGCTGGGGGATGGGGTATCAGTGCAGGGGGATAGTGTGCTGGGGGATGGGGTATCAGTGCAGGGGGATAGTGTGCTGGGGGATGGGGTATCAGTGCAGGGGGATAGTGTGCCAGGGGATGGGGTATCAAAGCAGGGGGATAGTGTGCCGGGGGATGGGGTATCAGTGCAGGGGGATAGTGTGCTGGGGGATGGGGTATCAGTGCAGGGGGATAGTGTACCAGGGGATGGGGTATCAGTGCAGGGGGATAGTGTGCCATGGGGTGGTGTATCAGTGCAGGGGGATAGTGTGCCGGGGGATGGGGTATCAGTGCAGGGGGATAGTGTGCCGGGGGATGGGGTATCAGTGCAGGGGGATAGTGTGCTGGGGGATGGTGTGTCAGTGCAGGGGGATAGTATGCTGGGGGATGGGGTGTCAGTGCAGGGGGATAGTGTGCTGGGGGATGGGGTATCAGTGCAGGGGGATAGTGTGCCAGGGGATGGGGTAACATTGCAGGGGGATAGTGTGCAGGGGGATGGGGTATCAGTGCAGGGGGATAGTGTACCAGGGGATGGGGTATCAGTGCAGGGGGATAGTGTGCCATGGGGTGGTGTATCAGTGCAGGGGGATAGTGTGCCGGGGGATGGGGTATCAGTGCAGGGGGATAGTGTGCCGGGGGATGGGGTATCAGTGCAGGGGGATAGTGTGCTGGGGGATGGGGTATCAGTGCAGGGGTATAGTGTGCTGGGGGATGGGGTATCAGTGCAGGGGGATAGTGTACCAGGGGGATGGGGTATCATTGCAGGGGGATAGTGTGCTGGGGGATGGGGTATCAGTGCAGGGGGATAGTGTGCCGGGGGATGGGGTATCAGTGCAGGGGGATAGTGTGCTGGGGGATGGGGTATCAGTGCAGGGGGATAGTGTGCTGGGGGATGGGGTATCAGTGCAGGGGGATAGTGTGCTGGGGGATGTGGTATCAGTGCAGGGGGATAGTGTGCCAGGGGATGGGGTATCAGTGCAGGGGGATAGTGTGCTGGGGGATGGGGTATCAGTGCAGGGGGATAGTGTGCCAGGGGATGGGGTATCAGTGCAGGGGGATAGTGTGCTGGGGGATGGCGTATCAGTGCAGGGGGATAGTGTGCTGGGGGATGGGGTATCAGTGCAGGGGGATAGTGTGCTGGGGGATGGGGTATCAGTGCAGGGGGATAGTGTGCCAGGGGATGGGGTATCAGTGCAGGGGGATAGTGTGCTGGGGGATGGGGTATCAGTGCAGGGGGATAGTGTGCTGGGGGATGGGGCATCAGTGCAGGGGGATAGTGTGCAGGGGGATGGGGTATCAGTGCAGGGGGATAGTGTGCCAGGGGATGGGGTATCAGTGCAGGGGGATAGTGTGCTGGGGGATGGGGTATCAGTGCAGGGGGATAGTGTGCTGGGGGATGGGGTGTCAGTGCAGGGGGATAGTGTGCTGGGGGATGGGGTATCAGTGCAGGGGGATAGTATGACAGGGGATGGGGTATCAGTGCAGGGGGATAGTGTGCTGGGGGATGGGGTATCCGTGCAGGGGGATAGTGTGCTGGGGGATGGGGTATCGGTGCAGGGGGATAGTGTGCTAGGGGATGGGGTATCAGTGCAGGGGGATAGTGTGCTGGGGGATGGGGTATCAGTGCAGGGGGATAGTGTGCTGGGGGATGGTGTATCAGTGCAGGGGGATAGTATGCTGGGGGATGGGGTGTCAGTGCAGGGGGATAGTGTGCTGGGGGATGGTGTATCAGTGCAGGGGGATAGTGTGCCAGGGGATGGGGTAACAGTGCAGGGGGATAGTGTGCAGGGGGATGGGGTATCAGTGCAGGGGGATAGTGTGCTGGGGGATGGGGTATCAGTGCAGGGGGATAGTGTGCTGGGGGATGGGGTATCAGTGCAGGGGGATAGTGTGCTGGGGGATGGTGTATCAGTGCAGGGGGATAGTGTGCTGGGGGATGGGGTGTCAGTGCAGGGGGATAGTGTGCTGGGGGATGGGGTATCAGTGCAGGGGGATAGTGTGCTGGGGGATGGGGTATCAGTGCAGGGGGATAGTGTGCTGGGGGATGGGGTGTCAGTGCAGGGGGATAGTGTGCTGGGGGATGGGGTATCAGTGCAGGGGGATAGTATGACAGGGGATGGGGTATCAGTGCAGGGGGATAGTGTGCTGGGGGATGGGGTATCAGTGCAGGGGGATAGTGTGCTGGGGGATGGGGTATCGGTGCAGGGGGATAGTGTGCTAGGGGATGGGGTATCGGTGCAGGGGGATAGTGTGCTGGGGGATGGGGTATCAGTGCAGGGGGATAGTGTGCCAGGGGATGGGGTATCGGTGCAGGGGGATAGTGTGCTGGCGGATGGGGTGTCAGTGCAGGGGGATAGTGTGCTGGGGGATGGGGTATCAGTGCAGGGGGATAGTGTGCTGGGGGATGGGGTATCAGTGCAGGGGGATAGTGTGCCAGGGGATGGGTTATCAGTGCAGGGGGATAGTGTGCCAGGGGATGGGGTATCAGTGCAGGGGGATAGTGTGCTGGGGGATGGGGTATCAGTGCAGGGGGATAGTGTGCTGGGGGATGGGGTATCAGTGCAGGGGGATAGTGTGCTGGGGGATGGGGTATCAGTGCAGGGGGATAGTGTGCCGGGGGATGGGGTATCAGTGCAGGGGGATAGTGTGCCGGGGGATGGGGTATCAGTGCAGGGGAATAGTGCGCTGGGGGATGGGGTATCAGTGCAGGGGGATAGTGTGCTGGGGGATGGGGTATCAGTGCAGGGGGATAGTGTGCCAGGGGATGGGGTATCAGTGCAGGGGTTAGTGTACCAGGGGATGGGGTATCAGTGCAGGGGGATAGTGTGCTGGGGGATGGGGTATCAGTGCAGGGGGATAATGTGCCAGGGGATGGGGTATCAGTGCAGGGGGATAGTGTGCTGGGGGATGGGGTATCGGTGCAGGGGGATAGTGTGCTGGGGGATGGGGTATCAGTGCAGGGGGATAGTGTGCCAGGGGATGGGGTATCAGTGCAGGGGGATAGTGTGCTGGGGGATGGGGTATCAGTGCAGGGGGATAGTGTGCCAGGGGATGGGGTATCAGTGCAGGGGGATAGTTTGCCAGGGGATGGGGTATCAGTGCAGGGGGATAGTGTGCCAGGGGATGGGGTATCAGTGCAGGGGGATAGTGTGCCAGGGGATGGGGTATCAGTGCAGGGGGATAGTGTGCTGGGGGATGGGGTATCAGTGCAGGGGGATAGTGTGCCAGGGGATCGGGTATCAGTGCAGGGGGATAGTGTGCTGGGGGATGGGGTGTCAGTGCAGGGGGATAGTGTGCTGGGGGATGGGGTATCAGTGCAGGGGGATAGTGTGCCAGGGGATGGGGTGTCAGTGCAGGGGGATAGTGTGCCAGGGGATGGGGTGTCAGTGCAGGGGGATAGTGTGCTGGGGGATGGGGTATCGGTGCAGGGGGTTAGTGTGCAGGGGGATGGGGTGTCAGTGCAGGGGGATAGTGTGCTGGGGGATGGGGTATCAGTGCAGGGGGATAGTGTGCAGGGGGATGGGGTGTCAGTGCAGGGGGATAGTGTGCCGGGGGATGGGGTATCAGTGCAGGGGGATAGTGTGCTGGGGGATGGGGTATCAGTGCAGGGGGATAGTGTGCCGGGGGATGGGGTATCAGTGCAGGGGGATAGTGTGCCAGGGGATGGGTTATCAGTGCAGGGGGATAGTGTGCCGGGGGATGGGGTATCAGTGCAGGGGGATAGTGTGCCGGGGGATGGGGTATCAGTGCAGGGGGATAGTGTGCCAGGGGATGGGGTATCAGTGCAGGGAGATCAACCAACTGTGGAATCAAATCTCTCTGGAAGGCATCGAACGGTAGTGGGCTCAAGTGTGTGCACAAGGAACCAACCCCCCCGTGGGATCGGGGCGGGGGGGGGGGGAGATGCAGGTGAATCAAGTGCCATGTTTCCAGTTGGAAAGAAATCAGAGCGAGGTAGAAGCTGCCAAATTACTGCATTAAAAAACCTTGTTTCTTGTTTCGGGAAAAAACACCTTCTCCCTTCAGGTGAGGGAGGTGAGGTCCAGGTGAGGGAGGTGAGGGGGGGTGAGGTCCAGATGAGGGAGGTGAGGGGGGGTGAGTTCCAGGTGAGGGGGGTGAGGGGGGTGAGGTCCAGGTGAGGGGGTGACGGGGATGACATCCAGGTGAGGGGGGTGAGGGGGGTGAGGTCCAGGTGAGGGGGTGACGGGGATGACATCCAGGTGAGGGGGGTGAGGGGGGTGAGGTCCAGGTGAGGGGGTGACGGGGATGACATCCAGGTGAGGGGGGTGAGGGGGGGTGAGGTCCAGGTGAGGGAGGTGAGGGGGGGGTGAAACCAGCTCCTTTCTCCTTTCACGGGACTGTGACCCCTCCCACGACCGAATGCTGGGCTAGTTGATGTGGTTTGGTGTGAGGAACATTTCCTGGCTCTGGGTCACAGCGATTCGCTCCAGGAGGAGAGTATGGTAAATTGTCAGCCTTTGGTGGTGGTGCTGGCACCAGATGCCGGGGGAGACAGGGGGTTGGTGATGGGTACCACCTTGTGGCAATGCAGAAGACCATCCAGTGATCTCTCCAATGGTGAGGGGGCCTGCGTCTCCATGGTGACGGTGAGAGACTGAGCCTGTTAGAGAACACCTTTCACTTCCTACATTAGTGTGGCCGCCAAAAAGGCACAGAAAACTACAAAGGAAAAAGTTAGTTATTAAAGTAAAAGTTATAAAATGCGAAAGCTTGAAAGTAGCTTTTGTTTAACAATGACAGTGTAGAGAGAGCTTTACTTTGTATCTAACCCCGTGCTGTCCCTGTCCTGGGAGTGTTTGATGGGGACAGTGAAGAGGGAGCTTTACTCTGTATCTAACCCTGTGATGTCCCTGCCCTGGGAGTGTTTGATGGGGACAGTGTAGAGGGAGCTTTACTCTGTATCTAACCCTGTGATGTCCCTGCCCTGGGAGTGTTTGATGGGGACAGTGTAGAGGGAGCTTTACTCTGTATCTAACCCCCGGCCATCCCTGACCTGGACGTGTTTGAATAAAAAAACTGCACCCTGATTTGCTGGGTGGTGGTGGGTGTTGACTCTGAGGGAACTGATGCACACTCCAGGGCTAGGAGGAAGTTAAGGTGCAGACAGTGAATGGTCTTCGATCTCTGCAGAACTCAATCGGACAACGAAAATGAAAATAAAAGAATCACCTTTTATGATGAGCCTCAGTCCTGTCCCAGAGAATAATCTGTCATTCATGACACTGCCAGACAGATCCTGGGGAAGGAGGAGGGAGTGGGGATGGAGGAGGGAGCGGGGAAGGAGGAGGGAGGGGGCAAGGGGAGGGAGGAGGGAGTGGGGAGGGAGGAGGGAGTGGGAATGGAGGAGGGAGGGAGGAGGGAGAGGGGATGGAGGAGGGAGGAGGGAGCGGGGAAGGAGGAGGGAGGGGGGAAGGGGAGGGAGGAGGGAACGGGGATGGAGGAGGGAGTGGGAATGGAGGAGGGAGGGAGGAGGGAGAGGGGATGGAGGAGGGAGCGGGGAAGGAGGAGGGAGGGGGGAAGGGGAGGGAGGAGGGAACGGGGATGGAGGAGGGAGGGGGCAAGGGGAGGGAGGAGGGAGTGGGGAGGGAGGAGGGAGTGGGAATGGAGGAGGGAGGGAGGAGGGAGAGGGGATGGAGGAGGGAGGAGGGAGCGGGGAAGGAGGAGGGAGGAGGGAGCGGGGATGGAGGAGGGGGTGGGGATGGAGGACGGAGGAGGGATGTTGGAGGGAGGAGGGATGGAGGAGGGAGGAGGGATGGAGGAGGGAGTGGAGATGGTGGAGGGAGGAGGGATTGGGGATGGAGGAGGGAGTGGGGAAGGAGGAGGGAGGAGGGATTGGGATGGAGGAGGGAGTGGGGATGGAGGAGGGAGTGGGGATGGAGGAGGGAGGAGGGATGGAGGAGGGAGTGGGGAAGGAGGAGGAGGGAGGAGGGATGGAGGAGGGAGTGGGGAAGGAGGAGGGAGCAGGGAAGGAGGAGGGAACGGGGATGGAGGAGGGAGTGGGGATGGAGGAGGGAGAGGGGAGGGAGGGTGGAGGGAGTGGGGAGGGAGGAGGGAGTGGGGAAGGAGGAGTGAGTGGGGAAGGAGGAGGGAGTGGGGAGGGCGGAGGGCGGAGGGAGTGGGGAGGGCGGAGGGAGTGGGGAGGGAGGGTGGAGGGAGTGGGGAGGGAGGAGGGAGTGGGGATGGAGGAGGGAGGGAGGAGGGAGCGGGGATGGAGGAAGGATGAGGGATGGAGGAGGCAGGAGGGATGGAGGAGGGAGTGGAGATGGAGGAGGGAGCGGGGACGGAGGAGGGAGTGGGGAAGGAGGAGGGAGCTGGGAGGGAGGAAGGATGGAGGAAGGAGTGGGGAGGGAGGAGGGATGGAGGAGGGAGTGGGGAGGGAGCGGGGATGTAGGAGGGTGGCGGGAGCAGGGATGGAGGAGGGAGTGGGGATGGAGGAGGGAGTGGGGAGGGAGGAGGGAGTGAGGTTGGAGGAGGGAGTGGGGATGGAGGAGGGAGCGGGGAAGGAGGAGGGAGGAGGGAGGGAGTAGGGAGAGGGGATGGAGGAGGGAGTGGGGATGGAGGAGGGAGTAGGGAGTGGGGATGGAGGAGGGAGGAGGGAGGGAGGAGGGAGTAGGGAAGGAGGAGGGAGTGGGGATGGAGGAGGGAGTGGGGAGGGAGGAGGGAGTGGGGAGGGAGTGGGGAGGGAGGAGGGAGCGGGGAGGGAGGAGGGAGTGGGGAGGGAGGAGGGATGGAGGAGGGAGTGGGGAGGGAGCGGGGATGTAGGAGGGTGGCGGGAGCAGGGATGGAGGAGGGAGCGGGGAAGGAGGACGGAGGAGGGAGGGAGTAGGGAGAGGGGATGGAGGAGGGAGTGGGGATGGAGGAGGGAGTAGGGAGTGGGGATGGAGGAGGGAGGAGGGAGGAGGGATGGAGTTGGGAGTGGGGATGGAGGGGCGAGCGGGGAAGGAGGAGGGAGGAGGGATGGAGGAGGGAGGAGGGATGGAGTAGGGAGTGGAGATGGAGGAGGGATGGAGGAGGGAGGAGGGATTGGAGATGGAGGAGGGAGAGGGGATGGAAGAGGGAGGAGGGAGTGGGGATGGAGGAGGGAGTGGGGTTGGAGGAGGGAGTGGGGCTGGAGGAGGGAGTGGGGATGGAGGAGGGAGTGGGGAAGGAGGAGGGAGCGGGGATGGAGGAGGGAGCAGGGATGGAGGAGGGAGTGGGGAAGGAGGAGGAGGTGGGGAAGGAGGAGGGAGTGGGGAGGGAGGAGGGAGTGGGGATGGAGGAGGGAGCGGGGATGGAGGAGGGAGTGGGGATGGAGTAGGGAGTGGGGTTAGAGGAGGGACCGGGGATGGAGGAGGGAGCGGGGATGGAGGAGGGAATGGGAAGGAGGAGGGAGTGGGGTTGGAGGAGGGAGTGGGGATGGAGGAGGGAGCGGGCATGGAGGAGGGAGCGGGCATGGAGGAGGGAGTGGGGAAGGAGGAGGGAGTGGGGATGGAGGAGGGAGTGGGGCTGGAGGTGGGAGTAGGGTGGGAGGAGGGAGTGGTGTGGGAGGAGGGAGCGGGGATTGAGGAGGGAGTGGGGAAGGAGGAGGGAGTGGGGAGGGAGGAGGGAGTGGGGAGGGAGGGGCGAGCGGGGAAGGAGGAGGGAGCGTGGAAGGAGGAGGGAGTGGGGTTGGAGGAGGGAGTGGGGTTGGAGGAGGGAGTGGGGTGGGAGGAGGGAGTGGGGAAGGAGGAGGGAGTGGGGAAGGAGGAGGGAGGAGGGAGGTGGAGGGAGCGGGGATGGAGGAGGGAGTGGGGAGGGAGGAGGGAGGAGGGAGTGGGGAAGGAGGAGGGAGCGGGGAAGGAGGAGTGAGGAGGGAGGAGGGATGGAGAAGGGAGTGGGGTTGGAGGTGGGAGTGGGGCTGGAGGAGGGAGTGGGGAAGGTGGAGGGAGTGGGGAAGGAGGAGGGAGCAGGGATGGAGGAGGGAGCGGGGATGGAGGAGGGAGTGGGGATGGAGGAGGGAATGGAGATAGAGGAGGGAGGAGAGAGCGGGGAAGGAGGAGGGAGGAGGGAATGGGGAGGGAGGAGGGAATGGGGATGGAGTAGGGAGCGGGCAAGGGGAGGGAGGAGGGAGTGGGGAGACAGGAGGGAGGAGGGAGCGGAGAAGGAGGTGGGAGGAGGGAGGAGGGAGCGGGGAAGGGGAGGGAGGAGGGAGCAGGGATGGAGGAGGGAGGAAGGAGGGAGGAGCGAGGAGGGATGGAGGAGGGAGGAGAGATTGGGGATGGAGGAGGGAGTGGGGATGAAGGAGGGAGGAGGGAGTGGGGATGGAGGAGGGAGGGAGGAGGGAGTGGAGATGGAGGATGGAGGAGGGAGTGGGGATGGAGGAGGGAGTGGGGATGGAAGAGGGAGGAGGGATTGGGGATGGAGGAGGGAGTGGGGATGAAGGAGGGAGGAGGGAGTGGGGATGGAGGAGGGAGGGAGGAGGGAGTGGAGATGGAGGATGGAGGAGGGAGTGGGGATGGAGGAGGGAGTGGGGATGGAGGAGGGAGTGGGGATGGTGGAGGGAGTGGAGATGGAGGAGGGAGTGGGGATGGAAGAGGGAGGATGGATTGGGGATGGAGGCGGGAGTGGGGATGGAGGAGGGAGTGGAGATGGAGGATGGAGTGGGGATGGAAGAGGGAGTGGGGATGGAGGCGGGAGGAGGGAGCAGGGATGGAGGAGGGAGGAGGGAGCAGGGATGGAGGAGGGAGGAGGGAGCAGGGATGGAGGAGGGAGGAGGGCGTGGGGTTGGAGGAGGGAGTGGGGAGGGAGGAGTGAGGTGGGAGTGGGAAGGAGGATGGAGGAGGGAGTGGGGATGGAGGATGGAGGAGGGAGTGGGGATGGAGAAGGGATGAGGCCGTGGGGATGGAGGAGGGAGTGGGGAGGGAGGAGGGAGTGGGGATGGAGGAGGGAGTGGGGAGGGAGGAGGGAGTGGGGAGGGAGGAGGGAGCGGGGTTATAGGAGGGAGCGGGGAGGGAGGTGGGAGTGGGGAGGGAGTGGGGAGCGGGGAAGGAGGAGGGAGTGGGGAGGGAGGATCGATGGAGGAGGGAGTGGGGAGGGAGGAGGGAGTGGGGAGGGAGGAGGGATGGAGGAGGGGGTGGGGAGGGAGGAGGGAGTGGGGAGGGAGGAGGGAGTGGGGAGGGAGGAGGGATGGAGGAGGGAGTGGGGAGGGAGGAGGGAGTGGGGAGGGAGGAGGGATGGAGGAGGGGGTGGGGAGGGAGGAGGGAGTGGGGAGGGAGGAGGGAGTGGGGAGGGAGGATCGATGGAGGAGGGAGTGGGGAGGGAGGAGGGAGTGGGGAGGGAGGATCGATGGAGGAGGGAGTGGGGAGGGAGGAGGGATGGAGGAGGGGGTGGGGAGGGAGGAGGGAGTGGGGAGGGAGGAGGGAGTGGGGAGGGAGGAGGGATGGAGGAGGGAGTGGGGAGGGAGGAGGGAGTGGGGAGGGAGGAGGAATGGAGGAGGGAGTGGGGAGGGAGGAGGGAGCGGGGTTGTAGGAGGGATTGGGGAGGGAGCGGGGATGGAGGAGGGAGGAGGGAGCAGGGATGGAGGAGCGAGCGGGGAAGGAGGAGGGAGTGGGGTTGGAGGAGGGATGGGGAGGGAGGAGGGAGTGGGGAATGTGGATGGAGCGGGGATGGAGGAGGGAGTGGGGAAGGATGAGGGAGTGGGGAGGGAGGAGGGAGTGGGGAGGGAGGAGTGAGGTGGGAGTGGGAAGGAGGATGGAGGAGGGAGTGGGGATGGAGAAGGGATGGAGGAGGGAGTGGGGAGGGAGGAGGGAGTGGGGATGGAGGAGGGAGTGGGAAGTGAGGAGGGATGGAGGAGCGAGTGGGGAGGGAGGAGGGAGTGGGGATGGAGGAGGGAGTGGGGAGGGAGGAGGGAGCGGGGAGGGAGGAGGGATGGAGGAGGGAGTGGGGTGGGAGGAGGGAGCGGGGTTGGAGGAGGGAGTGGGTTTGCAGGAGGGAGTGGGGTTGCAGGAGGGAGTGGGGTTGCAGGAGGGAGTGGGGTTGGAGGAGGGAGTGGGGAGGGAGGATCGAGTGGGGAAGGAGGAGGGAGTGGGGTAGGAGGAGGGAGTTGGGCAGGAGGAGGGAGTGGGGAGGGAGGATCGAGTGGGGAAGGAGGAGGGAGTGGGGTAGGAGGAGGGAGTTGGGCAGGAGGAAGGAGTGGGGAGGGAGGAGGGAGTGGGGAGGGACGAGGGAGGGTAATGGAGGAGGGAGTGGGGAGGGAGTGGGGAGCGGGGAAGGAGGAGGGAGTGGGGAAGGAAGAGGGAGCGGGGATGGAGGAGGGAGTGCGGAAGGAGGAGGGAGTGGGGAGGGAGGAGGGAGCGGGGATATAGGAGGGAGCGGGGAGGGAGGTGGGAGTGGGGAGGGAGTGGGGAGCGGGGAAGGAGGAGGGAGTGGGGTTGGAGGTGGGAGCAGGGATGGAGGAGGGAGCGGGGAAGGAGGAGGGAGTGGGTAGGGAGGATTGAGGTGGGAGTGGGAAGGAGGATGGAGGATGGAGGAGGGCGTGGGGATGGAGGAGGGAGTGGGGAGGGAGGAGGGATGGAGGAGGGAGTGGGGAGGGAGGAGGGAGTGGGGATGGAGGAGGGAGTGGGGAGGGAGTGGGGTGGGAGGAGGGAGCTGGGATGTAGGAGGGATTGGGGAGGGAGGAAGGAGTGGGGTTGGAGGAGGGAGTGGGGTTGGAGGAGGGAGTGGGGTTGGAGGAGGGAGTGGGGAGGGAGTTCGGAGTGGGGTTGGAGGAGGGAGCAGGGATGGAGGAGGGAGTGGGGAAGGAGGAGGGAGCGGGGAGGGACGAGGGAGGGGGGATGGAGGAGGGAGTGGGGAGGGAGTGGGGAGCGGGGAGGGAGGAGGGAGTGGGGAGGGAGGAGGGATGGAGGAGGGAGTGGGGAGGGAGGAGGGTGTGGGGAGGGACGAGGGATGGAGGAGGGAGTGGGGTGGGAAGGAGGATGGAGGAGGGAGTGGGGATGGAGGAGGGAGGAGGGAGGGAGGAGGGAGTGGGGAGGGAGGAGGGAGTGGGGATGGAGGAGGGAGTGGGGATGGAGGAGGGAGTGGGGAGGGAGGAGGGAGTGAGGATGGAGAAGGGATGAGGGAGTGGGGATGGAGGAGGGAGTGGGGATGGAGGAGGTAGTGGGGAGGGAGGAGGGAGCGGGGAGGGAGGAGGGATGGAGGAGGGAGTGGGGAGGGAGTGGGGAGGGAGTGGGGAGTGGGGAAGGAGGAGGGAGTGGGGATGGAGGAGGGAGTGGGGAGGGAGGAGGGAGTGGGGAGGGAGGAGCGATGGTGGAGGGAGTGGGGAGGGAGGAGGGAGTGGAGAGGGAGTGGGGAGGGAGGAGGGAGCGGGGAGGGAGGAGGGAGTGGAGAGGGAGGAGGGATGGAGGAGGGAGTGGGGAGGGAGGAGGGAGCGGGGATGGAGGAGGGAGTGGGGTTGGAGGAGGGAGTGGGGTTGGAGGAGGGAGTGGGGTTGGAGGAGGGAGTCGGGAGGGAGGTGGGAGTGGGGCTGGAGGAAGGAGTGGGGAAGGAGGATCGAGTGGGGAAGGAGGAGGGAGTGGGGAAGGAGGAGGGAGCAGGGATGGAGGAGGGATTGGGGAGGGAGGCGGGAGCGGGGATGGAGGAGGGAGGAGGGAGTGGGGAGGGAGGAGGGAGCGGGGAGGGAGGAGGGAGTGGGGAGGGAGTGGGGAGGGAGGAGGGATGGAGGAGGGAGTGGGGAGGGAGGAGGGAGCGGGGATGTAGGAGGGATTGGGGAGGGAGGAGGGAGCGGGGATGGAGGAGGGAGGAGGGAGCAGAGATGGAGGAGGGAGTGGGGAAGGAGGAGGGAGTGGGGAGGGAGGAGGGAGGAGGGAGGGAGGAGGGAGTGGGGATGGAGGATGGAGGAGGGAGTGGGGAGGGAGGAGGGAGGAGGGAGGGAGGAGGGAGTGGTGATGGAGGAGGGAGCGTGGATGGAGGAGGGAGTGGGGAGGGAGGAGGGAGGAGGGAGTGGGGAAGGAGGAGGGAGTGGGGAAGGAGGAGGGAGTGGGGTTGGAGGAGGGAGTGGGGATGCAGGAGGGAGCGGGGATGGAGGAGGGAGGAGGGAGGGTGGAGGGAGTGGGGATGGAGGAGGGAGGAGAGAGGGAAAAGGGAGTGGGGAGGGAGGAGGGAGCGGGGAGGGAGGAGGGATGTAGGAGGGATTGGGGAGGGAGGAGGGAGCAGGGATGGAGGAGGGAGTGGGGATGGAGGAGGGAGTGGGGTTGGAGGAGGGAGTGGGGAGGGAGGTGGGAGTGGGGCTGGAGGAGGGAGTGGGGAAGGAGGAGGGAGTGGGTTTGGAGGAGGGAGTGGGGAAGGAGGAGGGAGCGGGGATCGAGGAGGGAGCGGGGAAGGAGGAGGGAGTGGGGAGGGAGGAGGGAGTGGGGAGG
This sequence comes from Chiloscyllium plagiosum, assembly GCF_037043375.1. Taxonomy (NCBI): domain Eukaryota; kingdom Metazoa; phylum Chordata; class Chondrichthyes; order Orectolobiformes; family Hemiscylliidae; genus Chiloscyllium; species Chiloscyllium plagiosum. The sequence goes on along the minus strand of NW_028270170.1, from coordinate 47,941,011 downwards.
GAGGAGGGAGCGGGGATCGAGGAGGGAGTGGGGAAGGAGGAGGGAGTGGGGAGGGAGGAGGGAGTGGGGAGGGAGGAGGGAGCGGGGAGGGAAGAGGGAGCGGGGATGAAGGAGGGAGCGGGGAAGGAGGAGGGACCGGGGATGGAGGAGGGAGTGGGGATGGAGGAGGGACCGGGGATGGAGGAGGGAGGAGGGAGGGAGGAGGGAGTGGGGATGGAGGAGGTAGCGGGGATGGAGGAGGGAGGAGGGAGTGGGGAGGGAGGAGGGAGCAGAGATGGAGGAGGGAGTGGGGAAGGAAGAGGGAGTGGGGAGGAAGGAGGGAGTGGGGTTGGAGGAGGGAGTGGGGAAGGAGGAGGGAGTGGGGATGCAGGAGGGACCGGGGATGGAGGAGGGAGGAGGGAGGGAGGAGGGAGTGGGGATGGAGGATGGAGGAGGGAGTGGTGATGGAGGAGGTAGCGGGGATGGAGGAGGGAGTGGGGAAGGAGGAGCGAGTGGGGATGCAGGAGGGACCGGGGATGGAGGAGGGAGGAGGGAGGGAGGAGGGAGTGGGGATGGAGGATGGAGGAGGGAGTGGTGATGGAGGAGGTAGCGGGGATGGAGGAGGGAGTGGGGAGGGAGGAGGGAGGAGGGAGGGAGGAGGGAGTGGGGATGGAGGATGGAGGAGGGAGTGGTGATGGAGGAGGGAGCGTGGATGGAGGAGGGAGTGGGGAGGGAGGAGGGAGGAGGGAGGGAGGGAGTGGGGAAGGAGGAGGGAGTGGGGAAGGAAGAGGGAGTGGGGTTGGAGGAGGGAGCGGGGATGGAGGAGGGAGGAGGGAGGGTGGAGGGAGTGGGGATGGTGGATGGAGGAGGGAGTGGGGAGGGAGGAGGGATGGAGGAGGGAGTGGGGAAGGAGGAGGGAGTGGGGAGGGAGGAGGGAGCGGGGATGTAGGAGGGATTGGGGAGGGAGGAGGGAGCGGGGAGGGTGGAGGGATGGAGGAGGGAGTGGGGAGGGAGGAGGGAGTGGGGTTGGAGGAGGGAGTGGGGAAGGAGGAGGGAGCAGGGATGGAGGAGGGAGTGGGGAAGGAGGAGGGAGCGGGGATGGAGGAGGGAGTGGGGAAGGACAAGGGAGTGGGGATGCAGGAGGTAGCGGGATGGAGGAGGGAGGAGAGTGTGGGAAGGAGGATGGAAGAGGGAGTGGGGATGGAGGAGGGAGCGGGGATGGAGGAGGGAGCAGGGATGGAGGAGGGAGGAGGGAGGGAGGAGGGAGTGGGGATGGAGGATGGAGGAGGGAGTGGTGATGGAGGAAGGAGTGGGGATGGAGGAGGGAGCGGGGAGGGAGGAGGGAGTGGGGATGCAGAGGGACCGTGGATGGAGGAGGGAGGAGGGAGGGAGGAGGGAGTGGTGATGGAGGAGGGAGCGGGGATGGAGGAGGGAGCGGGGATGGAGGAGGGAGGAGGGAGGGAGGAGGGAGTGGGGATGGAGGATAGAGGAGGGAGTGGTGATGGAGGAAGGAGTGGGGATGGAGGAGGGAGCGGGGAGGGAGGAGGGAGTGGGGATGCAGGAGGGAGGAGGGAGGGAGGAGGGAGTGGGGATGGTGGATGGAGGAGAGAGTGGGGAGGGAGGAGGGATGGAGGAGGGAGTGGGGAAGGAGGAGGGAGCGGGGATGTAGGAGGGATTGGGGAGGGAGGAGGGAGCGGGGAGGGAGGAGGGATGGAGGAGGGAGTGGGGAGGTAGGAGGGAGTGGGGTTGGAGGAGGGAGTGGGGAAGGAGGAGGGAGTGGGGAGGGAGGAGGGAGTGGGGATGCAGGAGGTAGCGGGATGGAGGAGGGAGGAGAGTGTGGGAAGGAGGATGGAAGAGGGAGTGGGGATGGAGGAGGGAGCGGGGATGGAGGAGGGAGCAGGGATGGAGGAGGGAGGAGGGAGGGAGGAGGGAGTGGGGATGGAGGATGGAGGAGGGAGTGGTGATGGAGGAGGGAGCGGGGATGGAGGAGGGAGCGGGGATGGAGGAGGGAGGAGAAAGGGAGGAGGGAGTGGGGAGGGAGTAGGGAGTGGGGTGGGAGGAGGGATGGAAGAGGGAGTGGGGAGGGAGGAGGGAGCGGGGAGGGAGGAGGGATGTAGGAGGGATTGGGGAGGGAGGAGGGAGCAGGGATGGAGGAGGGAGTGGGGATGGAGGAGGGAGTGGGGTTGGAGGAGGGAGTGGGGAAGGAGGAGGGAGTGGGTTTGGAGGAGGGAGTGGGATTGGAGGAGGGAGTGGGATTGGAGGAGGGAGTGGGGAAGGAGGAGGGAGTGGGTTTGGAGGAGGGAGTGGGATTGGAGGAGGGAGTGGGGAAGGAGGAGGGAGCGGGGATCGAGGAGGGAGTGGGGAAGGAGGAGGGAGTGGGGAAGGAGGAGGGAGTGGGGAAGGAGGAGGAAGTGGGGAGGGAGGAGGGAGTGGGGAGGGAGGAGGGAGTGGGGAGGGAAGAGGGAGCGGGGATGAAGGAGGGAGCAGGGATGGAGGAGGGAGCGGGGAAGGAGGAGGGACCGGGGATGGAGGAGGGAGGAGGGAGGGAGGAGGGAGTGGGGATGGAGGATGGAGGAGGGAGTGGGGAGGGAGGAGGGAGTGGGGAGGGAGGAGGGAGCGGGGAGGGAGGAGGGAGTGGGGAGGGAGTGGGGAGGGAGGAGGGATGGAGGAGGGAGTGGGGAGGGAGGAGGGAGCGGGGATGTAGGAGGGATTGGGGAGGGAGGAAGGAGCGGGGATGGAGGAGGGAGGAGGGAGCAGAGATGGAGGAGGGAGTGGGGAGGGAGGAGGGAGTGGGGTTGGAGGAGGGAGTGGGGAAGGAGGAGGGAGCGGGGATGGAGGAGGGAGTGGGGAAGGAGGAGGGAGTGGGGATGCAGGAGGGACCGGGGATGGAGGAGGGAGGAGGGAGGGAGGAGGGAGTGGGGAGGGAGGAGGGAGGAGGGAGGGAGGAGGGAGTGGGGATGGAGGATGGAGGAGGGAGTGGTGATGGAGGAGGTAGCGGGGATGGAGGAGGGAGTGGGGAGGGAGGAGGGAGGAGGGAGGGAGGAGGGAGTGGGGATGGAGGATGGAGGAGGGAGTGGCGATGGAGGAGGGAGTGGGGTTGGAGGAGGGAGTGGGGATGCAGGAGGGAGCGGGGATGGAGGAGGGAGGAGGGAGGGTGGAGGGAGTGGGGATGGTGGATGGAGGAGGGAGTGGGGAGGGAGGAGGGATGGAGGAGGGAGTGGGGAAGGAGGAGAGAGTGGGGAGGGAGGAGGGAGCGGGGATGTAGGAGGGATTGGGGAGGGAGGAGGGAGCGGGTAGGGTGGAGGGAGGAGGGAGGAGGGAGTGGGGTTGGAGGAGGGAGTGGGGAAGGAGGAGGGAGCAGGGATGGAGGAGGGAGCAGGGATGGAGGAGGGAGTGGGGAAGGAGGAGGGAGCGGGGATGGAGGAGGGAGTGGGGATGGAGGAGGGAGGAGGGAGGGAGGAGGGAGTGGGATGGAGGATGGAGGAGGGAGTGGTGATGGAGGAGGGAGCGGGGATGGAGGAGGGAGCGGGGATGCAGGAGGGAGGAGGGAGGGAGGAGGGAGTGGGATGGAGGATGGAGGAGGGAGTGGTGATGGAGGAGGGAGCGGGGATGGAGGAGGGAGGAGGGAGGGAGGAGGGAGTGGGGATGGAGGATGGAGGAGGGAGCGGGGATGGAGGAGAGAGTGGGGAGGGAGGAGGGAGCGGGGAGGGAGTAGGGAGTGGGGAGGGAGGAGGGAGCGGGGATGGAGGAGGGAGGAGGGAGGGAGGAGGGAGGAGAGAGGGAGGAGGGAGTGGGGAGGGAGTAGGGAGTGGGGAGGGAGGAGGGAGCGGGGATGGAGGAGGGAGGAGGGAGGGAGGAGGGAGTGGGGATGGAGGATGGAGGAGGGAGTGGTGATGGAGGAGGGAGCGGGGATGGAGGAGGGAGCGGGGATGGAGGAGGGAGGAGAGAGGGAGGAGGGAGTGGGGAGGGAGTAGGAAGTGGGGAGGGAGGAGGGAGCGGGGATGGAGGAGGGAGGAGGGAGGGAGGAGGGAGTGGGGATGGAGGATGGAGGAGGGAGTGGTGATGGAGGAGGGAGCGGGGATGGAGGAGGGAGCGGGGATGGAGGAGGGAGGAGAGAGGGAGGAGGGAGTGGGGAGGGAGTAGGGAGTGGGGAGGGAGGAGGGATGGAGGAGGGAGTGGGGAGGAAGGAGGGAGCGGGGAGGGAGGAGGGATGGAGGAGGGAGTGGGGAGGGAGGAGGGAGCGGGGAGGGAGGAGGGAGTGGGGATGGAGGAGGGAGTGGGGTTGGAGGAGGGAGTGGGGAGGGAGGAGGGAGTGGGGCTGGAGGAGGGAGTGGGGTTGGAGGAGGGAGTGGGGAGGGAGGTGGGAGTGGGGTTGGAGGAGGGAGTGGGGAAGGAGGAGGGAGTGGGTTTGGAGGAGGGAGTGGGATTGGAGGAGGGAGTGGGGAAGGAGGAGGGAGTGGGTTTGGAGGAGGGAGTGGGATTGGAGGAGGGAGTGGGGAAGGAGGAGGGAGCGGGGATCGAGGAGGGAGTGGGGAAGGAGGAGGGAGTGGGGAGGGAGGAGGGAGGAGGGAGGGAGGAGGGAGTGGGGATGGAGGAGGGAGCGGGGAAGGAGGAGGGAGTGGGGAGGGAGGAGGGAGGAGGGAGGGAGGAGGGAGTGGGGATGGAGGAGGGAGTGGGCAGGGAGGAGGGAGCGGGGATGGAGGAGAGAGTGGGGAGGGAGGAGGGAGCGGGGAGGGAGTAGGGAGTGGGGAGGGAGGAGGGAGTGGGGAGGGAGGAGGGAGTGGGGATGCAGGAGGGACCGGGGATGGAGGAGGGAGGAGGGAGGGAGGAGGGAGTGGGGATGGAGAAGGGATGAGGGAGGGAGGAGGGAGTGGGGAGGGAGTAGGGAGTGGGGAGGGAGGAGGGAGTGGGGAGGGAGGAGGGAGTGGGGATGGAGGAGGGAGTGGGGATGGAGGAGGGAGTGGGGAGGGAGGAGGGAGCGGGGAGGGAGTAGGGAGTGGGGAGGGAGGATGGAGGAGGGAGTGGGGAGGGAGGAGGGAGCGGGGAGGGAGGAGGGAGCGGGGATGGAGGAGGGAGGAGAAAGGGAGGAGGGAGTGGGGAGGGAGTAGGGAGTGGGGAGGGAGGAGGGATGGAAGAGGGAGTGGGGAGGGAGGAGGGAGCGGGGAGGGAGGAGGGATGTAGGAGGGATTGGGGAGGGAGGAGGGAGCAGGGATGGAGGAGGGAGTGGGGATGGAGGAGGGAGTGGGGTTGGAGGAGGGAGTGGGGAGGGAGGTGGGAGTGGGGCTGGAGGAGGGAGTGGGGAAGGAGGAGGGAGTGGGATTGGAGGAGGGAGTGGGGAAGGAGGAGGGAGTGGGTTTGGAGGAGGGAGTGGGATTGGAGGAGGGAGTGGGATTGGAGGAGGGAGTGGGGAAGGAGGAGGGAGTGGGTTTGGAGGAGGGAGTGGGATTGGAGGAGGGAGTGGGGAAGGAGGAGGGAGCGGGGATCGAGGAGGGAGTGGGGAAGGAGGAGGGAGTGGGGAAGGAGGAGGAAGTGGGGAGGGAGGAGGGAGTGGGGAGGGAGGAGGGAGTGGGGAGGGAGGAGGGAGTGGGGAGGGAGGAGGGAGTGGGGTTGGAGGAGGGAGTGGGGAGGGAGGTGGGAGTGGGGCTGGAGGAGGGAGTGGGGAGGGAGGAGGGAGTGGGGAGGGAGTGGGGAGGGAGGAGGGATGGAGGAGGGAGTGGGGAGGGAGGAGGGAGTGGGGAGGGAGGAGGGAGCAGAGATGGAGGAGGGAGTGGGGAAGGAGGAGGGAGTGGGGAGGGAGGAGGGAGTGGAGATGCAGGAGGGACCGGGGATGGAGGAGGGAGGAGGGAGGGAGGAGGGAGTGGGGATGGAGGATGGAGGAGGGAGTGGTGATGGAGGAGGGAGCGTGGATGGAGGAGGGAGTCGGGATGGAGGAGGGAGTGGGGTGGGAGGAGGGAGGAGGGAGTGGGGAGGGAGGAGGGATGGAGGAGGGAGTGGGGAGGGAGGAGGGATGGAGGAGGGAGTGGGGAGGGAGTGGGGAGGGAGGAGGGATGGAGGAGGGAGTGGGGAGGGAGGAGGGAGCGGGGTTGTAGGAGGGACCGGGGATGGAGGAGGGAGGAGGGAGGGAGGAGGGAGTGGGGAGGGAGGAGTGAGCGGGGAGGGAGGAGGGATGGAGGAGCGAGCGGGGAAGGAGGAGGGAGCGGGGATATAGGAGGGAGCGGGGAGGGACGAGGGAGGGGGGATGGAGGAGGGAGTGGGGAGGGAGTTCGGAGTGGGGTTGGAGGAGGGAGCGGGGATATAGGAGGGAGCGGGGAGGGACGAGGGAGGGGGGATGGAGGAGGGAGTGGGGAGGGAGTGGGGAGCGGGGAGGGAGGAGGGAGTGGGGAGGGAGGAGGGATGGAGGAGGGAGTGTGGAGGGAGGAGGGTGTGGCGAGGGACGAGGGATGGAGGAGGGAGTGGGGTGGGAAGGAGGATGGAGGAGGGAGTGGGGATGGAGGAGGGAGGAGGGAGGGAGGAGGGAGTGGGGATGGAGGAGGGAGTGGGGAGGGAGGAGGGAGCGGGGAGGGAGGAGGGATGGAGGAGGGAGTGGGGATGGAGGAGGGAGTGGGGAGGGAGGAGGGATGGTGGAGGGAGTGGGGAGGGAGGAGGGATGGTGGAGGGAGTGGGGAGGGAGGAGGGAGCGGGGATGTAGGAGGGATTGGGGATGGAGGAGGGAGTGGGGTTGGAGGAGGGAGTGGGGTTGGAGGAGGGAGTCGGGAGGGAGGTGGGAGTGGGGCTGGAGGAAGGAGTGGGGAAGGAGGAGGGAGCAGGGATGGAGGAGGGATTGGGGAGGGAGGAGGGAGCGGGGATGGAGGAGGGAGGAGGGAGTGGGGAGGGAGGAGGGAGTGGGGAGGGATGGAGCGGGGAGGGAGGAGGGATGGAGGAGGGAGTGGGGAGGGAGGAGGGATGGAGGAGGGAGTGGGGAGGGAGGAGGGAGTGGGGAAGGAGGAGGGAGTGGGGAGGGAGGAGGGAGTGGGGTTGGAGGAGGGAGGAGGGAGTGGTGATGGAGGAGGTAGCGGGGATGGAGGAGGGAGTGGGGAGGGAGGAGGGAGGAGGGAGGGAGGAGGGAGTGGGGATGGAGGATGGAGCGTGGATGGAGGAGGGAGTGGGGAGGGAGGAGGGAGTGGGGAAGGAGGAGGGAGTGGGGAAGGAGGAGGGAGTGGGGTTGGAGGAGGGAGTGGGGATGCAGGAGGGAGCGGGGATGGAGGAGGGAGGAGGGAGGGTGGAGGGAGTGGGGATGGTGGATGGAGGAGGGAGTGGGGAAGGAGGAGGGAGTGGGGATGGAGGAGGGATTGGGGCGGGAGGAGGGAGCGGGGAGGGAGGAGGGAGTGGGGTTGGAGGAGGGAGTGGGGAAGGAGGAGGGAGCAGGGATGGAGGAGGGAGTGGAGAGGGAGTGGGGAGCGGGGAGGGAGGAGGGAGTGGGGAGGGAGGAGGGATGGAGGAGGGAGTGTGGAGGGAGGAGGGTGTGGGGAGGGACGAGGGATGGAGGAGGGAGTGGGGTGGGAAGGAGGATGGAGGAGGGAGTGGGGATGGAGGAGGGAGGAGGGAGGGAGGAGGGAGTGGGGATGGAGGAGGGAGTGGGGAGGGAGGAGGGAGTGAGGATGGAGAAGGGATGAGGGAGTGGGGATGGAGGAGGGAGTGGGGATGGAGGAGGTAGTGGGGTTGGAGGAGGGAGTGGGGTTGGAGGAGGGAGTGGGGTTGGAGGAGGGAGAGGGGTTGGAGGAGGGAGTGGGGTTGGAGGAGGGAGTGGGGTTGGAGGAGGGAGAGGGGTTGGAGGAGGGAGTGGGGTTGGAGGAGGGAGTCGGGAGGGAGGTCGGAGTGGGGCTGGAGGAAGGAGTGGGCTAGGAGGATCGAGTGGGGAAGGAGGAGGGAGTGGGGAAGGAGGAGGGAGCGGGGATGGAGGAGGGAGGAGGGAGTGGGGAGGGAGTGGGGAGGGAGGAGGGATGGAGGAGGGAGTGGGGAGGGAGGAGGGAGCGGGGATGGAGGAGGGAGGAGGGAGCAGAGATGGAGGAGGGAGTGGGGAAGGAGGAGGGAGTGGGGAGGGAGGAGGGAGTGGGGTTGGAGGAGGGAGGAGGGAGGGAGGAGGGAGTGGGGATGGAGGATGGAGGAGGGAGTGGTGATGGAGGAGGTAGCGGGGATGGAGGAGGGAGTGGGGAGGGAGGAGGGAGGAGGGAGTGGGGAGGGAGGAGGGAGGAGGGAGGGAGGAGGGAGGGAGGAGGGAGTGGGGATGGAGGATGGAGGAGGGAGTGGTGATGGAGGAGGGAGCGTGGATGGAGGAGGGAGTGGGGAGGGAGGAGGGAGGAGGGAGTGGGGAAGGAGGAGGGAGTGGGGATGCAGGAGGGAGCGGGGATGGAGGAGGGAGGAGGGAGGGTGGAGGGAGTGGGGAAGGAGGAGGGAGTGGGGAGGGAGGAGGGAGCAGGGATGGAGGAGGGAGTGGGGAAGGAGGAGGGAGCGGGGATGTAGGAGGGATTGGGGAGGGAGGAGGGAGCGGGGAGGGTGGAGGGATGGAGGAGGGAGTGGGGAGGGAGGAGGGAGTGGGGTTGGAGGAGGGAGTGGGGAAGGAGGAGGGAGCAGGGATGGAGGAGGGAGTGGGGAAGGAGGAGGGAGCGGGACGGAGGAGGGAGTGGGGATGCAGGAGGTAGCGGGATGGAGGAGGGAGGAGGGAGGGAGGAGGGAGTGGGGATGGAGGAGGGAGGAGGGAGGGAGGAGGGAGTGGGGATGGAGGATGGAGGAGGGAGTGGTGATGGAGGAGGGAGGAGGGAGGGAGGAGGGAGTGGGGATGGAGGATGGAGGAGGGAGTGGTGATGGAGGAGGGAGCGGGGAGGGAGGAGGGAGTGGGGATGCAGGAGGGAGGAGGGAGTGGTGATGGAGGAGAGAGCGTGGATGGAGGAGGGAGGAGGGAGGGAGGAGGGAGTGGGGTTGGAGGAGGGAGTGGGGAAGGAGGAGGGAGCGGGGATGGAGGATGGAGTGGGGAGGGAGGAGGGAGTGGGGAAGGACGAGGGAGTGGGGATGCAGGAGGTAGCGGGATGGAGGAGAGAGGAGAGTGTGGGAAGGAGGATGGAAGAGGGAGTGGGGATGGAGGAGGGAGGAGAGAGGGAGTAGGGAGTGGGGAGGGAGTAGGGAGTGGGGAGGGAGTAGGGAGTGGGGAGGGAGGAGGGATGGAGGAGGGAGTGGGGAGGGAGGAGGGATGGAGGAGGGAGTGGGGAGGGAGGAGGGAGCGGGGAGGGAGGAGGGATGTAGGAGGGATTGGGGAGGGAGGAGGGAGCAGGGATGGAGGAGGGAGTGGGGATGGAGGAGGGAGTGGGGATGGAGGAGGGAGTGGGGATGGAGGAGGGAGTGGGGTTGGAGGAGGGAGTGGGATTGGAGGAGGGAGTGGGGAAGGAGGAGGGAGTGGGGAGGGAGGTGGGAGAGGGGCTGGAGGAGGGAGTGGGGATGGAGGAGGGAGTGGGGAAGGAGGAGGGAGTGGGGATGGAGGAGGTAGCGGGGATGGAGGAGGGAGGAGGGAGGGAGGAGGGAGTGGGGATGGAGGAGGTAGCGGGGATGGAGGAGGGAGTGAGGAGGGAGGAGGGAGGAGGGAGTGGGGAAGGAGGAGGGAGTGGGGAAGGAAGAGGGAGTGGGGTTGGAGGAGGGAGTGGGGATGCAGGAGGGAGTGGGATTGGAGGAGGGAGTGGGGATCGAGGAGGGAGTGGGGAAGGAGGAGGGAGTGGGGAAGGAGGAGGGAGTGGGGAGGGAGGAGGGAGTGGGGAGGGAGGAGGGAGTGGGGAGGGAAGAGGGAGCGGGGAAGGAGGAGGGACCGGGGATGGAGGAGGGAGGAGGGAGGGAGGAGGGAGTGGGGATGGAGGATGGAGGAGGGAGTGGTGATGGAGGAGGTAGCGGGGATGGAGGAGGGAGGAGGGAGTGGGGAGGGAGGAGGGAGCGGGGAGGGAGTGGGGATGGAGGAGGGAGGAGGGAGCAGAGATGGAGGAGGGAGTGGGGAAGGAGGAGGGAGTGGGGAAGGAGGAGGGAGCGGGGATGGAGGAGGGAGTGGGGAAGGAGGAGGGAGTGGGAATGCAGGAGGGACCGGGGATGGAGGAGGGAGGAGGGAGGGTGGAGGGAGTGGGGATGGTGGATGGAGGAGGGAGTGGGGAGGGAGGAGGGATGGAGGAGGGAGTGGGGAAGGAGGAGGGAGTGGGGAGGGAGGAGGGAGCGGGGAGGGAGGAGGGAGGAGGGAGTGGGGAAGGAGGAGGGAGTGGGGAAGGAGGAGGGAGCGGGGATGGAGGAGGGAGTGGGGAAGGAGGAGGGAGTGGGAATGCAGGAGGGACCGGGGATGGAGGAGGGAGGAGGGAGTGGGGAGGGAGTGGGGATGGTGGATGGAGGAGGGAGTGGGGAGGGAGGAGGGATGGAGGAGGGAGTGGGGAAGGAGGAGGGAGTGGGGAGGGAGGAGGGAGCGGGGAGGGAGGAGGGAGGAGGGAGTGGGGAAGGAGGAGGGAGTGGGGAAGGAAGAGGGAGTGGGGTTGGAGGAGGGAGCGGGGATGGAGGAGGGAGGAGGGAGGGTGGAGGGAGTGGGGATGGTGGATGGAGGAGGGAGTGGGGAGGGAGGAGGGAGCGGGGATGGAGGAGGGAGGAGGGAGGGAGGAGGGAGTGGGGATGGAGGATGGAGGAGGGAGTGGTGATGGAGGAGGGAGCGGGGATGGAGGAGGGAGGAGGGAGGGTGTAGGGAGTGGGGATGGTGGATGGAGGAGGGAGTGGGGAGGGAGGAGGGAGCGGGGATGGAGGAGGGAGGAGGGAGGGAGGAGGGAGTGGGGATGGAGGATGGAGGAGGGAGTGGTGATGGAGGAGGGAGCGGGGATGGAGGAGGGAGCGGGGATGGAGGAGGGAGGAGGAGGGAGTGGGGATGGAGGATGGAGGAGGGAGTGGTGATGGAGGAAGGAGTGGGGATGGAGGAGGGAGCGGGGATGGAGGAGAGAGTGGGGAGGGAGGAGGGAGCGGGGAGGGAGGAGGGAGTGGGGATGGAGGATGGAGGAGGGAGTGGTGATGGAGGAGAGAGCGTGGATGGAGGAGGGAGGAGGGAGGGAGGAGGGAGTGGGGATGGAGGAGGGAGGAGGGAGTGGGGAAGGAGGAGGGAGCGGGGATGTAGGAGGGATTGGGGAGGGAGGAGGGAGCGGGGAGGGAGAGGGGAGCGGGGAGGGAGGAGGGAGTGGGGAAGGAGGAGGGAGCAGGGATGGAGGAGGGAGTGGGGAGGGAGGTGGGAGTGGGGATGGAGGATGGAGGAGGGAGTGGTGATGGAGGAGGGAGCGGGGATGGAGGAGGGAGCAGGGATGGAGGAGGGAGGAGGGTTGGAGGAGGGAGTGGGGATGGAGGATGGAGGAGGGAGTGGTGATGGAGGAGGGAGCGGGGATGGAGGAGGGAGGAGAGAGGGAGGAGGGAGTGGGGAGGGAGTAGGGAGTGGGGAGGGAGGAGGGATGGAAGAGGGAGTGGGGAGGGAGGAGGGAGCGGGGAGGGAGGAGGGATGTAGGAGGGATTGGGGAGGGAGGAGGGAGCAGGGATGGAGGAGGGAGTGGGGATGGAGGAGGGAGTGGGGTTGGAGGAGGGAGTGGGGAAGGAGGAGGGAGTGGGGATCGAGGAGGGAGTGGGATTGGAGGAGGGAGTGGGGAAGGAGGAGGGAGTGGGGATCGAGGAGGGAGTGGGATTGGAGGAGGGAGTGGGGAAGGAGGAGGGAGCGGGGATCGAGGAGGGAGTGTGTTTGGAGGAGGGAGTGGGATTGGAGGGAGGTGTGGGGAAGGAGGAGGGAGCGGGGATCGAGGAGGGAGTGGGATTGGAGGAGGGAGTGGGGAAGGAGGAGGGAGCGGGGATCGAGGAGGGAGTGGGGAAGGAGGAGGGAGTGGGGAAGGAGGAGGGAGTGGGGAGGGAGGAGGGAGTGGGGAGGGAAGAGGGAGTGGGGAGGGAAGAGGGAGCGGGGATGAAGGAGGAGCAGGGATGGAGGAGGGAGCGGGGAAAGAGGAGGGACCGGGGATGGAGGAGGGAGGAGGGAAGGAGGAGGGAGTGGGGATGGAGGATGGAGGAGGGAGTGGTGATGGAGGAGGTAGCGGGGATGGAGGAGGGAGGAGGGAGTGGGGAAGGAGGAGGGAGCAGGGATGGAGGAGGGAGGAGGGAGGGAGGAGGGAGTGGGGATGGAGGATGGAGGAGGGAGTGGTGATGGAGGAGGGAGCGTGGATGGAGGAGGGAGTCGGGATGGAGGAGGGAGTGGTGAGGGAGGAGGGAGGAGGGAGTGGGGAGGGAGGAGGGATGGAGGAGGGAGTGGGGAGGGAGGAGGGATGGAGGAGGGAGTCGGGATGGAGGAGGGAGTGGGGAGGGAGGAGGGAGGAGGGAGGGAGGAGGGAGTGGGGATGGAGGATGGAGGAGGGAGTGGGGATGGAGGAGGGAGTGGGGAAGGAGGAGGGAGCGGGGATGGAGGAGGGACCGGGGATGGAGGAGGGAGGAGGGAGGGAGGAGGGAGTGGGGATGGAGGATGGAGGAGGGAGTGGTGATGGAGGAGGGAGCGTGGATGGAGGAGGGAGTCGGGATGGAGGAGGGAGTGGTGAGGGAGGAGGGAGGAGGGAGTGGGGAGGGAGGAGGGATGGAGGAGGGAGTGGGGAGGGAGGAGGGATGGAGGAGGTAGCGGGGATGGAGGAGGGAGTCGGGATGGAGGAGGGAGTGGGGAGGGAGGAGGGAGGAGGGAGGGAGGAGGGAGTGGGGATGGAGGATGGAGGAGGGAGTGGGGATGGAGGAGGGAGTGGGGAGGGAGGAGGGAGGAGGGAGTGGGGTAGGAGGAGGGAGTGGGGAAGGAGGAGGGAGTGGGGTTGGAGGAGGGAGTGGGGATGCAGGAGGGAGCGGGGATGGAGGAGGGAGGAGGGAGTGGGGATGGAGGAGGGAGTGGGGCGGGAGGAGGGAGCGGGGATGTAGGAGGGATTGGGGAGGGAGGAGGGAGCGGGGAGGGAGGAGGGAGCGGGGAGGGAGGAGGGATGGAGGAGGGAGTGGGGAAGGAGTAGGGAGTGGGGCGGGAGGAGGGAGCGGGGATGTAGGAGGGATTGGGGAGGGAGGAGGGAGCGGGGAGGGAGGAGGGATGGAGGAGGGAGTGGGGAGGGAGGAGGGAGTGGGGTTGGAGGAGGGAGTGGGGAAGGAGGAGGGAGTGGGGATGGAGGAGGGAGTGGGGATGGAGGAGGGAGTGGGGATGGAGGAGGGAGCGGGGATGGAGGAGGGAGGAGGGAGGGAGGAGGGAGTGGGGATGGAGGATGGAGGAGGGAGTGGGGAAGGAGGAGGGAGTGGGGATGGAGGAGGGAGTGGGGATGGAGGAGGGAGCGGGGATGGAGGAGGGAGGAGGGAGGGAGGAGGGAGTGGGGATGGAGGATGGAGGAGGGAGTGGTGATGGAGGAGGGAGCGGGGATGGAGGAGGGAGCGGGGATGGAGGAGAGAGTGGGGAGGGAGGAGGGAGCGGGGAGGGAGTAGGGAGTGGGGAGGGAGGAGGGATGGAGGAGGGAGTGGGGAGGGAGGAGGGAGCGGGGATGTAGGAGGGATTGGGGAGGGAGGAGGGAGCGGGGATGGAGGAGGGAGGAGGGAGGAGGGAGCGGGGATGGAGGAGGGAGTGGGGTTGGAGGAGGGAGTGGGGAGGGAGGAGGGAGTGGGGTGGGAGGAGGGAGTGGGTTTGGAGGAGGGAGTGGGGAAGGAGGAGGGAGCGGGGATGGAGGAGGGAGTGGGGAAGGAGGAGGGAGTGGGGAGGGAGGAGGGAGTGGGGAGGGAAGAGGGATGGAGGAGGGAGTCTGGAGGGAGGAGGGAGCGGGGTTGTGTAGGAGGGATTGGGGAGGGAGGAGGGAGTGGGGAAGGAGGAGGGAGCAGGGATGGAGGAGGGAGTGGGGTTGGTGGAGGGAGTGGGGAGGGAGGAGGGAGTGGGGTAGGAGGAGGGAGTTGTGAAGGAGGATGAAGTGGGGATGGAGGAGGGAGTGGGGAGGGAGGAGGGAGTGGGAAGGAGGATGGAGGAGGGAGTGGGGATGGAGGAGGGAGGAGGGAGGGAGGAGGGAGTGGGGAGGGAGGAGGGAGTGGGGATGGAGGAGGGAGTGGGCAGGGAGGAGGGAGTGGGGATGGAGGAGGGATGGAGGAGGGAGTGGGGAGGGAGGCGGGAGCGGGGAGGGAGGAGGGAGTGGAGAGGGAGTGGGGAGTGGGGAAGGAGGAGGGAGTGGGGATGGAGGAGGGAGTGGGGTGGGAGGAGGGAGTGGGGAGGGAGGAGGGATGGTGGAGGGAGTGGGGAGGGAGGCGGGAGGAGGGATGGAGGAGGGAGTGGGGAGGGAGTGGGGAGTGGGGAAGGAGGAGGGAGTGGGGATGGAGGAGGGAGTGGGGAGGGAGGAGGGATGGAGGAGGGAGTGGGGAGGGAGGCGGGAGGAGGGATGGAGGAGGGAGTGGGGAGGGAGTGGGGAGTGGGGAAGGAGGAGGGAGTGGGGATGGAGGAGGGAGTGGGGTGGGAGGAGGGAGTGGGGAGGGAGGAGGGATGGTGGAGGGAGTGGGGAGGGAGGAGGGAGCGGGGAGGGAGGAGGGAGTGGAGAGGGAGGAGGGAGTGGAGAGGGAGGAGGGATGGAGGAGGGAGTGGGGACGGAGGAGGGAGCGGGGATGTAGGAGGGATGGGGGAGGGAGGAGGGAGCGGGGATGGAGGAGGGAGGAGGGAGCAGGGATGGAGGAGGGAGTGGGGTTGGAGGAGGGAGTGGGGTTGCAGGAGGGAGTGGGGTTGGAGGAGGGAGTCGGGAGGGAGGTGGGAGTGGGGCTGGAGGAGGGAGTGGGGAGGGAGGATCGAGTGGGGAAGGGGGAGGGAGTGGGGAAGGAGGAGGGAGCAGGGATAGAGGAGGGAGTGGGGAAGGAGGAGGGAGTGGGGAGGGAGGAGTGAGTGGGGAGGGAGGAGGGAGTGGGGAGGGAGGAGGGAGTGGGGTTGGAGGAGGGAGGAGGGAGCAGAGATGGAGGAGGGAGCGGGGAAGGAGGAGCGAGTGGGGAGGGAGGAGGGTGTGGGGAGGGAGGAGGGATGGAGGAGGAAGTGGGGTGGGAGGAGGGAGCGGGGTTGTAGGAGGGATTGTGGAGGGAGGAGGGAGTGGGAAGGGAGGAGGGAGTGGGGTTGCAGGAGGGAGTGGGGATGGAGGAGGGAGTGGGGTTGGAGGAGGGAGTGGGGAAGGAGGAGGGAGTGGGGATCGAGGAGGGAGTGGGATTGGAGGAGGGAGTGGGGAAGGAGGAGGGAGTGGGGATCGAGGAGGGAGTGGGATTGGAGGAGGGAGTGGGGAAGGAGGAGGGAGCGGGGATCGAGGAGGGAGCGGGGAAGGAGGAGGGAGTGGGGAAGGAGGAGGGAGTGGGGATCGAGGAGGGAGTGGGATTGGAGGAGGGAGTGGGGAAGGAGGAGGGAGCGGGGATCGAGGAGGGAGTGGGGAAGGAGGAGGGAGTGGGGAAGGAGGAGGGAGTGGGGAGGGAGGAGGGAGTGGGGAGGGAAGAGGGAGCGGGGATGAAGGAGGGAGCAGGGATGGAGGAGGGAGCGGGGATGGAGGATGGAGGAGGGAGTGGTGATGGAGGAGGTAGCGGGGATGGAGGAGGGAGTGGGGAGGGAGGAGGGAGCGGGGAGGGAGGAGGGAGTGGGGAGGGAGTGGGGAGGGAGGAGGGATGGAGGAGGGAGGAGGGAGGGAGGAGGGAGTGGGGATGGAGGATGGAGGAGGGAGTGGTGATGGAGGAGGTAGCGGGGATGGAGGAGGGAGGAGGGAGTGGGGAGGGAGGAGGGAGCGGGGAGGGAGGAGGGAGTGGGGAGGGAGTGGGGAGGGAGGAGGGATGGAGGAGGGAGTGGGGAGGGAGGAGGGAGCGGGGATGGAGGAGGGAGGAGGGAGCAGAGATGGAGGAGGGAGTGGGGAAGGAGGAGGGAGGAGGGAGGGTGGAGGGAGTGGGGATGGTGGATGGAGGAGGGAGTGGGGAGGGAGGACGGAGTGGGGAAGGAGGAGGGAGCAGGGATGGAGGAGGGAGTGGGGAAGGAGGAGGGAGCGGGGATGGAGGAGGGAGTGGGGAAGGAGGAGGGAGTGGGGAGGGAGGAGGGAACGGGGAGGGTGGAGGGATGGAGGAGGGAGTGGGGAGGGAGGAGGGAGTGGGGAAGGAGGAGGGAGTGGGGAAGGAGGAGGGAGCGGGGATGGAGGAGGGAGTGGGGAAGGAGGAGGGAGTGGGGAGGGAGGAGGGTGTGGGGATGGAGGATGGAGGAGGGAGGGAGGAGGGAGTGGTGATGGAGGAGGGAGCGTGGATGGAGGAGGGAGTCGGGATGGAGGAGGGAGTGGTGAGGGAGGAGGGAGGAGGGAGTGGGGAGGGAGTGGGGAGGGAGGAGGGATGGAGGAGGTAGCGGGGATGGAGGAGGGAGTCGGGATGGAGGAGGGAGTGGGGAGGGAGGAGGGAGGAGGGAGGGAGGAGGGAGTGGGGATGGAGGATGGAGGAGGGAGTGGGGATGGAGGAGGGAGTGGGGAGGGAGGAGGGAGGAGGGAGTGGGGTAGGAGGAGGGAGTGGGGAAGGAGGAGGGAGTGGGGTTGGAGGAGGGAGTGGGGATGCAGGAGGGAGCGGGGATGGAGGAGGGAGGAGGGAGGGAGGAGGGAGTGGGGATGGAGGAGGGAGTGGGGCGGGAGGAGGGAGTGGGGAGGGAGGAGGGAGCGGGGAGGGAGGAGGGATGGAGGAGGGAGTGGGGAGGGAGGAGGGAGTGGGGTTGGAGGAGGGAGTGGGGAAGGAGGAGGGATGGAGGAGGGAGTGGGGAAGGAGGAGGGAGTGGGGCGGGAGGAGGGAGCGGGGATGTAGGAGGGATTGGGGAGGGAGGAGGGAGCGGTGGAGGAGGGAGTGGGGAGGGAGGAGGGAGTGGGGTTGGAGGAGGGAGTGGGGAAGGAGGAGGGAGTGGGGATGGAGGAGTGGGGATGGAGGAGGGAGCGGGGAGGGAGGAGGGAGTGGGGATGGAGGATGGAGGAGGGAGGGGGTGAGGAGGAGGGAGTGGGGATGGAGGAGGGAGTGGGGATGGAGGAGGGAGCGGGGATGGAGGAGGAGGAGGGAGGGAGGAGGGAGTGGGGATGGAGGATGGAGGAGGGAGTGGTGATGGAGGAGGGAGCGGGGATGGAGGAGGGAGCGGGGATGGAGGAGAGAGTGGGGAGGGACGAGGGAGTGGGGATCGAGGATGGAGGAGGGAGCGGGGATGTAGGAGGGATTGGGGAGGGAGGAGGGAGCAGGGATGGAGGAGGGAGGAGGGAGGAGGGAGCGGGGATGGAGGAGGGGAGTGGTTGGAGGAGGGAGTGGGGAGGGAGGTGGGAGTGGGGAGGGAAGAGGGATGGAGGAGGGAGTCGGGAGGGAGGAGGGAGCGGGGTTGTAGGAGGGATTGGGGAGGGAGGAGGGAGTGGGGAAGGAGGAGGGAGCAGGGATGGAGGAGGGAGTGGGGTGGGAGGAGGGAGTGGGTTTGGAGGAGGGAGTGGGATTGGAGGAGGGAGTGGGGAAGGAGGAGGGAGCGGGGATGGAGGAGGGAGTGGGGAAGGAGGAGGGAGTGGGGAGGGAGGAGGGAGAGGGGAGGGAAGAGGGATGGAGGAGGGAGTCTGGAGGGAGGAGGGAGCGGGGTTGTAGGAGGGATTGGGGAGGAGGAGGGAGTGGGGAAGGAGGAGGGAGCAGGGATGGAGGAGGGAGTGGGGTTGGTGGAGGGAGTGGGGAGGGAGGAGGGAGTGGGGGAGGAGGAGGGAGTTGTGAAGGAGGATGAAGTGGGGATGGAGGAGGGAGTGGGGAGGGAGGAGGGAGTGGGAAGGAGGATGGAGGAGGGAGTGGGGATGGAGGAGGGAGGAGGGAGGGAGGAGGGGAGTGGGGATGGAGGAGGGAGTGGGCAGGGAGGAGGGAGTGGGGAGGGAGGCGGGAGCGGGGAGGGAGGAGGGAGTGGGCAGGGAGGAGGGAGTGGGGAGGGAGGCGGGAGCGGGGAGGGAGGAGGGATGGAGGAGGGATGGAGGAGGGAGTGGGGAGGGAGTGGGGAGTGGGGAAGGAGGAGGGAGTGGGGATGGAGGAGGGAGTGGGGTGGGAGGAGGGAGTGGGGAGGGAGGAGGGATGGTGGAGGGAGTGGGGAGGGAGGAGGGATGGTGGAGGGAGTGGGGAGGGAGGAGGGAGCGGGGAGGGAGGAGGGAGTGGAGAGGGAGGAGGGAGTGGAGAGGGAGGAGGGATGGAGGAGGGAGTGGGGACGGAGGAGGGAGCGGGGAGGGAGGAGGGAGTGGAGAGGGAGGAGGGATGGAGGAGGAGTGGGGACGGAGGAGGGAGCGGGGATGTAGGAGGGAGAGGGAGCAGGGATGGAGGAGGGAGTGGGGGTGGAGGAGGGAGTGGGGTTGCAGGAGGGAGGTGGGGTTGGAGGAGGGAGTGGGGAGGGAGGTGGGAGTGGGGCTGGAGGAGGGAGTGGGGAGGGAGGATCGAGTGGGGAAGGGGGAGGGAGTGGGGAAGGAGGAGGGAGTGGGGAGGGAGGAGTGAGTGGGGAGGGAGGAGGGAGTGGGGAGGGAGGAGGGATGGAGGAGGGAGCAGAGATGGAGGAGGGAGGCGGGGAAGGAGGAGGGAGTGGGGAGGGAGGAGGGGAGTGGGGTTGGAGGAGGGAGTGGGGAAGGAGGATGGAGGAGGGAGTGGTGATGGAGGAGGGAGTGGGGAGGGAGGAGGGATGGAGGAGGAAGTGGGGTGGGAGGAGGGAGCGGGGTTGTAGGAGGGATTGTGGAGGGAGGAGGGAGTGGGAAGGAGGAGGGAGTGGGGTTGCAGGAGGAGTGGGGTTGGAGGAGGGAGTGGGGTTGGAGGAGGGAGTGGGGAGGGAGGTGGGAGTGGGAAGGAGGAGGGAGCAGGGATGGAGGAGGGGATTGGGGTAGGTGGAGGGAGTGGGGAAGGAAGAGGGAGCGGGGATAGAGGAGGGAGTGGGGAAGGAGGCGGGAGGTGGGGAGGGACGAGGGAGTGGGGAGGGAGGAGAGATGGAGGAGGGAGTGGGGAGGGATGAGGGAGTGGGGAGGGAGGAGGGATGGAGGAGGGGAGTGGGGAGGGAGGAGGGAGCGGGGTTGTAGGAGGGATTGGGGAGGGAGCGGGGATGGAGGAGGGTGGAGGGAGCAGGGAAGGAGGAGGGAGTGGGGTTGGAGGAGGGAGTGGGGAGGGAGGAGGGAGTGTGGAAGGAGGAGGGAGAAGGGATGGAGGAGGGAGTGGGGAGGGAGGAGGGAGTGGGGAGGGAGGAGGGAGGAGGGAGTGGGGATGGAGAAGGGATGAGGGAGTGGGAAGGAGGAGGGAGTGGGGATGGAGGAGGGAGTGGGGAAGGAGGAGGGAGTGGGGAAGGAGGAGGGAGTGGGGAGGGAGGAGGGAGTGGGGAGGGCGGAGGGAGTGGGGATGGAGAAGGGATGAGGGAGTGGGAAGGAGGAGGGTGTGGGGATGGAGGAGGGAGCGGGGAGGAAGGAGGGAGCGGGGAGGGAGGAGGGATGGAGGAGGGAGTGGGGAGGGATGAGGGAGCGGGGAGTAGGAGGGAGGAGGGGGCAGGGATGGAGGAGGGAGTGGGAGGGAGGAGGGAGTAGGGTTGGAGGAGGGAGTGGGGAGGGAGGTGGGAGTGGGGCTGGAGGACGGAGTGGGGAGGGAGGAGGAGTGGGGACGGAGGAGGGGAGCGGGGACGGAGGTGGGATGGAGGAGGGAGTGGGGAGGGAGGAGAGAGCTGGGAGGGAGGATGGATGGAGGAGGGATTGGGGAGGGAGGAGGGAGAGGGGAGGGAGGAGGGATGGTGGAGGGATTGGGGAGGGAGGAGGGAGGGGGGAGGGAGTGGGGAAGGGAGAGGGAGTGGGGATAGAGGAGGGAGTGGGGAGGGAGTGGGGAGGGAGGAGGGAGCGGGGAGGGAGGAGGGATGGAGGAGGGAGTGGGGAGGGAAGAGGGAGGGAGGAGGGAGTGGGGAGGGAGGAGGACCGGGGGATGGATAGAGGAGGGAGGAGGGATGGGGGAGGGAGTGGGGAGGGAGGTGGGACTGGGGCTGGAGGAGGGAGTGGGGAAGGAGGAGGGAATGGGGAAGGAGGAGGGAGGAGGGAGTGGGAAGGAGGATGGAGGAGGGATGAGGGAGTGGGGATGGAGGAGGGATGAGGGAGTGGGGATGGAGGAGGGAGTGGGGATGGAGGAGGGAGGAGGGATGGAGGAGGGAGTGGGGATGGAGGAGGGAGTGGGTAAGGAGGAGGGAGTGGGGATGGAGGAGGGAGGAGGGAGCGGGGAGGAGGAGGAGGAGGAGGGAGCGGAGATGGAGGAGGGAGGAGGGAGCGGAGAAGGAGGAGGGAGTGGGGAAGGGGATGGAGGAGGGAGGAGGGGAGCGGAGATGGAGGAGGGAGGACGGAGCGGGGAAGGGGGAGGAGGAGGGAGTGGGGATGTAGGAGGGAGGAGGGATGGAGGAGGGGAGTTGAGATGGAGGAGGGAAGAGGGATTGGGGATGGAGGAGGGAGGAGGGAGTGGGAATGGAGGAGGGGAGGAGGGATTGGGGATGGAGGAGGGAGTGGGGATGAAGGAGGGAGTGGGGATGGAGGCGGGAGTGGGGAGTGGGGAGGAGGAGGGAGGAGGGATGGAGGAGGGAGTGGGGATGGAGGAGGGAGTGGGGAGGGAGGAGGGATGGAGGGAGGAGTGGGGAGGGAGGAGGGAGTGGGGATGGAGGAGGGAGTGGGGAGGGAGGAGGGAGTGGGGAGGGAGGAGGGAGCGGGGGAGGGCGGAGGGATTGGGGAGGGAGGAAGGAGTTGCGTTGGAGGAGGGAGTGGGGTTGGAGGAGGGAGTGGGGTTGGAGGAGGGAGCGGGGATATAGGAGGGAGCGGGGAGGGACGAGGGAGGGGGGATGGAGGAGGGAGTGGGGAGGGAGTGGGGAGGGAGTGGGGAGGGAGGAGGGAGGAGGGAGGGAGGAGGGAGCGGGGAGGGACGAGGGATGGAGGAGGGAGTGGGGAGGGAGTGGGAGGGAGGGGAGGGAGGAGGGAGGAGGGAGGGAGGAGGGAGCGGGGAGGGAGGAGGGATGGAGGAGGGAGTGGGGAGGGAGTGGGGAGGGAGGAGGAGTGGGGAGGGAGTGGGGTGGGAGGAGGGAGTGGGGAGGGAGGAGCGATGGTGGAGGGAGTGGGGGAGGGAGGAGCGATGGTGGAGGGAGTGGGGAGGGAGGAGGGAGCGGGGAGGGGAGGAAGGAGTGGGGAGGGAGGAGGGGAGGGGGGTTGGAGGAGGGAGTGGGGAGGGAAGGGAGGGAGCGGGGAGGAGGAGGGAAGAGGGATGAGTGGGGGGAAGTGAAGAGAGGGATGGAGTGAAGAGGGAGTGGGGGAAGAGGGAGGCGGTGGTTAGACTGCCCTCGTTTGGTACC